>NC_031776.1:2148344-2497809 GCF_001522545.3 Parus major
GGGCCGGGCCGGTCGGGACCGCCCCGCCATGGGGACGCCGGGCGCCGGCCGCAAGCGGCTGCCGAACCGGGAGCGCCTGACGGCGGAGGACGATGCGCTCAACCAGATCGCCCGCGAGGTGAGCGGCGGGAGGCGGCATCCCCCCTTCTCCCTTCTCCTCCATCCTCCTCCCCTCGCCTTCCCCCCCGGGCTCCCCCGAGCGCCGCGCAGGCGCCCCCGGCACCGCGGCGGATGAAGGGCGAGGTGGAAACCCTCCTTCACCCCCGGCCATCCCCGGGCATCGCTCCGGGGGTCGGTGAGGGAAGGGCGTGAGGTGCCGGAGCCCCCCCGCTCCAGCCCCTCAGGAGGGAACGTCCATCGCCAGCCACTGCTGCTGAGAATCGCCGGGATTGGTGTTAACCGCTGGAAATAGGCCGCTCGGGTGTGTTATGGATACGTATAAATCATAGAATCACAGCGTGGTTTGGGTTGGAAGGGATCCCAAGGATCATCTCGTTCCAAGCTCCCTGCATGAAACACCTTCCAGTATCCCAGGTTGCTCCAAGCCCTGTCCAAGCTGGCCTGGAACACTTCCAGGGACGGGAGTGAAAAATGAAAGCCAGAATACTGCAAGGTGATGCTGGGTGTGGGTATAAGCGAACCCTCTAACTTGGAAACTGATTTTTGTATTGCTGCCCACCAGATGCTGCATCGTGCTCAATGTGACTTTAACCTTCAAAACCGGCTGATTGCTGATGCTTCCTGCCTCCTTATTCTTCTCCACACTTAAATTGGTTCAGTGGTAACCAAGATAATGGCAATTTGGTTTTTATGTTTACTAAATCTGACCAAGTCTGTTCTCCATCCTTGCCATGGCAGTCCTCCAATGGAGGAAAAGGGGGATAAGCAGCTCTGGGGTTTTTCTCCAGTAGGAAACCTATGAGAAAGATGGAGAGGGGCAATTTACAGGAGCATGTAGTGACAGGACAAGAGGGAACGGATTCAGACTGAAAAAGAGCAGGGTTATATGGGATATTAGGGAGAAATTCTTCCCTGTGAGGGTGGTAAGGCTGTGGCACAGGTTGCCCAGAGAAGCTGTGGCTGCCCCATCCCTGGAAGTGTCCAAGGCCAGGTTGGGTGGAGCTCTGAGGGACCTCGTTTGGTGGAAGGTGTCCCTGCCAGTGGCAAGGGGTTGACCTGAGGTCCTTTCTGACCCAAACCATTCTGTGATTCAGTGTCTAAACTGCTGCAGTGCTGCTGCTGAAGGTGGCCATCCTTGTCCTCTGGCATGGGTTATGTGTGTCAGGCCAATTGGTGTTGGTGTGGGTTACAAGAGAAATTCCTCTTCTGGAAGAATTTTAGATCTCTCTTGGTTTCCTTTCCGGATTCACAGCTGCAGCAGGATCAGGTGAATGCTAATGTATAGCTTATTTTTGGTGGCACTGGCTGGCAGATTGAGTTAGCTGTGACATCATGCTCCTTATTACACCAATGGCTTTCCAATTGTTGTGCACCATTTTCAGGTAGTTTGTAGCATCTTTGGAATACGTTTAGTTGGCTGAACTTTGTGTGAGTGATTCAGTGTGTTCTCTGAAGTCAGATTTTTGTGGCAGGGTGATGAGAAGGTTCCTAAGGATGGAGTTTGAGGTAGGAGGACAAGAATGTCTCATGTCCTGGACATGAGATAGCAAGTAAGAGTGATTGTGCTGTCTGTTAGAGTAATGATAATACTCTAAGAACTGTTCTGGGATGAGGGTTTGAATTCCACAACTGTGTCCTGGCCGTGCTGTCATTTGATTAAGGAAGACATCAGTTTCTAACAAGGAACCCAGCTGCTCTTTTCTGTTGCACGTTTTTCTCCCACTTTCTCTTTTTCTTTATCTTAGATCTGCTTTTCCCTGCATTGTATAGTGGTTTGAGGACTCAAATATTGTGGTGGTTCGTGGCTTTTTTTTTTTCCCCTTCCTTCTCCTGGGGTTTGTTTAAAGGACAACTCCATTTGCTCAAGAAGCCCAACACAAGCATGTCTTTTATCTTTTCCCTTGAGTGCTAAAACTGTGAACTGCCAAGTTCAAGGTTCAGCATTTTCCCATATTATTTTATCTATTTGCATTACTCTGTCTCAGAGCACTTTAATTGTTTTGTTGTTTAACTGCCTCTTCTCCACACAAAGGATCCCAGATGAATCCTTCTGTGTGATCCAGTCTTAAAATATGTCAGCTAGGCCTTTTGTCTCTCCTTAGCAAGGGTGTTGGGGGTCTCCATGTTAAGAAGGTAGGAGGGTTACTGATATTCTGTCTCTTCCAGCCTCTCTCACAGCTGTTTAGACAAAGCTGGGACACAGACATGTTGCTTTTGCACATAGATTTTTCACTCTTGTCTTTGCTTTGGTCCTTTGTTATCCAGAAGCTAGAGGTGCTGGCAAGTTATTTGCAGATCCTAGAGTCTCATTTTCCCAGTGTCCATACGGGAGCCAAAGAGAGCATCCAAACTAGACTGATTCACAGAGGTATCTTTTATTTTGTGGTTGTCAAAATATTTTGGCAAACCCACCGTTCTCGCTCTGATATGTGCTCCTATAAGAAGACAGCAAGACTTGCAAGGACTTTTTGAAACTCCTGCCATTTGAATATAAATTTGTTTGGATTTGCAGCCGGGATGTCTTGCTCTGTGTCTTGCACAGACCAGGAGAGAGCCTGGTGTGGTGAAGGGGGCAGTGAGAGCAGTCGGGAGGGGAAGTAACTGAGCAACAGGAAGGAAATGGTGAGAGTGAAGCATCTTGTAGTGACAAGGGTTTAGTAGCAGTATTAGTCATGTTAATCAGTAGCACTTTTAATGTTTGAGGCATTGAACATCTGAAGTAGTTTATCACCTTGTCTAGACCTATTCAGAGCAGAGGTAGAAGGTGCAGTTACTGCAAATCACTTCCATCAGGAGAGGATAGTGCTGTACCACCAATCTGGCTGCAGAGTTTGACAGGCACGGTAATTAAGTGGATGGCAAATATGTAAATATAATTAGCACAAAACACGGTGTTCTGAGTTTCTGACAGACTCACAGACTGCCACTCAGGATTTGCTGCTCACACACCTGCCTTGTGCTGCTGAGCTTGTTTTTTCCCGGGCGTCAGCGAAGCCGATCAATGATCTGCTTCTCCGCTTTCAGGCTCGCCTTGACGCCAGTAGATTGTTCTGTGTTTAGGTCAATGGAAACCTTTGGGCTCTTTCATTCCCCTTGGTGAGCACATGCCAGCAGTGTTTGCAGAATCTAGCAGTTTGATACTGCTCAAGGTCTGTGCCAGCAGAGCCAGCGGGAGCCACGGCTGCGTGCTGCGCGCTCATCTGTCCGGACGGAGCGCGTGTGGCTCTGGAAGGCACAGTCCTGCCCAGCTGAACCTTCCAGGAGCTGGCTTCCTGCTTGGATTAGATGGCTTTGATGTGATTACTTGAGACATTGTTTCTAGGGGAATATTTTTTTTGCTAATTTCCACTTCCCTAGCTGCAGGAATACTTGTTGTGTGAGCACGAGTTCTGCAAATCCAACAAGGAGCTGATATTTCTCTTGTAGGCTGATAATGTTAGTTACTGTTTTTTATTTTCTTGAATGAGGAAGGACAAGGTCAATTTCTTGTTTGTATTAGGAAAGTAATTGACACCTTGTTTTGCCACAGTTTTGCGGACAGATATGTGTTACACTTCTCAGAAAAATGATCCTGCTGTGTGTCCTCTCTGTGCTAGAAATCTTCTTCCACCATTTTACAGAGCAGAGTTCTTTAAATAATAGTTAATTTGAAATTAGTTATTCAAGCAGTATTATTTATTTTTATTGTTAAAGAAAGTAATGTTGTGAGGGTTGTGCTCGCACTCTTTGTACATTTTATGTCACTTCCAAGAACTGTTACCTACATCTTTGTGCATACATAATTATACTTTTTTTTAAAAAATTAGCACAATCCATTTATGGACCATACATTTGATTATTTCACTGAAGTAATCAGTTTGGGCATTGATCTGTATTTTTAGTGATTCAAAAATTGGGATGTTACACTGCTGTGAAGGAGCAGAAAGTGCTGCTAATTAGAAAAAGCTCAAAATGCAGATGAAACCAGCCAGCCAGGTTTAATGGTTACAGTGAGAAGGCACTAAGTAACTTCAGCAGGCTAACTTGGAGTTTAGGGACTAGTGAAGAGATGCTATGATGGCTGAATGTAAAATCTGTTAAATTGAGGGGTTAATTTGGGGGAGAAAACTCTGTTTTATACAGCAGTTTGGGTGACTTCCATAAATAGAGATGAAAACAATTTAGTACAAATTGAAGCTAGAGCAAGCAGAGTGGCTATTTGTATATGGGTATGCAAGCCACACAAACTTTATTGAACTGTTATGCAAACCAGAGCATTTAAAGCAGTGTGTTCCCTAAGGATATGCTCCCTTAGGATATGTTCCCTATGTATTAGGTCTGTGTGCCTCATTAGGGTAGAGGTGGAACTTTTTTGAGAAGTATTTGGCATTATAGATGTGTGAAGGCTTTTGTAAGCTGGGTGAATGCTCCAAGAAAAGCCCTTAGAAACAGCCTGGCTTATGTAGCACCAGTACTTGACTTATTTTTTTATTGCATTACTTTTTCCCTTTATGAGTGTTAATGTATGATCCAAACAAATGATCTGAAAAAAGCATGTCTGGCTTTTCTGTTCTAGAACAGAAAGTTATGAAAGCAAGGGATGCTCTTGGAGGGCTTGACTCAGCCTGGCTGACCTAAATATAGGAAGGAAGGAGGACTTTGTAGGCGAAGCTTGCCAGTAGGGCGTGGGGAATTGTTCTAAATTTGGGATGATTTTATGTGGCAAATATGCTCTTCTTCAAACACTCCTTTTTCCATAATGCTTTACATCCATATAGTCAGCAAATGGCATTGGCATCACTTACAATCTCTCCCAAAGTAAATGTGTGAAGGAGCAGTTTAAAGAAGTGAGATAAAAATCTGGAGACCCATCTCATGTTGGTTAAACTGGGGACTGGAAGCTGTCTTACAATCTACCTCTCAACTTGAAGCAATTAGCTGCCTTTTTCTGTGTCCATGCTTGGCCTGAGTCCCTTTCAGCTGTTCTCCTGCTGTCTGAGGAAGCAGCTGTTTAGGAACTGTGATTCCTGTTTCAGTCAAGCAAGGGACTACTGGTAGGATTAACAGCATGGGAAGCCCAGCCTCTGTCTTTGTAAGCCCAGATGCTGAGCTTGGCTGCAGGATGTAACACTAATCATTACCTCATCTAGAAGGATGTTTTTCCAGGCCTTTTGCTGGATGAAGTTGGAGCTCAAATGTACTTGCAAGGCTTTCAACACTGGGATCTCTTTTTTTTATTATTTTTTTTCCATCCTTTGCTTGCAAGGAGCGTAATCCACGTAGTATTTTGGGCTTGTGAAGCAAGGTATTTGTCCCTCCTGTCAAGTGAGCAGGTTGCCAAGAGCAGTGAATCTGTCTAGCTAGACTGGAGCTCTCGTAGGCAATCCTTAAAATAGCAGCTCTGAAATATCAGCTGTTGTCTCACTGGTGCTGAAATACTTTTTGGGGAGAAGCTGCCCACTGGAATGGTGGAGGGGGAGGGGGTAAGGGAGCTGCAGTAAACCAAAGTTTCCTTCAGAAAGGTGGCTTTGAGGGTTTATATTAAACCCCAGAGAAGGGAAGATGCATGGTCCCTTCAATACCAGAAGCAGAGAAAGCTCCCTGATAACTGGTGCTCTTGCACCTCTGAATTCACCAGTGTCACAGCTGGCCTTGCACGTAGTAGAAAAATAGCTGATTTTTGGGCTTCATCACACAGTGAAGATGAGGGAAGTGCTTAAGGGCTTCTTGTCAGAAGACATTTGTAACCTTTAACTCCCAAGACACTCTCCTTTCCTTCACCTTAGTTATGGAACAAGAAGTAGGCTGAAGAACTTTCCTGGCTAATGCTGGGAAAATAAATTGATATGTGCACTGAAATGAGAACAAATACATTTCAAAAATGCATTTCAAAAGCATCCTTACGGGCAGATTTGGTGTAGAAGTTGCAAGAAATGTAAGGCAACTCTCAAAGGCCTGGCAGTAGAAGATTTAGCTGTTGAAATGAAAGCTTGGTGTGGCACAATAAATACTAAGTAAAGCAGTATTTCAGTGGAAAGTATGGGATGGTTTTAGCTATGCAGGAAGAGCCCTGTGGTGCATGCAGTATGCAAATGATTTCAGGTAGCTGAATGACCATATTTTCTGTTGTGAAGATGTTGGAAGTTCTGGTCATGCTGTTAAAAACTCATGGTTTTGAGGGTCTGCAGAGAGGGTACAAAAGTCTGGGAAAACACAGAAGCACTGTTTTGATGTTGGCAGGAATGTGCTAGAACTCTGCCCACTGGGAGAGTTTGACAAGTGTCCTAACCTAGACCACAGTTAATATTTGGATGGTTTCTCATTTTGCCTTTAAACAAACTCAGCTAAGTGGCATGAGGCATGAAGGGCAAGGCTTGGGAAGCATTTCCCAATGAGCAGAGCTAATAGCACTTTTATGGCCTAACCAGCTGAGAATTTTGAGTTTTGAGAGAAGATACAAACAAACTTATGACTAATGCTGTTTCCAAGACTGAGTGTCGCTTGTTTTGGGATGTGGATGTGTGCCTAAACCAAAAACTGGGCAGAAATGGGTGGATCCCTGGCTAAACTCTGTCGAGTGTCCTCCCCAGATGGATATGACTTGTACTTGAGCATCCAGCCTGCAATTCTGTGCTCTGTTCCTCCATCCCCTCAATGTTTCATGTTTTCCTGCAAGTGAAGTTCTGATTCGCTGTGTGCCTATGTCAGGGTGTGGAATTCTGAAAGGAGAGATGTTTGTCTTCAAATAGTTTGAAAAGATGTTTGTTTTAATCTCAGATATAAAAATGTGCAACTTTTAAGAAAATTATCTCTTTCTAGGCTGAGGAAGGATGGATGTTTTGGGATTTGGATATGCTTGAACATAAAGGGCACAGCTCTGCTCTAAAACTTCAAGTGATTAGTTCTGACTTGAAAGTTTCACCGAATACACTGAAATAACTTTTGTTAATTTAAAGACTTAAGATCCTATTTGATGCCAAGAAAAATGAGTGTCTGAGCTAATTGCTCATTAAAAATGTCTGACCTAGAACTGGGAAGTTGATTGCTTTGAGGTATGCTTTCAGTAGGAAATAGCCTGGGTGTGATTGAAGGAGAGGCGGATTTGCTCAGTGGCATCTGCTTTGCCCTTCTGTGTGCCTGTGAGCCAGCTTGGCATGAGCTATGGGTTTATCCACCTAAACACTCCTGCAGCTTCTCAGAGTTGAGCTGGAGACAAGGAAAGTGATCTGAAAGTGCTGAATCCCAGCTATGTTCCTGTCTCAGATGTATTGAGGAATGAGGAAGCCTCTTCATTTCTTATTGCTTCTACTCCTCGCTGGTTTATCACCTCTTTCCTCCTTCCTGCACAGTGCTTTTCTCTGCAAGAGCAGAGTTTCTTCTGTCATACAGCTTAATCCTCACATTAGTCTTGCAAAAACACCGTGTGCCTTGTGGTTCTCTGACACTTCCTGGGCTCCCATGCTCCTTGAGACAATATTTAGATTTTCTTTTTGTGTTACATGTTGCTGTACAAGAAATCAGAGGCTTTGGTAAGCCATAATTGCCACGTGCACCACCGTGGCCACATTCCTATTTTTAATACCTGGTAATTAGGTATGAGAGTGCTTGTTGTCTTTGGCATGTGAAGAAATGCAAAGACAGTAGTTGGGTTTCAGGTTTGCAGTTTCCTTTTCTTTTAGCTGTTGGAAGGTTTTTGTGAAGGAGACTGGAATATTCAATTTGTTTCCAAACTTCTGTCAAAGAAATAGCAAGATGGTATCTCCAACTGGCTTCCTCAAAAATATATCCCTCAAAGCTGGGCTTTTCCTACCATGATGTCATTACTTGTAGTTTTTGGACATAATTAGTGTCAGATTGATTTATCTCTCCCAGACCAGCAGAGTTTAATGGAAGAGAGTTCCACAAAAGGAATTTATTCGTGTTTGCTGGTGTAGCTGTTTGGGCAGTGACTTTTGTGTTAATATTGCCTGCAGTGAAATGGTGATGCCTCTGTCCCACTGGTGACTCTTTGCAAACCATTCCCCCAGTCCAACAGATGCTCTGCTCAGACAGGGAATGTAAAGGAATAATATTTCTTTCCTCCTGGTTTCTGCTTGTGCGTATCTTGTGACCTTTCCCTTCGCCAGCATCTGATTTAAATTTAATATTACTTTTTTTTTTCCCTTTGCCCTCCTCTTTTTGAGTACTTCCTACGTCCCAAAATAACCTTTCTCTAATCCCACTGAATACCATGTTTAGTTGAGTCTGTCTCTTGTGTCAGCCTTTGCCAGCCCTTTCCAGTAGGCAGAAATGGAATACAGGAGGATCTGGCACACTAAAAGCTGGGTCAGGTTTTTAAACTCATTCCCTCAGGTCAGATAGATTTCAGGCATCCCCACTTGGGTCTTCTAATTATGGAGCGTTTATCAGCTAACATGTTGGGATGACAGGAGAGCAAGGAAAGGCTCCTGGTGTGCTTCACATGCAGAAAAATCCCTGGGCTCTGGTCTCCTATCAGACTCTGGTAGCTTCACATTTTTTCCCTTTTAAAACACACGTTGCTTCAGAGTCAGATAGTTGAGATATGTCTTTTTTTTTTTATCAGTGCTAAAGTGCTGCAGTCTTCACACAAAACCCATGAAGTTATGTTTGCTTCTGCTGATTACAAACAGAGGAAACAGCCTACTGCTTTGGGTTTTGGAATTTTGTTTTGTTTTAGATCTGTATTTATGTTTTGTTTCTCTCTGATTGCAAACTTGAAGTTCCTTCAACAGACTTGCCAAGAAAACAGTAGATACAGCTTGATGTGCTCTCAGGAAACAAGTAAATTTTTTTGATGGTCTGCAACCCCTATTTCTTTGCTGTGCATTTCCCATAAGCTGTCTTCCTTAAAATGTCCATTCTCCCATATGAAAAAATGTGTGTGTTGGTCTTGGTTTGCTTCCCTTGCTGCATGTGCTGCTGGGCTCTAAGAGGATTTACACTGACAAATATGTTGAACCAACATCTGTTGAAAATGAAAGTAGGCTTTTGGGACTTGTTTTGTGATACCCAAAGGTCATACTGCTCCATTGTCTCTTCCATATGAAATTGAAATCTGCCCCCATGTGAAATGAGTGCATTGGAACAGTGATGTGACCTAACCTTTACATGAACTGTGGAGGAATCCAGGGGCTCTGGGAAATAGTGTGGATGCAAGAGATAATGTTGGTATATGTAGAGAATGTCACTGTTTTATTTATAGAGGGTTACACAGTGTTTTTAAGAATATTTGTGCATTCTTGCTTAATTACCCTGGTGGGGGGGCGGGGAAAAGTCATTATTTGGTGAACTGGAGCAAGTGAAGAAAGGTTCTGTGTATGTGCTGGTGAAATGCTTTTGTATCACTGATTGAATAAGCACATCCTATCAAATTTAGCAATAATTTTCAGTCAAGAGGTAACCCAGAACTTTCTGTCTAACCAATCTACAAATTTAGCATTAGAAAATACAGATCAGTGTTCTTACAGTACTGTTACAAAATTCTAGCCTAATGTTTTTTTTAGGGGATGCTGAACCTGTTAGAACAGAGACAAGCTTTTTAGAGATCTGAATTATCTAGAAATGCTCCTCTGGGGTCTGCTGGCTGCACAAGGCTCCTCTTTCAGTCTCCCCACTATAAAATCAATACAGTGCACCCAGAAAACATCTTGGATGCTCTGTGAGTTACAGCAATCAGGTATAAACCCCATTGGAATAACCTTTCTAAGATTCCTTGCTGCACCTCAGGAACTAGTAGGAAACCTTAAGAGAATTGGGGTTTCATTGTGATTTCCTCTAATAGAATGTGATTCTCCAAGGGCTAAGCTTTTGCTATTTTTCAAACACAGCTGCTCCTGACCTTAAAGGTACTGGTCTGCAAAATTTGAGTGTTAAATAGATTGTGTGACTGAGGATACAATTTATAATTGTATCTGCTGGGTGGTAAAGACTGTTGGGGAAGAATAGAGCAGGCAAAGGAAGGAGCTGCCCAGGGACGAGCTGCCCTGTGCTGTTGGTGCAATTCCAATCTTTGATTTCCAGAATTCCTGTAAAACAGCTGTGAGGGTCACTCTTGCTGAACCCCTAGACAAGGTGCATGTAGCCCAGCAGCACATTTCAAACTGAATTAATTTGTTACCGAGGGTTAGGACACAGATTCCCCAGGTAATCCATTACTGCTGAGGCCCAGTTTGGAGGCAGTAATCCCGTCCCACCCCCACGCAAAAGCTGTCCAATCGTTTCTCAAACAATGCTGTTTTTTTAGCCCTAATCCCAGTTGAAGGGTGGTTCAGCGCCATCACTGAACTCTGGGCAAGTTCTCCTGACATGTCCTGGCTCTTTCTCAGGGAATTCCCTTTCTCAGGAAGGAGAGGGTTATGGAATGATAGCAGCATGAGAGCGTAACTCCTGTCTGCCGGCCAGGTAAGTCCATCTCACAAATTTTTGATCTGGTTGCAGTTCAAAACGATACAGAGGACAGTGGGGCTTTTTTATTGTTATTTATTTATTTTTTAAATTTAGTTTTTGACAGGTCTCTCAAAATTGCTGGAAAAGTGTGAATTTTTAAAAAAGCTTGTTCCCTGTGAAATATCCTCTGTGTGCTTTTTCTGCAAACTGAGTGTAGGACTTGGCTCCTCTCCTGGAGAGCCGTGGTTTCAGCACCGTTGCTAAATGTTTGAAGTTTGATATTTGTGCTTGAAGGACAGAAAATCCAGTACAGCATGGTGTAGTGGAAGCTCTTATCCATCCTCTGCAGCATCCAGCTGTACTAACAAGAAAAGTCTGGCTTTTTTTGAGGCAGTTTCTCTGGATTTAGACACTTTCCCTTATATCAGATTTGCTCAAGTGGGTTGTGGCACTCCCTTGGTGGATGTTACAAATGGAGAATGTCAGCCTGTGTTTGGATTTTTCTGGCTTTCCCTTGAGAATATGGGTAGCCTGAGGGAGAGCTGTGGGCTATTTCTTGTAGCAGAATATCTAAATTAACCAGAAGCACAGTCCCTCTGCAGGAGGGCTGTACAGTTTGAAGAATTCCATGCAAGACTTTCCCACCTGGGTCTCTCCAAACACTTGTTACACAAAGAAGTGGTCCAGAGCTTAACAGAAATGTATAGCAGTGAGGGGCATGAAAAAGCACAATTTTTACAATAATTCCCTTGTGTATGGTGATTTTTTATTTTATTTTATTGTATGTTACAGGAGTATCTCTCATATGGTGAATTTGAAACATGACTTGTTTTATATATAAAATAAAACCAGTCACCCCTAGTGACATCTCTTATAGGGTCCCTCTTGCAATATATTTTATATACTGATTTATATTCTCATCTTCTCCAGTGCTTATGATGACTCTGGGCCCTTCTTTTAGAGTTCATATAAAATCAGTGTAGTCAGAGAGAGTGAGAAACCAGTGCCTTGCAGCTTGTAACCACTGCAAAATATCCAACAAAACAGCACATTGTAAACATAATAAAATGGTCTATTAACAAATTGCTTTATTAACTCTAATCAGTCTAAAGAGCTAAATTTAATTAAATCTGCTTGTGGATGAGAACATTCCACTCATGGAAGGGTGCACTAAAGGTCATCTCCTGTTTTGAATCTTAATGCTTGCATGTAAAAGTTTGTTTTGTCTTTCATTTGCTTGAGTCAGGTAGGCCTTTAAGGATTTATTAATTATTTGAAGAGGTTTTGTCTCCCTGCCTTTTTGTGAGAGAAATTAGAAATACACCTATAAGGCATGAAGAGAAACTTAGTCTATTAGATATATGAGGTTGTAGGTATTTAACACTTTTTGAAATGAAAAGTGCTGTGTAAAAGGAGATGGAACCCTTTGTTCTGATACTTGAATGTTTCTGTTTTGAACTCCCACTTATTAAAGTACTTAACTCTAAATAGTAATTTGTTTTTTAAATATCTTGAATTTTAGGCCAATGCCTTCCAGGACAAAAGGCTCATAAATGAGGAAAAAGGAGAATATCTATTTTCAGATACATGGCTGGGAAGGGAAAATGCCACTGAGTGAAGATGAAATATTTTTCACTACTGTAAAGTTGTCTTTGACTTACTTTTTTAAAGGATGCTTGAGTGTCCACCTTTCTGAGTGGCTTCTACTGCATTATCCCTTGTTTAGAC
Organism: Parus major; assembly: GCF_001522545.3. Taxonomy (NCBI): domain Eukaryota; kingdom Metazoa; phylum Chordata; class Aves; order Passeriformes; family Paridae; genus Parus; species Parus major. The sequence goes on from NC_031776.1 coordinate 2,160,579, forward strand.
ATTTTTATATTAAATTTTGGAGCTAGGCTCTGGACATCTGCCTTCCCATGAGAGTGTTCCAACACACTGATTTTTCTCCTGTCAATGAGCAGTGGGACTGAGGATCAAAACTTGCAATGAGAATTTAGCAGCGGTAAAATAAAAATTATTTTGACTGCCTAACAGTTTAAGTAGTGCTGATAGCAACTGAGAATGTGGGGTCCTTGTAACCTGCTTTGATTATGCAGTCTGGTCAGAGATTTTAACAGAAGTGTTGTGTGGCACCTGAGGTGAGGAGTGAGACTGTGCTGAGCAGTCAGTGCTGCCCAAATGCTGGAGGGACATGTGCTGAAACAGAGAAAAGGAGTTCTGGGGATTGGACAGGTTAAAAATCCTTCAATGGTCATTAGAAAAATTCATTTCACTTGCACTTTTGACATGAAACTTCAGGAAGTTCCAAGGACTGACACCATGGGCATGGCAGGAAATCCTGCCTAGCAGCCAAAAGTCTGAGTGTCACCTTGGGAAGGCCTGCAGAGTTTTATAAATTTGATCAAGGGTAACTGTGTTATGCCTATGTTATACCTCTGTTATGTTACTACTGGAAAACTTAAGTGTTTTTATTTCTGTGTGGGATAAAACACACTCTTCTATGAGTAAATGCACAGTGGTTTCTTGGATGTATTTTTAATATTTAAAAAAGAAAGGATGGGGAGGCAGAGGGGGAAGAAAACAGAGGCCACCTGGGGGAAAGGTGTGATGCTGGTAGGGAGTGAAGGAGCAGCTGATAAGGTTTGATGGTAGCAGTGGTACAGCTTTGTCACTCCTGCAGGTTTTGTCTACTCCTGGCCTCAAATCTTTGGTTTTTACTACTTTGAGTTCTTTACAAAAGGCTTTGCTAACTTAAACTCAGTAATGAAGTGTTAGTGGTAGGTGTGATGGCTTTTTTTCAAAGATTCTGTGCACTCCTGCTTCTTGAGAATATTATGGGGTGCTTTGGTGCTTTGAAAATAACTCCAAAGAGGGACTTTTTTCCCCCCCTCATCCAGGAGAGCTTGGATTTGGCGTCAGGCCGTCTGTATAATTCAGACATACTGTGCACCAGACAGGCAGTTTATATATAGAAACAACACACTTCTACTACTCTCTTTAATGTGCTAAGCCTGACAGAATTCCATCTTAGATGCAGTAAGTAGCTGATGAAGACTGGAGAAAAGAGGGAAAGTGTGCCCTGGCAAATAAGGGAAATGCAGGTCATTAACATCGTACATTGAATTGTTTCCTTCAAAATATCATACATGTTTTCAAAAGGGGTAATAAAGTAATTATGTGATTTATTGATTTATTTATTTATTGACACACTCTTCACTTTGCTCTCGCCTCAGCTGTACAACAGGAAAGCAGGCACAGGATACAGTGAGATGAACTCTTCATCCCAATGCTGCCAAACCAGGACAATTGTATAAATGGATTTAATTTCCAATTCTGTGGTGTTTCAGGGGGTTCTTTGTGAAGTGTGACCTGATTGTGCAGGGAACACCTTGGGAAGTACAGATTTTTTTTATCTAAGATAATGGGCCTAGTTGATAATTCTGTGGTTATTTATTTATTAAATATAGCTTTTCTTGCACAATAGTTTTAAAACGAGTCCTATTTTTATAGCACATGAAAATACTTAGGGTGGGAGTCAGCAATAAATATTTTTATTCCCCAAAGTGGTGGCTCTTAGCCAACTTCTGTGCTCTTGTGTCTTAATTCTGCTGAATTCAAATTTTTATTTATTTTCTTTTAATCTCTGAGAAGCAGAAGTAATTATTTATGCATGATTCTTGCTCCTGAGTGTTGTTTCATTAATGAGATGCTGCGATTTTGTGGTTCTTGAAAGGAGTTCATTCAGGGGCCTGGCTGTGCCACTGCCCTGTGTGACACCGTGCAACTCAATCAATAGAGATGTTGGCTTCAAAGTGTCCTTGTTTTTTCCCAAATTTTATTGAAGATGGAGTCCCTTGAAATATTATATGGTTGGCAGTGCTCAGTACAAGACATTTTTTTCCCATAAAAAATAAATTAAATCAAACTTTCAGCATAAAGGTCTCTCTTAAATAAAAGATATCCAAAGTGGGGGCTGGATCTGAGCACAGCAAGGAATTTTCACTGTGTTGGTTTATCTCCTCATCCTGCTTGGTTGCTTATGCTGTGAGATTATGCTGCATAAAAATGAAATCCCAAGATTAAAAAAAACCCAAACCCCACACACTTACAGCTTCCTAGAAGTTTGTCAGCCAGTGCTTATTTTAGAAAGGGACTAGTTCAGGGGCATGAGAGAAAATTATGGTAATGCCACTGAATGCTTCAGTAGTCAGATGTCAAAGCACTCTGCATTTGTTTTGCTTGAATGCCATTAAATGTTGCTGCTTTTAGAAGATAATGTTCTGCTTTCTCACTTTCGTGCATCCCATGCTGGCATCAGCTGTCTCCCTTATGGAATGTTCCAAGTTCATCAAATCCAGAAGTTTCAGTCTTCTTTTTGGTTACTCTGAGGTGCAGGAAATAAGAGCCTGGATTGTTTTGTTTTCTGGTGGCTTCTTCTACCATAGCTGGAAATTCCAGGGGAAAGGGTTATGGCTGGGATGGAAATGGAGAATGAACTTCCCTCACTTGGACATGGATTCAAACCAAGAGCAGAGTGATCCTGGCAGAGAACTCTGGGAAAATCTGTCAAATGCCATGCTGTGCAACAGCAACATTTATTCAAAAGAGGAAAAAAGGGAAAATTAATTGATTGGGGGGGGGGGGGGAAGGGGGAGGAGAAAAAGGAGAGAGGTGTCATATTTAAAATACCTTTGGAAGTAAATGTTGGTGTTGATTTTACCAGCTGCTTGGAAGTTGTGCTCTAATTACAGGAGGGGACATGATCCTGTGTGTTCATCCAGGGCACCAGTAAAGAATGAGAGCAGAACCCAGTTATGGTGCATCGTTCTTCCTCTTTCTTAATTCCCAAGCAGTTGGTTCCCTCACTTTTGCTGTTGTAGGAGATGTGAAGCGATGCTGGCTCTGGAATGGTGTTACCCTAAGGCTCTGTCTTCTTCCCCTCCCTGCTGCTGACTCACATTTGCACCCAAAAGGCAAAGTTAACCCCTTAGAAGAGGAAAAATAATAATTCTTCTTGGAATGCACAGTGCAGGAAAACTGCTGTCCTTTCCTTTTTTTTTTCCCCCCCTTTGGAGTTTTTTTTTTGCCTCAGCACTGGAAATGTACTGAGCAGTTATCCAAGCTGAAGTAGGTCAGAGTGTGAACTGTCTCAGTCTCTCTGGTTCAGGTGTCACAGAGCTTTTCTGCTTGCTGGCTAACTTTCAATTCCATTCTGAAACAGGTTAGAGGTCGTTAGCAGCTTTTTTTTGGATTCAGCATCTTGGGTATTAGGAAATGTTTTTTTGTTTCTTGGAGAAGACCTGCCTTTTCCTCCTGGATTTGGCAAGATAGGAAGCCAGAATCGAAGGATTATTGAGATGAATTCACTGGAAGGTTAACCTTGCTGTTGATAGTCCTTCACTATCTCCGTGTCAGGATGGTTTTAATTTAGTGCTGGTCTCTAGCATCTGAAATCTATTATAAAGTGATTACATTGGGTGGAATTGCACTTCAGAAACCACAGCCTGAGTTCAGCAGAAATTGCACCAGACCTACTTTCTGTGAGTATAATCTTCCTGGTGCAATGGATGTTGTCTTAGGATAGATACTTCTAGAAGACAAGGATGTATTTAAAAGCAGTACTGATTTATTAGTAAAATCTAGAGAAAATGAGCTTTTATGCTTGGCAGTTCTTTTCCTCCTCTAATACATCTTTTTTCCAGTGCTAATTTGAGAAGGTGTGTGTGTGTCCCCAAAGTTTGGCAAGTTCAAAGTATATAACTCTAAATATTTAATTCTGGAGAAGAAAATCAGTAGGACTTATGAATGAGGTGAAAGAATAGACAGGACAAGCCAAGAGATTCTTGATAGTTCTGGCTGCTTTTGTACGTAGTGCACCTTTCATCACTGCATTTGGACTGGAGTCACCTCTTCACATCCAAGTTTTTTGGCATCTTGACTCTTCTCTTAATCTAGCTACAGAAACATTAGACCAGGATTGCTTAGTAGTAACCTCAAAGAACTTTTTGACAAGGAGAGCTGGAAAAATATCCTGGTAAAGTTCAGGAGCAGAGCCATCCCTTCATCTGTTTCTCAGAACGACCAAGCTGGACATGTGAAGTGTGTGCAGGCAAAGGGGGCAACCAATGACAAATGAATGCTTGTGTTCACCTACTTCTGGTAAAAAATTGTGGTAAAACAGTGAAAAAAACTTGTATAGAGAGCTCTGCATTCTGGCTGTGGCTGAGGTTTTCCCCCATGCTGGAAGGCTGAAAGCTTAGCTCATTTCTTTTGCAGGATTATGTTGTGATCACTTGCCATCTGAAGCCAGAGCTTTGGCAAAAAAGACATTGAAGATGACAGCTGAGAGCTGAAGAACTGGCACACCTAAAAGGGGAGGGACTTGTCACACTTGTTGCTGTTCAGATTCTCTGCAGGGTTCTCTGCAGATACTGCAGATGCAATATTAACCTTCCCATATGGTCTGTGAGAGTGAAGTTTGAGGGACAGGAAATCTGTACATGACAACTACAATTGAACCAGCCTCTGTGGGAGACCTCCCAGCTTGGCAGCTCCAAATCTCCCCTATTTCACCTTCTCAAAGGTGGCAGTGTCTGCTTTTCCCATTGTACCAGTTCCCCCTGATGCTTGCAATCATTCAGGTGCCACTCCTTACTAAAAAAAAAAATCAGATTTTCCTAATTGCTGCAAAATACCAGTCAAGGTCTGAGCCTAAATATATCCCTGATTTTAAATTTATGAAGCACAGCATTCCAAACAGGTGTGGAAGTAAAAAGATTTATCATCAATTTAGCATCAATTCTTTTCAACACTTCCTTGAAAGCTCATTTTGTATCTCCAAGTGAATTTTGAAAGGGCTGTTGCAGACTCATAGTTGGATGCTAAAGCTTCTCCACAGAGATATTCATGTTTACCAGTTTCAGCTGCTCATTGTACTGAGAGAAGCAGTTCCATCATCATGAGCAGTTCAGGATGACAGATGATCAAATGGATTCTTAAAAAAAAACTACCACACACACACAGAAAAAAAAATCCCCTCAAAAAATTACTCAGAGCTTTGATTTGTACTGGTAATTATAGCTAAAGACCTCTCTGAGTCCTACAATTAACTTTAATAACCTTATAAATATTCTCCAAATATAATTAAGGGAAATTACATGTTAGGGAAATAAAGATTAAGTGGCTGTGTTGGTGAGGACTAATAGGCCCTAGCAGAACTGTGATTTACAAACAAGACCTCACAGAGAAAGTGGCATCTGTCTGGCAAGGATTTTGCTGATATTTCTAATTTGAGGAGATGGTATTGTTTATACACCTTGTGCATCAAAATTAATAATTATATTGGATAATTTAAGTCTGATCAACACTAATATCACCAACCTCTGCTTGGATTTTTTTAAGTTTTGAAAGGTAAGTTCAGCTTGAACCAGATCTACTCCCCTTACCCTTTTTTCCCATTGGATGGGAAGGATGAGAGAATCTTCCCCAGAGTCATTCCCAGGCAGGGAGGCACAAATAAGGAAGGGCTGTGTTACATGAGGGAGTTATGAGAGTTATTTGGAGTTGGTCGACAGCTGCAGCCCTCTGCTCTCGTGTGAATGGTTTCTTTTTTGTCACAGTGCTTATTTTAATGAACTCCATCTGCACAGAGCTCAGTCCATCACTGAGATGAGAGCAGCTCGTGATCCCTATGGATGCACTATGGATGCCATGAGTTGTCCAGTCTATCAGGTTGCACATGAAAGCTGGATATGAAAACGAGCTCATAATCTGTGAAATTTCTTTTATAGTTAACTCCCCAGGGGTTTGTTGTCATTTGGTTTTAATTTTTTCTTATTTTTCCTCCCCTCCAAAAGTCATGATGGTAGTGGCTTACCATTTGGGATTTTCCTGCTGTGGAAAGTAATTTTCATTCTGGAATCTCTGGTTTTGCCTAGATATTGGTGTAGAAACTCAATGTCCTGTCCTTCAACCTCTTGCCAAGACAAATATGACAAAGGAAATACAGAACGGGATTATTTTAAGGCAAATTCCATCTGAAATCAAAGAACCTATTTTAAAACAGAAATAAGGAAGCAGAATCAAAACAGAAATAAGGAAAATAACTTAGATTTGTTAATAAGACTTCATTTTTAGCCTCAGCTTACTCAGGTGAAGTTGCTTCTGCCTGACTCTATATATATGAAGGATGGCATCCAAAGCTTACTGGGAATATATGGTGCAGCATATTTTCCTTTTCCTCTGCCATAGGTTGCACATAAATCCTCAAACAGCTCACCACACCAAAAATAAGTCTGTATAAATATCTGAGCACATGGAAAAATACCTCTCCTGTTGCTAGCACATTAGAAATTAAAAGAATTAGACAGTTTGAGGCACTAGGCGGGGACCTCTTAAATTAGTAACAATTCTCTGAACACAAACATCCAGGTTTTAGGCAGATTTCTGGAAATGAGCAAGGCAATGCTGGCACTGAGATGACAGTTCCTAAGTAGTATTTCAGAGGAAGTGTTTGTCTGAGGGCTTGAACAATTTCCAGCAGTTGACATTTTGCAACCAAAAAGTGTGCCAAATTAGGTAATTTATGTTGCTTTTCCCCTCTTTGTGTTCCACTTTTTTCTCCTTAGATTGCACCATTGATGCAGAGAATTCCTGACTGAAAGCATGAATTAGTCACCTGAGCACTTTCAATAATCTTAAAATGATTCTGTGGAAGGGAGTTAATGCCTTAGGCTGTCGCTGGTGGGATCTGTAAGCTCTCATCTGCAGCTGTCAGGTCTGTATTGATAAGAAATTGGTGTTGCAATTGGATGCCTGTGATAACAGCCATCCAATTAATTAGGATGGCAGATAATTAGGATGGCAGAGATGCAGAAAAGACACTCAGCTGTTACTCTGGGGTTGGTTTGCTGATGGAGGCTTCTTGGTGCTTCCTTTGGACACTTTCTAATAACTTTCTATCCTCTTTATATTGTGCTGCCCAAAACTGCAAACAGTAATCTCTGCACTCAGTAATCTCAGTCTCCCAGGCAGATCTGGGAGCACTCCCAATGCTTTTCCTGTTAATGAAAAGTTAATACCACCTACTCCCCACAAATCCTGTGCAAGCAAGAAAGGGAGAGTATTTTATGACTTCCTCTGATTGGCATAGCTAAGAAGGTACTAAAATTCAGGATACTGTAGCTTCCTGGTCCTGTTCCTGAGGCATTTCTTCACTTAAAGGTTAAACATGACTTTAATACCTTAATCATCAGAATACAGGTTGTTCATTCCTAGATTTTAGCCACAAACCCTTCGTGTTCAGCTGAGCTGTTTGTGTCTGGTGTGGCTGAGTCTCATTTCTGTTCAAAGGAGGTAGAGTTTAGATGGATGCCCTCATTCTCCTAGTGGAAGCAAGAATTCATTGCTGTGTCTCCAGGCAGCTTTTTACAGCATGTGTGGCTTTCATCGCTTCCAGCCCTGAAGTTGGGAATAAAAACATTCTTTCAGGTGAAACCAAGTGTTCATGAAGAATTTAGCCCGTATAGATTCTGTTCTGTAGGACTGAACTTCCATTGCTCTCGGGGTTGTGGATGTGTAGACAATGGTGGTGACTTCAGCTGGTTGTTTTTATGAACTTGTCCTTTTTCTGCTTATAATAAACACTCTGCTCAGGTGTATGAACAAACTAAGTGTCAGTTGGCAAAAATAAAAACTAATGCTAAACACGGGGTGAGAATAAAGGGATTGTGACTGGATTAACTAGGATTTTGCTGGAGAACTGGGTTAGAAATTCACTGTATCATGTGCCAAGGTCTGGCTGAATTTGCTGAGATGTTACATTTTAAAAATTGAAAAACTAAAACAATGATAGATCCTACTTTACTAATGGTGTAGCTGATGGGTGTTTCAAATTTTTATATAGGCTGTTGTTGTTGTTACACTTGGTTTAAGTTTAGATTTGGAAGAATCAAGACACTGTCCATTTTTTCTGTAAATACCCATGTGTTAACAAAGCGTAGTAACTTTTTCCTTAAGACCACTTCATCCCTAAGTCCTCTGGAGCATCATGAACACTTTGAAACCTGTCAGCTACCAATGAATTTGAAATCAAAAGCCTAAGCCTCAGATCTGTGAAAATATTTTCTTGACTATCTAGTTCTCAGTAACTTAAAAACCCCATTTCTGTAGTTGTCTGCATTTTTTTTAACATCATGGTTATGCAGTTAAGGGTCAACTTAGAGACCTTGGAGTGGTCTCCCTCCACTGTGGCTTTGTCACATCAGGGTTGATGTGAACATTGCACAGGTCCTGACCTTGTGTTCTCTGAATGCTTGAAGGAAGTGACTCCTGTAGGTTTGCATCCATGAAACTGAAAACCTGTTTACAGGTATCTGAGGAAAAAGGTTCACATTTAAAAGGTTGAGCCTCATTTCCAGTCTGAGCAGCAGTTGGTAACGGTGGTGACAAGAGGAGGAAAAGTAATTTTAAAGTACATTTTAAAGTAATGAAAAAAAGAATTTCTCACTAAATTTTTGTATTCCAGTTTCTCTTGGAAACAGTTTCCTGGAAAGCCCAGTGATGTGTAGATGGACCCATTGCTTGGGAAGCTGGGACTGAGAATGCCTGGGGGAAGTGCAGTGTGAATCTAATGGAGTGGTCTTTGAGTGCTTTAGTGAACACATTTTAAAGATAAAAAAAGCACAAGAGCTGTGCTGAATTCGCGATGAAACGCCCCTGTAGCACAAAGGGTTTAAATGTCACTGTGAGGCATAAAAGTCTCAGTTTGAGGAGAAAAGACTATTTTTATACAGCTTATGTGCTAGAAAAAACGTGGTCACATACTGTCAATTCTGATGCTTCTTTAAGATCAGGAATATAATATCCCACTTATATTTAGCAGAACTATGGCTCTGTGTGAACGCTTGAACATTTTTTCTTTTTGTAAAGGCTTTGGGCAGCTCTGTGGGATTCAGAACAGTGCTGCTGCTTTTTGACACCGATGGACTGAAAAGGTGGGGGGTCTTCTTAAGCACTGCTCATGTTAAGACAACATAGAAAAGCCCTTAAAAACCCACTAATAATTATATTTATAAACAGCATTGCTACCTACCAGACAGGCAGGAATCTAGTTTTGGAGGGTGATGTGTGCTGTGAGGAACATGCAGCTTTCCAGAGTCCTTTCCTGGCTTTCCTGTCATCAGAAAGGCATTTGCTCGTAGTAAATGCATTTAATGAAACTAATTTTAGAACTACAGGTCAGCACTTAAATTTGTTTTCTCCTTGTTAGTTTCACAGCTAGATCAGGCCTTAGATTTTATAACAAACAGAACTTCCAGGTCTCATTTCTCCTCCCTGTGCCAGAGCTGTCTTTCACACAAGTGAAAGAACACAGTTGCCGCCAGTTTTGGACCCTTTATAAGTCAGATTCCATTTTCTAACACTTGAATGTACTTCCAGCACTAGGGTGGTGCTTTTTCACCTTTCTTACTCAATTTTCCCTTTGTTCCTGATCCTTTATTTCTTTTGTTAGCGACAGAAATAGCGGTTGCGCAAATCAGCAGCGTTGTCATGGGGAGACTTCACAGCGTGAACATGATGAAAATGGCCAGTTTTCTTTTCTTGGGGATTTTTTTGGGGTTTTGGGGTTTTTTTCTTCCTGCACTGAGACACCACAGGGGGATGAGCAGGGAAATCATTGATTTCCTTTGATTTTCCAGGGGCAGCCGGTTGCTGGACAAGGAGCAATGGGGTGGTTGGTTCAGCGGTGCTGCTGGGCTGAACAAAGGGAACTCTGGGAGTATCCCTTGGCATCGCTCAGCGCTCCGAGGCAGGCGGATTCCTCGGAGCAGCAGATTTGTGGAGCAGCGTGGCTCCCGCAGGAAGCGGTGCCGGTGCCATCTGTCCCTTGTCGCTTGGATCCATGGGGTTGAGGCCGGAGCTGTCGCCGCTCCAGGGAACAAATGGGATGGGTGGCAGCTGCCGTGCCTGCTCCGGGCATTAATTCCCTAAGGAGATCGGATCAAGTCCTGTTCAGCACGGGAGAAAGGCGTGAATCCCGTCTGTAAACACCAGAGTGAATATCCAGGTTGTGCAGATGCCTCTGTGGGCACCCTCTGGACAGAGGTTTTTAAGGGATTGGTGATAATCGGTCTGTTTAGGGTTCTTCCTGCTGCAGGGGAATTGGTGGATGAACGTGGCAGGGGCTCAATCATGAACATCATCACGGGTAAACAAACCCTTCACCTTGGCTTGCTGGTGGTGAGAGATGGTTGTTATTGCAATAACACAGCAAGATTTAAAAGCTTGAACAGATTCAGGGAGAATGATCGATACTACTGATCCCAGCGGTACAATTTTGTGGAATTTACAGGACTAATAAAAAACAGCACAAAGAAGGCAATACAACAAACACTTAAATTTCCTCATAGAAGAGATGGCTGGAATGAAAGCTGTCCAATGCTTTGCTGTAAGGAGGTGGGAGTATATGACTTTATGGTGGCTGTGATAAAGCTTTCCTTTTCCAGAGTATATTTAAGCCACGGGAATCTGCATGAAAGTGAGGAATGTATTCTAGGAGTAGCGCACTAAACCTGTCACCTGCTTTGTTAATTATGTGCTGTTTTGAGAACAAAAGCTAAACCATGTGAAACATCTAATATAGAGCAAACTCCATGTTTAATCCTGATCAACTAAGTGATTTTTTTTATGTGGGTGATGGTATTGGTCAGATAAATCAGGTACTGCTGACCCTATAATTGTATCAGTGTTATATCTGCATTGTCCATCACAGCTAGAATCCTTATATAGTCAAATATTTAGACAGGCAAGTTGTGATCTCAGCTGAATGTTGCCAGAACATCAACATTTATAAGGATATTTTATAAATAAGAGATGAAAAGTCCTTATTTGTGAAGAGTAAATATTGCTAAATATAAATACAAGTAAATAACCTCGCTGCAACAATGTTCTGTTACATTTAAGTGGATAATTTATATCCAAAGGTGATACCTGGTGAAAACAAACTAAGGGCAATTTTGTATCAATGTTGTAAAATGAATCATCCTGCTTGTGTTTTTAGTGGGAGAAGCAGTCAGAGAAGATCAGAGGATCGAAAGTGGTTCAAAAGTGGCCACCAGAGAGGAGGACTCATAAAGCATCAGCGTGTGTGTGCTGTGTCCTTTGCACTGGGCAGTCGGGCAGCCGGGCTCTCCTTTAAACTCAGAAGTGGCACCTCCCAAGCCAGCCTCGGACGGGATTCTGCAGAGAATGTTTGTTTTGCTACTTGAGATCAGCTCAGCAGGGTCCCATGTGTGATGTGGGGAGTGAAATCCTGTCAGTGCTCACTGGGGGAGACCCCGGGATGGGATCTGGTGCCTGTTGTTGGGAAGTGGGACAGTGGCTGAGCTGCTGGGCTGGCTGCCAGGGCCCTGGAGAGAAGCTGCAGTGGCCAGCAGGAATCCGGCTTCATCCCCAAGGCGTTCCTTAATGATGGAGATTCGTGGGTGTTCCCCATTGAAAACCATGCACATCTCTCCTGTTGGAGAGCAGGGGCATCCTTGCCTCCCACCCCTCCAGGCAGTGCTTGGAGGAGACTCATTCCTAGATTGAAGTGGGAGAACTGGCCAGTGAGGAGTGGAAGCTGGGCTGGGGCCCTGTTCTGGCTGCTCCTTACTCAGTTTTCAGTACCAGTGCTCAGCTTTCACTCTGCCATAAAGCAAATACTGATATGTGTCTAATGTGAAGTGACTTGTTCCTCCTGAATTGTACATTGCCTAAATTCTTCAGAAAGAAGCCAGTTAAGTTTTTCTTGCACAGCTAAAGAGCTGTTTCATGTGTGTTTTTGTATGTGAAGTTTCCTTGGGATGGTACTCTACCCTTACTTGTCTCTTAAATATTCTGTAGATCCGTTTTTATCTTGTTGTTCAGGTGAAAAATAATATAGTGAAATCTTGTAAAAATTAATAACACAACAATATTATCTCCATCCTAATTTCTAGATGCTAAGTGGGCCTTTGATATGGATTGCACTGTGGCCTGTTCTTGTGTATAACTTTTCCTCGTGCTGGGGTATGAGCTGTAGCATCTTAGCAGGTGTGGTGTGATATGATAGGTACTCTTTTAAGCATGGCACTATTTCCAAGCAGTTTTTGCAGCAGAACAGTTACAAAGGTGCTTTTATAAAAACCTGGGCTGTTTATCATGTTTATTCCTAGTATACAGCTGGATTTGTGGCAGAGCTTCTCCCATTTGAAGGGATTTAGCCTCGCTTTTCCCAGGCCATGGATTTGCATAAGCTGCAGTTATACACTCCAATGGATTTTCCAGGCTCTGTTCCACAAGCTTTCAGTGAAGCAGACTTTGCTGAGTGCAGCTCTTGTCGAGCCATTAACTTAGCTGGGGAGTGTCCTCTGAATGTTCAAGGTGGTTTCCAGATAACCTTGGCATTGCCAGGATTTCAAAAGCCCTGTCAGGTTAATAACAGTAGAACTCCACAGCCTTTCCCTGTCCCCCCTGCTGTATGAATGGAGCAGTGACTGATTTTGTGATATTGCTGCCCACTGAAGTGACAGTTTCATTAATTGAGTGTTGGTGTGAAATCTGCAGCTCCACATGTTTTATTCAGAGGATACCTTAAACCTGCTGGTAGCTAATGCATGGTGTAAGCTGGATGTATTCATATGCAGGCCCAGTCCTCAGCACTTCGAGCTTCTGTCTTCACTTAAACATGTTTTTCAGAGGAAGACTTCCCTTTTTTACTTTATTCTCTGCTAGAAGCTGTACGAAAAAGTGGCTGGATAGCAGAAAATTTCATCTCCTAGATAGAATGAGGCTTGATGACCTCAAAGGGGTTTATTTAAAACTTTTTTTTGGCACCTTTATCTCGATGTATAAATAGCTTACAAGTCTATTCCTTGGCATTGGCTAGATGTAAAGTAGTGTTAAATGCTTTTGGGAGGTGAAAGTAGGCTTTCTCAGTTTCTTGTGGATGGAGCAAGTCCAAGCTGCATGCTATATTTACACCCTTAGGTTCCTTAGCAGCATTTAGTCCCTAAGTAATATGTGCTGATTTGATGTAGTGTATTTAAAATGCACTCCTAACAAAAGATTTTTTGCTGGACTTTGAAGATGGAAAAGTGTTTAGTTAAATCAGTTTGTAGCTGCATGCTGTCAGCAGCTCCATCTTTATTTATTCATGCAATTTTTTAAGGTAATATTTTGATCAGCAGCAATTCTTACATCTCTTGAAGAGTCATTTAAGGTGGTCAGGTAGTGCTGCTTCCTTCCCTGGTGTTCGCTGTGAGCAGCTGAATAAGCTTGTCATTCATGCCCTTGAGTCTGCACTGATTGATTTTTTTTGGAATTGGCTTGGCAAGGGTACATTTTTCTCAGCTCACTGCTCGTACCACAGGAGAATTTCTCAGCTGTATAAAGTGCCCTGGCACCGGATCCTGCTGGAACTCACAGGGAAGCACAGGTGGAGTTCACCGGGGACAAACCCACGGATTTATCTGCCTTTGCAAAAGGTCACCAGGAATTCTCAGTGACCTCAAGGAAACTTTTTTTTCCCCTTTCAAGCAGCATCTCAAGTTTCAAGGAGCTCTGTTGCTTCCCTGTTTAATTGGTTCTGTTGAGCCATGGAGATTTGCTACCTATTAAAGTGTCACTGACATGGAAGGCTTTGAGGTCTTCTCTCCAAATTTTATTTGTTTTAAACTCTTGTGCTATCTGACTGCCAGGTGACATGGCTGTGAGCATCATTAAAACTTGGGAGAAGTTGCTGTGATTCTTTTCAGAAATGCTACTCTCCCTGGAATTGTTTTCAAGGCTGAGAATATAATGAAGTTATCCTTTGTATAACTTCCTTATGTATTGTGGGTTGGTTTTTTAATATAACCTCAACCCCTACTTTAGTATGTAAACTGTGTTGTGATGATTAATATTTGACATTAATATTCTGGAATCCTTTACAATAAATCTTCTGTTCTCTTGCTAACATGCCTCTAAAACCTATTGTTTTGTATGTGTGTAGCTCCAAGTATTTCTACATTCATAACAAACAGCTTTTAAAAATCAGGGGAGCAGTAACAGCTTTTATTAAAGTCTGTATTGGGATAACTGATGTGTGCAGAGTCCATTGCCAAAGGAACCCAGAACATGTAAAAATGCCTCATGTGGTTTGGGGTTTTTTTTTTGTGTCTGTGATATTGGTACTGTGTTGATTATAGAGATGAATGTTAAATCCTCTTCTTTTATTTTTCTTTTTTTATTTTTTTTTAATGATGAAAGGCATGGCTTCAGTTCAAATTCCTTCTTTCCTCCCTTTGTCAGTCAGTAGGATGTACATATAATTAAATACCTGTTGAGGTCACTGTGGATAATCTCTCCCAGAGGGAGAAACCTGGGAAAGGGGAACAGTAACAAAAAAATTCCAAGGGATGAGAAGAGGACCAAACACCGTCCAGGAGCTGCCAGAAGAACTAATGATGGTTTTCAGCTGTGGTTCCTGTGTCAGAGACCAAGCTCAGCTGTGCTCTGTTGCCCCTCCTTATACTGCCCTAAGGTAGAAAAAGAAGAAATTCTGTCTCCATCTCTTCCTCTGTCAAAAAGTTTCTGCCAGTCTCCCTTCTCTATTGTAATTTATAGTTAAATGTACAATTCCCCCTCTTAACTAAGAAAAGGCAATAAATTATTAATAATATTAATTATTAATAATAATTAATCCTAAAATACTGAGCCTGGGGGATAGGTGACAAAACAATGCAGGAGGTTCTGCCCCTAAAAACAGTATTTAGTTGAATCCTCAGCTTCTGCTTTGGGTTCTGAGGTGCTCCTACCTAAAAATCATTTGTCAGCACAGCACATTGCTGCCTGTTCTTCCACTTAGCCACAAGGATGTGGGAGCCTGCAGGAATAATATTGTGAACCTTTTCAAACCTCTTTATGGTTTGGGGGTTTTTTTGTGCTGTTGAAGTGGTGCTGAATGTAGAAACTGTTACCTTTTGACAGGCTGGTTGGTATTTAAATAAAAAACCCTGTGGGTTTTGTTTGAGTACTTCAGAAGTAGTGGGAGATGGAGCAGAGAGTGAGGGTGCAGAACAGGAATTACTTAGCAAACAAAGCTAGCTAGGATTTGTGGGTTATTTTGAGAATCTGGGGGTTCTGGAGACTTAACACAAATTCTAAACATCCCCACTCCCCTGCAGGCTTGGTTGGTTTCCTTCTTCAAATAAGTGGTTGAAATGTATCTGGTAATGGTAATAATTTAAGGCTGAATGACCAGGTCATCAGCAGGAATACAGAGTTCCTTCTACTGTGGTCTCTTACCTTCTAATGATAATCTTCATCCACATCCTTAATGACTGAATAACCATGTAATTAAACATTTATATTGAAAATTCAGGGGTCCAGCTTTGTGTGGTGGAAGTAGTGTCTCCTTAGGGACACAAAAAAGTGTGCTTTGCTTGATTTACTTGATTTGCTTGATTGCTGCTCCCTCTTGTGGGGTTCAGGCCAGTTCAAACAAGCTTGGAGTTCATTCTTGGTCTGTTTAGATGAAGTAATTAATCAGTGGTTCTCCTCTGATACACTGGGTGGAGTAATGACCTTAAGACTTGCTTCTCTGTGTACCTCTACAAATCAGAACATTCTTTTATGTCAAGGGGACTAAATCTGTAAAAGCCTTTAAATCACTTCTTAAATTTAATTTAGGTTTTTTTTCAAGAACTCATCCTGTTGTATTGTTAATGTGTAGTGGGTTTACATTTCTGTCAGAGCAGAGATGAGGCAGTTCCACAGCTGTAGCAGACTTGGCAAGCCTTGCTGTACTGGCAGCAGTAAAACCTCTTACACCTCCTCTCCTGTACTCAGTGCTTCTGACTCTCACTCCTCGGGCTGTTGCCCTTCTTAAGTGAGTTGCTCCTGAAAATTAAACCCCAAAAAAGAGCTCTACCTCCCATGTGCTCTCCTGTATTCCAAAGAAATGCAAATGCCATAGCTGGGGGAAAGATTTTTTTTTTATTTTCCTTGTAATTTCTCAATTTTTTCTGCTGGCCTAAAATCTCCACATCTAATGTGTTGTGCCTGAAGATATAAAAATTCTGCTTATGTTTGTTTTCCTCCAGAGAGACTGATGAGCTCTGGACATATAATCTCTGTTCTCTGGACAAGAAACCAAAGTGCTGTGGATTTCTTCATTGCTTCTAATTGATGGCAAAGACCAGTGCAACTTCACTGACCAGTTTTTGGCGTGACACTCTTCCAGGAATTTCCCACTGAAGTTTAAAAGACAAATTGTCCTGACCTCTTGCAAAATGGGAAGGGGCCACATCAGTGTGACACTGAGACAAGAACAGTTCACATGATCTAATTTCTAATATTACACCATTTCACAATAATGATAGGATTTGTCTCAGCACTGCAGTTTCCATCACTTAACTCATGTTTAACTCATGTTTCTGTCCAGGAAATGCAATGTGGGTATTAAATCTCAGCTTTGGAGAGTATTCAGTGGATTACCTGAAACTTCTGATCTTCATTTTACTTGGCTTTAAAAGAATAAATCAATCTTAAATGTGCCTGCATACAAAGTCTGTGCTTCTGTGGAGAGCCAGTGCTATTGCTGGACACATCATGAATTCCCTGTAAATGTATTTATTCTTTCTGTAATGCAGGCAAAGGTGGGATTTTGGCTGAGATTAAACCAGGAAGCAGGTGCACTTGATTTGAGGAAAAAAAAAAAAAAAGCAGAATTTGGCATTCTATTTATGCCTTTTTTTAAAGCTTTTTATAATTTTGTGGCACAGACTGGGTAATCCCTAGAACAGCATCGGTAACCTTTACTTCAAAATTTGTGATTTCTTTTGACTGGTAGTGTGAGCATTATTTTAAGCAGTTGCTGAGGTTTGTATCTACATTTTAATGTGCTCTAAGTGCAGAGCTGTGTTAAGGATTTGCCAGTTTTTATTCAGATGAAATTTGCAGTTCAGTGGGGACCAGAGGGTGATCCCCACAGATTACATTGCTTGTAGTAGTCCCTGAATTTCACTTCTTACTTATACTTCAAATACTTTTTAGAGGAACAAAACCTCTGTCTACATCCATGCATCAAAAAGATGTTGGCATCCACCCATCCCCAGAGCCCTCCCCAACCTGTGTTTATGCTATAAAGGAACCAGATGAGAAATTGCACTTTATTGCAGGTTCCAAATAGGATTATTGTGCTTTACTTTATGGTCAAGACAAATGTGTTTGCTCTTTGGTAACATGTACCAGTGGCTGAATTAATTTTGCATGTGTGCTGCCTTATTAAGAACCTTTCTGCTGTGTGCTGGTGCCTGAGGATGAGTTCCCAGTGGGAAACACTGCTTGGAGCCTTGCTTCCAAAGAGAAGTCAAACACCAGAAGTCTGAAATACAACTCAACTCTTAGAGTTTGTGAACTCTAAGTGACTTTAATTGCAGAGGCAGTTCTGCAATCAAACAGAAGTACAGTGTTTAAGTGGTGCTCTGCAATACAGCCATTCTATTTGGCTGTTCTGAAGTTCAGTTTTATTTAAATTTTAAATGGGGACAACAGTTGCTGCAAAATGCTGCTGGTGCCATAGAGAGAGAACTACAAGTGATCACTGCAAAAGAGAAATTTCTCTTTTTATAAAGAAGTTGGGTAGAATAAGTAGAAACCACTGGCTGCAGCTTCATGTAAATCACTATTCCAGGAGACAACACTGGGGAGATTTTTATGTTTTCCTTGTAAAATTCCATCCCATGGATTTGTTCTTGGAGGTAACAGCTGTAGAGGAGTATCCAAATTCTTCCCTGGTGGGACCAACCACTTACTGACCAGAGAGCTATTTAGGGAGAAAATGCCAATTGAAGAAGTGACGTAAATGTGGTCAGTTGATACTAAATGAGGAGCTGCCAGCCAACATCCTATCCTGGAGTTGCTCTTTCATCCCTGTTTTGCTTTTTTGGAGTGGAAACAGGACAAGTGATTGATTACTGAATAGCAGTGGAAGTGGTGCACTCTATATATAGAGTGGTGCTGGAGAACAGAGCTACAATGCTTATGAAAAAAAAAAAAAAACAAACCCCAAAACAAAACCCCACCAGCAAAAACATTTACTGAGATAATAAATGCCTCTAAACCACTGCCAAGATGGAAATGATAACAAGATACCTCAGTTGTAAGAGGAGTTTTAAGATCAGTTCCTTATGGCAGGATTTGCTTGGCTAATCCATGCAAGCTCCTGGTGGAGCTTAGTTATTGTTTAGACTAAATATTGTTTATTGTTGTATTTTTAGCAGCAGCTCTTTGGGACTCCGTGGCAATATAATTTATGAGGTAGGATGCAAGTCCCTAATTGTCTCTTGCATTGAAGAGCTGTACAGGCTGTTCACTGCAGAATAAACATTCTCCTCCTTTGTGGGGGGGAAAAGGTCTGTGTCAACAAGATTTTCCAGCCTCTACTCACATGCCTAAGTTCTATCTCCAAGATGGGTTTCCTGGCAAGCACATCAGCAAATGTTTCTCCAAAGTGGACAGCACCCATGTATAAATTCCTTCATTAGTCATGGTTCTCATTCCCTCCTCTCCTTCCCAGTCTTTGGCTCAAAATGTTAAGCAAGAGGACCAAGAATGCTGAGCCCTTAAACACAGATAACTTACAGCAGCACTCTCAGCATGTCAGAGCAGAGTGTCTGCCTGTTCCCACTCCTGGTGCTTGGGAATTAAGGAAAACAGAAAAGCTCTGGTGTTCTGAGAAACTCTAAAAACAAAATTGGAAATCACTCTTGGAATGCCCTTGCAAGAAAAACTTCCCATAAAAAAAAAAAAAAATCCATTATTTAATCTCCCACCAAACTTCAGTCTTGTAGGATTGAAGGGTGTGGATGAGCCTGACTCAGGAAAATAGGTTCAGGCTGCAGTCAGGGTGGCCATGGGAGCACCATAACCATTCTTTTGGCCAGGTTTCCACTCTAGGTATACTTTATTATCCTCTTTGTACGGGAAAATTGGACACTTCTCAAAGGGAACTGTCAGTTTTTTGCAAAAATGTTTGATAATGAGATTCTTTGGTGTTTGCAGAAGATGTGATCCCTGTTCATTTAAGGTGCCATCCTGGTTCATTCTATCTAGTGAGTATAGTCAAATATTTGAGTTGAAGCCCTGATGGTGTTTAGCTGTTTAAGTCTGACTTTTTGGACTTGATTTTTACTGTGAATTTGATTTGTCTTTTTGTGTGTGTGTGTGTGTTAAGTGGGAGAACTTGGTGATTTAACTGTGGCACTCCCAGAGCTTGTAAATACTGGTGGTGTTTTCCCTGATGGGGGTGGGATGAAGTGCAGAACCTCTGCCCTTTTGTTTGGTATTTTTTGAAATTATTGTTGGGTTCCCAATTCATAAAATTTACAGTTGTGGTGGAAATGGTTTATTCCAGCTCTTTAATCTCATTGGGTTGGAAGTAGACCCTGGGAGATGGCAAAGCCTCGTGCTGTGGATACACCAGCAGAGAAGCACTTTTCTACAAGTAAAAGGCTCTTGCTGGATCATTTTTGTGTTTTTTTATACAGATGTCAGTACACTCAGGTTCTGTGAGATGATCCAAACCAAAAATATTTTTTTCCTTTGGATTGATTTTTTTTTTTCCATTATTAGACAAAGGAATGGAAAACTTGAAGACTAGGTCAGGAATTTTTATTTTGGGAACCACTCTTGAATCTTCTAAAACAGGAAGATCATGTAACTTTTCATCCACCCATATTTCCAATTTCTGAAGCTTTCATCCACCCATATTTCAAATTTCTGAAGCTGAAGTAGTCAAGCTTTAATATATTCAATATTCACATGTTGATGGCATCACTGTTTTGAAGCTGAATGACAGATGTGCCATAGGCTCCCCAAGAGCCTCCCAGCTTCCCTGCTGGAGCATGATTCAGTCTGACGTGCCTGATCTAGCAGTTTCCTTCCTCCTCCTCCTCCTCCTCCCTCCAGGCCCCAGTGCAGCCTGGACAGAAGATAATCTGTTGATCCTGGCAGGGGATTTTGGTGCTGAAAACCAGACATTGTTTCCCTAAGGAGCACTTGGCTGTGTGCGCTGGAGTCCAGTGCCTTGGTGACAGGCTACAAGGAGGTTTTGTTCCCTTGGCCAGCTGGGCTCCAGGCGTGCCAGGATGGCCCAGCAGGCAGGGATGATGAAGTGATGAGGTGCAGACATCACTTTTCCTCTCTCTCTGACTTCCTGTGGGTATCACTCCAGACGTTTTTATTGGCTTTCTTCAACATTCGAAGAACGCTATGAACCTTATTTAAAAAAAAACCCCAAAAACTAAAGTAACCAAATATTTCTTCTAATACAAAGTATTTTTTAGCTTCTTCTTTCTCTGTTCTCACTGTTTGGAAAGCCAGGACTAAATAAGACCCTGATGAACATTACTGAAATTCTAAGAATCATAGAATCATTTATAGGTAATATAGAATCAGGTTGGGAAAGATCAAGTCCAACCAATCATCCAACACTGGCAAATCTACCAGAAAAAAAAAATAAATCTACCACTTGAAGAGAATGCAGGAAATGCACAGCAGAATTGGATTTTTATAAATGATATAATCTGAGTTCTAGATGTTGGTGATGGATAGTGTTGGGAAGTGGCTGCTGTACTGCTGAAGAATTAATACTGAGGTGGGCCAAGCTAGAGCCAGAGTGCTCTAAGGTGAAGGTTTTTTTAGTTTTTAAACCTGTCTCTAAAGTTTTTGAGTACTTTATTCCTAATTGCATGCCTCTTCACCTACCTACAACATGCCTTAAAGACAAAATGAAAAGGAATGAGTATGAGCTGTGCTGGGGGCCAGGCTTCTTTGGAATTTGAGTTATCAGTGACATTAACATACCTGGAGGCTATCTGGGTAATCTTGCTTTTGACATAGCTCCTCTGTTGTTGGTTGTTATGGGTAAACTGCAGTTCTGGAAAGCTGATTTTTAGGATTTGAGCCAGCATTTGTGGAGGGTTGCATTGTTCTGAGTGCAGGCATGCATTTTGTGTGTGTGTGTGTTTGCAAAGGAGAGGTGTGTTCCCCATGGGGAGACAAGGAGTCTGTGTCATTGGAATCAGAAATGCTGTCCTAAGTGCAGTAAACTTCCTTTTTATTTTCTGCTTAGACATACCCAACTCAGAATTATCTCACCAGGTTTCTGGAAGTGTCAACTGACTCTTTTTTCCTCCCTTCTAAATCTCCCATTACCTATTTTTCTTAGGCTCAATTTAGCATTGTAGCGTGTGCAATGTGTATTTTTACTGGGGATATCCCTCCTGCTTAGATATGTCTGGGAATTAATGTCACTCTTCCACAGCATCCTATTTCAGATGGGAAATGGATGGATACAAGAACTATGTGCTGATTAAATAAATAAATATCACTTTTAGAAGATGCTGCTGTTTTTCTGAATAGGAGAGAGCTGTGACAAGATAAGCACTGCAGTTTTGAGGGGATTTGTCAGGACCTGATTGGAATTCTGAGCCTACCTTTACATAAATTCAATTATAAAATGTTGAAGTGTGTGTTCAGAGCTCTGTCAGCTCTGTTTTGCTGAAAAATGGAAGTTTGCTAGCATAAAAAAGATCTCTTGATCCTTCAGTTCCAACCCAGCAGGGCTGTAGTTCAGTTGTTTGTTTGAATTTATCCCGGGGTATGTACGAAGTGCTTCCTCAAGTAAACCAAATAAAACCAAACATCTTGGCTTGGAAAGTAAATAGGAAAAGGTGTGTGGGGGGGTGGGGGGGTAATTTATGCCTGCTGTAGGAAATACTTATATTTTCAGTGTATTTTCCAAGTGACAGTGCAAAACCTGTAGAGATTTTTCCAGTGAATGTAAGGGGAGGTTAATTCCCATTAACTGAGAACCAGAACAAATTGTCTGTTTGAAGATATTTGTCACGCTGAGTTGTTCTGATGCTTCAGATTTCCACAGTTAACATCACTCCCCTTCTCTGTTAAAATGCTTACATATAAGGCAATATGTATTTTTCCTGAAGAATTAACTGCAAGTGCCTGGTCCTGGCTGCCTTGGGGTGAGCTGCCATGGTGCAGAAGTGCCTTCTTCACAGCTGGGCACCAAACATTGCTGGAAAATCATGCTGTTACCTGCACCAAAAGTGAGTCCTGAGCAGCCTCTGGGAAATATGGCATAGCTCCTCTTGGACTTGGGGCTGGTCACAAAAGCCAGGCCTGCTGGTGGATGAAATGTCTCTTAAATGAAGATTTAAATTATCGATGCTTCACAGGAACATACAGTATTTATTAGTTTCTTTATGCATGTGCTGGAGTGGATTGGAGGCAGTTCAGATTTATTTTGTTAAAGCAAAGTTGGGTCATTTACCTGGTGAAGAAGTTAAAAATAACTTGTAGGCTCAACTGGCGGCTTTGGAGTTTAATGAGGGATGTGACTTTGGAGATCTTATTGCAGCTTTCAGTACTTAAAGAAATTGTTGTAGGAATGGCAAAGGCTTTTGACAAGGTGTATGGGAGTGACAGGACACAGGGGAATGTCTTCCCACTGCTAGAGGGCAGGATTAAGTGGGATATTGGGAAGGTGGTGAGGCCCTGGCACAGGTTGCCCAGAGATGCTGTGGCTTCCCATCCCTGGAAGTGTTCCAGGCCAGGCTGGACAGGGCTTGGAGCAGCCTGGGATAATGAGAGGTGTTCCTGCCCCATGGCAGGGAGTGGAACTGGATGGGCTTTCTGTATTTCTAGGATTTACATAAAACCAGTCTGTTTTACAATTGTAAAGCTTCACCTGACTTAAGCAGGGTTTCTCCCAGGGACAGGGTGCAAGTTAGACATCCCTAATCCCTCTTATTTAAAGGAATCATGACTGGCCTTCCCAGGGACAGTGGGACATGGCTTGGATCCAGGGACTGCCAGTGAATCTGGCTGAGGTATTGCCCCCAAACAAAAAACACTGCCAGCGTTTCCAAATTACCTAAAATACTGTCAGCAGCATGGCAGCGTGTGCTCTGCCAGCCTGAGCAACCAGATTCCTTGTCCTGGGCAAGCAGCTCATGGAAAAACTGAGCTCAGTGGCTGGGTGGAGGCTTCGCTGGGCTCGCTGACCGGGAAGGAGGGCGCAGGCTGAGTTACTAAGGAGCAACCTGTTTGGCTTGATGTGGAAAATCCCGTGCCAGGAAGAGATGACTCCCCAAGTTCTGTGCTGCTGCTGCTGCAGAATGGCAGTGGGTGAAATGAGCTCTTCAAATTCTGTAGCTCTCCCAGCCCTGGCGGCTCCTCCCTGGCCTTTGTGAGGGGATGGGTGTGCAAGCTTGGGGTGAAGTCAAGGGGGATCAAGAGATGCTTTGGGTGAAATCTGGTGGAATCAACAGGTGGGACTGATTTCTGCAGGATATCTGCTCTGACCATGCCTTCAATTGCTCTTGGGGTGTCCTTCTGCTCAGTGCCACTTCAAACCACCCTCTAATCCTTCTGTGCCTTTGGCTCATCCAGCTCATCACCAGAGACCTTTTGAAACGCAGGGTGTCCTTATTTTTTGGCCATCCACTATTCCCGATTGCTCTTCTGCAGTAGTGTCAGACTTCAATTACAAATTTTGGGGTTTTTTTGGTGTGTTTTTGGTTTTTATCTTCATTATTCCATAGTGTGCAGGTGTTGCATGTCCAAACAGACTTTAAATTATGTAGGAGTGCAAGAAACCTTATCAGATTTTTGACTGATAAAGTGTGACTTGGCTAAACACAATGAACAGTCCTATAATATTTGAGGAAGAAGATACAGAATACTGGAATGAGACAGCATCCATTCTTTATTTCTCAAAGAATAAAACCAACACCAGCCCGTCCAGCGTGGATGGCTCATTTAAAGTTCGGCTCTGCACAACGCAATCCGCAGCCCCGATATAATTGCAGCAATTAACAGCATTTGGGAGGTTTGTTTCTGCCATGCAAAGGCCACTTGGCGTGAATCGGAATAGATATTTATAAGCATCTGCCCTGGGTGTTACCTGCTGGATATGCAGCCCGGAGGGAGGGCGGGCGTGCTCCGAGTTGTTGGGACGTTCTGGGGCTGTTTATCTTCCTCGGGGACAAAAAGGAGGCGAGGAGGCCCTTTCCGCGGTGGATGCCGTGCGGGTTCCGGAGCGATGCCCGGCGGTAGAAGGTGTTTGTTCTGGGGCAGCGCTCCCTCCGTGCTGCCGAGCGCAGCGCCCGCTCCCCGCCCGCTCCCCGCTCCGCCCCCGGGCCGTGCCGGGCGCGTCCGGGCGGGCCCCGCCGGGGACAGACGGCGGCAGCGGGAGCCATGGACGCGGCTGCCGATTGCCTCAGCCCGGCTGCCCAGCAGCAGGTAAGGCCGGGGGGCTGCGGGGAGCTCGGGCAGCGCGGCCGGGACAGCTCCGCGGAGCGGCCGGCGCCGTGGGAGCCCGGCCCGGGGGCTTGTGGCGTGCTCGCTTTGCACATCCACTGACCAAAACGTGAGCTGCCCCGGGGACCGTGGTGTTAAATGATTGCCGGGTGTCACAGCAGCCCCGTGGGACCGTCAGATGGCCGCGGGCGGGTCGGGCATCCCTGGACAAGAGCTGTCACTCGGGCTCACCGCTGTCACTGCACGGGGGAGAGGAGCGGTCACACCAGCCCAGGATGGGCTGTCGGGCCAGCGGCGCTGGGGGCATTACGAGGGAATCCCTGTGTTTTACGTGTAGGCTAAGGTTCATCAGCCTGCTGCCTCTGAATAGTAATTTGCATTTAGAAGAAAGGTGAGGAGTGAAGCAGGATGTGGACTGACCGAGCCCTATGTGATTCACGGGTTCATTACCATATGAGTAAGTGGTGCAAAGTGTTGTTTGTATTTATAACTCATATGCAAAAAAAAAAGATAAATATGATGGTTTGACCTCTTAACATGGAAGTCATTATAGTCATTCTCGTTTCGATGCTAAATAGTCACCACTCACCGGTGAGCTCCTGGAACTCCTGGGTTAAGTCACATGTTGCTCAAATGGAGATGGGGAAAAACATTGCCATGGGTTAGCACCGGTTCTACCCGGTAGCTGTGTTGGTCAGCTGTGTTGCAGGAGTATTGCAAATCAGGTGTTGCATGTCCAAGCAGACTTTAAATTATGTAGGAGTGCAAGAAACCTTATCAGACTTTTGACTGATAAAGTGTGACTTGGCTAAACACAATGAACAGTCCTATAATATTTGAGGAAGAAGATACAGAATACTGGAATGAGACAGCATCCATCATGAAAAATTATGTTGGCCCCAAAAATGGCTGGCTGACTGTGTCTTAAGCATGTTGGCAAGAGGTTTAAATCAGCCTGAGAACAGTTATTGCAGCAGTGCACAGCAGTGGTTGCTTACAGGGAGCAGGTGTAATTTAGTCAGGCAGACTTGTGTTTTAAGGTTTCACTGGCAGTGGGATCAGAGAGCTTTTCCGGGTATGGTTTGGTACTGGCAAGCTAACACTTCAATCCTCCACAAAAAATACTGACTTTGGTTACTAGTCTTAGAAGGAGGTAATTTTGAGTGCACTGGAATTGAGGGGTGCTTTGTATAGCTGGAAAACTCTTAGCCATGTAACTATGTGGCAAGTCAACATAGTCATTTTTCAGCGCTCAGAAAAGCAGCACAACTTCCTGTCTTTGTTGGCTGTGTCTTGGGCCTTCCAGGCAAACAATGAAGCCCTGGCCATTTCAGGAGGGAAAGGCTCTGAGAATGCACACCTTCAGGATGTGTGTGTCGCTGGCCTTTACCTTAGCAACTCACCTAAATAATTCTCTCATCACTGTGATAATGACAGCGCAGCCTCCCCAGCGCGGCGCGCGGGGCCAGGAAGCCACGGCTTCCGTCACCATTGTGCTTTATCCCCTGGCCACAGGCACAGCCAGGCCTTGTCCCCACCAGTGGTGTTTAAAAAGGGGCTGTGTAGGGGACACTTCACAGCAGCTGCACATCCCCTTCTCCCCATGCTCCCACTTCTCCCCACTGCTGCGTGCAGCAGGAGATGCTTCTCACCCTTTCCAGCTGATACCCAATACCTGGTTTGGTTTTTTTTCAGAGGTAGTTGTGCTCCAGTTACAACCTGCGTAGTTTTTCCCTCTTCAGGTATAAACATACTGAACTCCTTAAGCCGAGGTAAAGATTTGCTGCTGTACAGGGCTGGGTTTTTATTTTCAGGCTGAGTGACCCTTAAGCAGGAGTGTCAAGTGCTGAACAAGTAGCCCAGCAAAAGCAACGAGCATTTTGCAGTTCAGCAGTGCATTTGTTTCAGGGCTTGGTGACTGTAAATCATTTTGAGCAACTGCAATAAAAAGACAAGAATTCAGTGTGTATATTTGTAGTATTTGAGCGAGTCCCATAAATTAAGGTGATGATTTTTCAGCTGGTGCTGTGTTCATCTCAGTCTGGTTGCCATCTCCTCTCATTTTGCCCATGGAGCTTTACAGAAGCCTCTTATGAGGTTTGGGGTTTTTTTGGTAGGGCTGAAGCTGCCAGTTCTTCTCGTCACATGAACAATATTTCATAAAAGGGAAGTCGCAAAAGCTTTGTAATGAGTGCAATTAGGCTTCATATTTTTTATTCTTCTGTTTTTGACAATGATCTGTCACTTTTGATTGAAGCCTGTATTGCTTGCTGAGTCACTAGTGAATTTTATATGATTTTAAGATTACTTCCTTCAGTCATAGTGATTTCTAATTTCTTTTTTTTTTTTTTCCTATCTTTAATCCTTTGAATAGTTATTTATGTCTTAGGCAGCCTAAAGAACAGCTCTTAGTAAGCTGAATTTCAGAAGTGTGTGAATTTTTTGGGGTGGTTTAATGTTCAGCAGTGTCTCTTGCAGGCTGCAGTGTCTTTCTCTGCTACTGCCCTTAGAGGTGACTCGACTCTGGGCTCTGCCAAGTGCTTGGGCTGGATGGAGACCAAAGTCAGCCAGGCAAAGCCTGTTTTGGTTTAGTCAGCACACAGAGAGAAATGTAAAGTTAGCATTGCTGCTTGCAGCCTGTGCAAGAAATCAAAGTATTTATAGCACAGAGCAGAGTCCAAGAGTCTCAGAGAGTGTGGTTTGACAAATTCTGATGAGTTCAGTCACGCCCGTGCTTCTGAGGAAGAGGCCCACAATAAATCTGACGCTCCTCTGTGTTTGGCTGAAAGTCTGGCCTGTGTTTTTCTTCTTAAATGTCCTAAAGGTTCACAGCTTGAGCAGGTGGGGGTGGCAGTGGGGCTGCTCTGGGTGTCCTTGCCCCGTGCCATGCTGGGCAGCACCCATTGTACCTAAGCTGGGCTTTGGCACAGGAAAACCAACTCCCACACTAACTGCAGGACTTGTTGGGTGTTAGGGTTGCTACCAGACTTGGTTTGACTTTGGTAACATCCTACCCAGTGAGGTGTGGACTCATCCCTGCCCTGATGGATTTATTTCCTCTGAGCTCGTGGGCGACACCAGGTTTGTCACCAACGCCACCTACAGAGTGTATATATATATATAAAAAATAAATTAATTCTGAGTTAAGTAATTCCATCCATCAAAGCATTCTAGAAAGTGGATTATGAAGGCCACAGGTTGACCATTT
The DNA here is from genome assembly GCF_001522545.3 of Parus major. Taxonomy (NCBI): domain Eukaryota; kingdom Metazoa; phylum Chordata; class Aves; order Passeriformes; family Paridae; genus Parus; species Parus major. The sequence goes on from NC_031776.1 coordinate 2,188,264, forward strand.
GATGGCTGGTCTGACTATAGAATGATATATTTCTGTTGAGCTAGAGAGCACCCTCCGAAGACTTGTGGATAGCCTCACATAATGAAGCCTTTTTTTTCTCCTTGCACATTTCCTGCCCCTCATTCTCTCATTTTACCATGGGCTCAAAAACCCTTTAGGGAAGGATGGCCTGTTTCTTACAAACCCTCCTTTGTCCAGCACAAATGAACTGGTGTTTGGTAAGGAACCACGGTGAAAATAACTGTGTAATCATCTAAAAGGCACACAGACATCCTTGAGAACATGCTTGAAAATATTGCTTAGTGCTTGATGCAGCCCTAAAGGTACAGCAGCCTTCTGACAGAGAGGCTGGGGTCACTAAGGAGCCAAGAGCAGGTTCTGACATGATTTGGTGGGGACTTCTTTATTCCATGAGGAGGGTCAGGCAGTGAAACAGGAATCTGGAGAGGCTGTGGAGCCACCCAGCTCAGAGGTTTTCAAGAGCCAACTGGACCAAGCCCTAAGCAACGTGATCTGAATGTGATGCTGAGCCTGCTTTGAGCAGAAGGGTGGACTGGAGACCTCTGAGGAACCTTCCAGCCCAAACAATTCTGTAATTATTTGTTTTGATGTGATGAAAATTACTTGCTTTAAAATATGAGTGCTCAGGACAGACTTGATGACTTCTTACAAAGATACCAGTATATGTTAACCACAATTTTTTAGCTTAAAGTTCAAGAACCCAGGATACTGTTTCTATTGTTTGTATTCAAATGTACTTAAGGCTGACTTGGTCATAGAAAGAAAAAGTTCATAAATAAACAATATGCTTGTTCCAAGATATAACTGTTGTTAGTCAAAGCTGCTGAGTGAAAATGTGTTTTTATTCTTACGAGGTTTGCAGGTTGGCTTTAAATGGGCAGCTGGAGGGCTGCAAAGATGAAATAGAATAAAGTGGAGATGCTCCATGGATTGGCACTAAAACCAGAATCCTAAGAAATGACAAGCAAAACATACACTTTTGCACAGAGCAGAATTAATTTAACTTCCTGCAGTTGGTATCTGTAATTTAGAAACCAGCGAGCCTCATTCTCAGGAAGTCCTGAGAAAAACTGGCTAAATTTTAAATTTTTTTACTATTTTTCAAGTTGCTTAATTTCATGTTATATTGTGCTTGCTTCTGGGAGAATATATAATTCTGCAACATAGGTAACAAGTGTGTAAATCCTTTGGCCCTTATCATACAAGGTAACCAGGGGAAACATGTATAATTTGAATTACATCTGAATTTTGCATATAGGCACCTAGTTGTGATGTGGTTATTGAAATTCATGAGGATGACAGCTACAATCATGTTAACATCCAAATAATCTTGTTTCTGCCTTCTTCTGTCAGGAGGGAAGTTGGGGATCCACAGCCTGTACTATTTGGTGTGTTTTGCTTATGGAGACTTTAGGATCCTCTGTTTTCCATAGGGAAAAACCAGTTTGTGGTGGTTTTATTCCTCACCTCTATCAGGTGGGATTTGCCAGTGTTTATTTTTAAATAAACAGAAGGGATCACATAAGGTCGATACCAGACTTGTTTCCAGAGCTGAGATTTCGTGCCTTTAGCACACATTTCAGTGCATGTTTGGATAGTGGGTGTCACAAGCAATTTCAAACACTGCAGGTGGATCATGGCACTGCCTGCCAGGGATTTGCCCCACAACAGCAGGGCTGGGGCTTTCTTTTCTTGGGCAGTCTGCTTCAGGTTGGGAAGTGGTGTTGAAAACAAGTTTGGGGATTCATGCCTGCACACAGAGCCTCGCTGTCACCTGGCTTTGTAAGTAACAGGTTATGAGAGGGAATGGTTTCTGGTGCAGGTGTGGAAGGTCTGCTCCTACTGTGAATTTCTGTCCATGGCAGAGCCACTTACCTTGAAATTCAGGCAAAGGGCTCAAGGGAGAGCAGTTCTGTGCAAAACCCACCCTTTGCTCTTTCTGCTGTGGACTTTTATTTTTATTCTCTGAGAAGGCTTGTTTCCTTGTTACAAGTAATTTTTCAGACTTCACAGAAGCACAGAACATTTGGGATTGGATGGGACTTCTGGTGTCCCAGTCCAATCCCCTGGGTCACCTACAGCAGGTGACACTGGAACATGTCCAGTTGGGTTTGGGATGCCTCCAGAGAGGGAGACTCCACACCCTCCCTGGGCGGCTGTTGCAGTGCTCTGTCACCCTCAATGAACAGAAGTTCTTCCTCATGCTGAGGTGGAACTGCTTGTGGTTTAGTTTATGGCCATTGTGCCTCATCCTGCCACCAGCCAGCACTGAAAGAGTCTGGCACCACCCTCTTGTACCTGCCTTTGGGATATTTGTATGGATTGATGAGATCCCCTCTTGGTCTTCTCCAGTCTGAGGTTTTATGATCTGCATCATCACAAGGCTCCTGGTCCTCCCATGAATCAGCTCGTGCTTGAATTTCATCAGCCCTTCTCTGTTAACTCAAGTTTCAACCATCCTACTCCTTTTTTTTAATTTTTTTTTATTTTGGCTTTTTTCCATGTTTTGTGTGTGGTTTTGAAGTGACCCTTTTCCCTGGGCTTGAGTGGTAAATGCACTTACAGAAGGGAAATGACTTTTTTATTTTTGGGGTGGTTTTCCTTCTGTTTAGAAGCTCTGCTGAAAACACCAACATTTTGATTTCTCTGTGTGCTTGACCTTGATATTATGGCAGTTTTTCCTGTCAGTTTGGGTGCTGTGCTTACAGTAAAAGGTTTCAGAAGCAGAGGAGTTGTGTGTCACAACACCAGGGTGGCTGGCTGTGAGTGGTGCCTTTGGCTCCCTGCTGAGCTGCTCTGAATTCCACTGGGTGAGCTCCTCATGGTTGTACTGTACCAAGCCCGAGCTAATTTTACTTTTTCCTCTGAAAGGCCTACTGGCTTTGCCTGGGATTTAAATCAGAGTATTAAAAATGTTACTCTATAGCATGCTCCATCGCTTCCAACTGGGCTGAAGTGATGAAGCACCGTAGATCTCTCAAGAGGTCTGTTCTTGGCAGAATTCCACTCCAGCAAGGTTTGGACTGGAATATGGAATTTTTGAGATTTATAATGGAGCTAGTTCATTTTCTCTCCTTAATTCCAGCCTTAGCTATGCCTACTGAACTCCAGTGTTTACCCACTGTGCCCAGGTATGTGTGCACAGTGTCAGTGGTTAGGAAAAATGGCACATAATGTGTTTGGTGTTGGTCAAATTAATTCATCAATAAAAAACAATCCACACTGTGGGGGAGGGAAAGAAAAACCACAACCCAAAACAAAAAGAGCAAAACCTGCCTATCTTAAATAAATCTCCCTGCTTCCTCTCCAGCCACACAAATAATAATTAAAGAGCTCTTTTAAACACAAGTGCTCAGGGAGGGTAGTGCCTGCATGGGGGTGTTTCACCTGACTGTTAAGATAACAAGTAAGGGAAGGCTGGGCCATTACCTGCAGTAGGGAATTAACTCCTACAGATGTGTTTACAGCCTTGCTGAGTCAAGCCTCCCCATTCCCTGCCCTGCTTCTGGAGCACGTTCCCCGTTGGGTTGCCCAGCTTTCATCTCATCCCATCCCTGTGTTCCCATTCCCAGGCTGAAGCGAGACTCGCGGCGAAGCGAGCGGCGCGGGCGGAAGCGCGGGAGATCCGGATGAAAGAGCTGGAGAGGCAGCAGAAGGAGGTAAGGCCGAGGCTTTGGGGGATGGCTGGGTTGTATGCAGGGAGGAAGATGTTCAGAGATCCTGGAACAGAAGGCTCATCTGTATTTTGTTTGAAAGTCTGTGTGGAACTGATGTTGATCGTAGAAAAACCTGGAAAAAAAACAAGGATTTTATCTTGGTGAAGTCAGCGTAATTATTCACAGAAAGTTCTGGTGGTTAGTAATTCTTGTTTAATGTTAAACTTTGAAGTGTGCAGCTTCTTTGTGTGCCTATCGGAGGTGGTGGATTCTTATCACTTTGTTAGAAATCAAATGAATATGGAAGATTCCTGGCCTTTGTATAACTCCACTGTGAAATTGTTCTGCTTCCTGCTGTGAAGCTGGTGCCGTGTTTGTAAAAAGGATGGGTTGCTGTTGGCAGGATCAAGGGTAGAAACTGCACTTGGCAAAGCATTACCTGGTGAACTGAACCAGGAGTGCTCAAAACTTGTGCTTGGTGATGCACATTCAGTGAAACAGCAGAGTAGCTGAAAGAGTGACAACAGTAATCACACCTGAGTTTTTTCAGTCGATTTTTGAAGGAGAAGGAAGAAGTAGGAGGTCTGGGGGAAGGGTCTGGGAATATATAGTAAGAATAAATGTGGGGCAGGAAAAAAGAAAAATGGCTTCACACTGTCAGAGGGCAGAGTTGGATTGGATATTAGGAAAAATATCTTCCCTGTGAGGGTGGTGAGGCCCTGGCACAGGTTGCCCAGAGAGGCTGTGGCTGCCCAGTCCCTGGGAGTGTCCAAGTCCGTGTTGGATGGGGCTTGGAGCAACCTGGAATAGTGTAAGGTGTCCCTGCCTATGGCAGGGAGTGCAACTGGATGATCTTAAGGTCCCTTTCAACCCAGGCCATTCTGTAATTCAGTGGTTCTACATTTGCTTAAGGGTGCAGAGCGGGATGTGGTTGAGCTTTGGAGCAGTGAATCAGGAGGTGACAGCAGGATGTGGATCAGGATGTGACAGCAGAGCAGTGCCAGTGCAGGCTGCAGCAGCCAACCCACAGAGAAGCTCTTGGGCAGGTTGCCCACGCTCAGCTTCTGATGAGGCAGGTCTGGATGTGTCTCAGCTCCCTTGCTGCAAACACAGAGCTCGAGGAAGGTGGGAGCTTTTTCCTGCTGCAGTTGCTGCTTTCTGAAGTGTGTTTCTTGCAGCCTGGCCCACAGTGGGAAGCGTTGTCACTGCCGAGCTGCTGTGCTGGCAGCCGGGGCGGGGGGGACTTGGGAGCAGCCGTGGGAGGGCTGTGCCAAACAGGCCCCACGTGTTTTGTTTGGGCAGCAGAGTAAATAGGGGTTTCCTGGCAGCTGACACCATCTAATTTACAGGTGACTTAATGGAGCTGATGACCCCTTTGCAGATTAAAAGTTGATGCTGCAAAGGGTGTCTCTCGGTAAACTGAAATTTAGGTGTGAAAACTAAAGCTCCTGCAATTAAGAGCTTGTCATCTGAAAACCCGTGAAAACTTTGTATAGATAGAAAATGAGTAGGGCAGGATGTCCCTCTGAAATACCACAGTCACAGTCTGCTTTGTAGCTCCCTGGCATAAATGACACATTTATTAAATAGTTTGCACACTTGGATATTCTGTAACTTTACGAAATAGTTTAATCTTAGCCTCCAAATGCCAGGTAGAGATACTAAGGATAGCTGCAGGAGGTTTTTCATTGCCACAAGTATCTTGCAGGTATAATAAAACATAAATACAGAAAATCCCAAGCACCGATCAACACAAGATATTTGGCACCTATCCCTGGAAACCTGCTGTGACACTGGGATCTGTACACCTGGTTCTCTGCCACCTTCATTTCCCTTTGCAAACTTTTCAGAAACATAAAAAGCACTTTTCCACTGCTGCCATGTTAAATAACCAGAAGTTAAAGCACTTGCTATACTACTTCAGAAGGCTTTTTAGAGCCCTAACTCCCTTCTGGGAGTTAAAAAGCAATAAATGAATTTATTGTGTGTGCGTGTAGTTTTTCATGCTTTAAGCCTTGTGCATGCCCTGGCAGGCTTCTTGTGGAGCATGAATTACTTGAAAATATATTTACACTGCTGGTCTGAGTTAAAAGTTTCCAGGTGCTACCATTACAGGCTATAACTATGGCAGTGAAAGAGGGTGTTTTAATGGTTTGAATTTGGAGACTGGCTCCTCTCCTGCCCACCACCTCATATTTATGACATTTGTCAATCTTGCACTTCATTTCCTCCGTTTTAAAGTAATTGGGTGACTTTTGCATGAAGAGTCTACGCGCATGATTGAGAAATGGTACGGCAGGAATAGATGGGTTTTTGGCAGAGAGCACTCAGTTGCAGGATGAGATGTGGGAATGTTCCTGTGAAAGACTGCACTGTGGTGGGGCAGGATTGCAGGTGTGCTCCAGAGGCGGTATCATCTCATCACCTGGCACCACCTTGTGCCAGGCAGCAAGAAAAAGGGTAACTGTGCCAGTGCTTTGGGTTTTTTGGTTTGGTTTCTTTGTTGGTTTTTTTTTCTCCAGGGAGGGGAACTAAGGAGGACAAGATGAGCACAAGTTTCATAGGAAGGTATAAGCTGGGTACATGAAAAGTGTTTTCTGAAGCTGAAGAAAAAAGCGAGCACAAGAATCACATCCTGATCACAGAATCCCAGAATGTGTAGCATTGAAACAGCCTTAAAACTAAACTTGTTCCACCTCCTGCCATGGGCAGGGATACCTTCCACTAGCCCAACTCTGCTCTGTCCAACCAGGTCTTGACCACTTGCAGGGATGGGGCAGCCACAGCTTCTCTGGGCAACCTGTGCTAGGGCCTCACCACCCTCACAGGGAAGAATTCCTTCCCAATATCCAATGTCAACCTATTCTCTGGCAGTGGGAAGCCATTCCCCCTTGTCCTGTCACTCCAGTCCCTTGTAAATAGTCTTGCACCATCTTTCCTGTTGGATGGAGCTCCTGTTGGAACATACCCAATTCTCCCAGCCTCTCTCCACAGCAGAGCTGCCCCATCCCTCTGATCATCCTGGTGCTTCCTCTGGACTCTCTCCACAGCTCCAGGTCCTTCCTGTGCTGGCCCCAGGGCTGGAGGAAGCTCTGCAGGTGGGGTCTCACCTGAGCAGGGCAGAGGGGCAGAATTCCCCCTTTCCTGCTGCCCACACTGTGGGATCAGCCCAAGACATGGGGAGTTCCTCCAAAGATAGGGGTATTGATCTCTCTTGAATCCCAGAGATATCAATCAGTTCATATTTATTAGAGAATGTGTTCTTGGTGATGAGGGTTTAGGAAAGGCACAGGTCTAACAAGTGTTACAGCTTGAATGCTTCTGACTTCTCATTCAGAGCTGCTCTGTTCTTGTAATCCACCAAAGATGTAAATAATTAATCTGGTTAAATTCTCTGGTTGGCTTCCACACATCAGTGAGTACAGGACAGCTCTCATTGCCAGGGCCTGTTCTGAGCTGGAAGGACAATTAAAATACTTGGTATTTCCTCCCTTCCCTGTTTTCCACCCACTGGTGGGAATCAGAGCAGCGATGGGTCCTGGTTTACCATACCATGGAGCCATGCTTTTGAAACACTTGGTTTCCAGCTGCAGAGTCTGAGGCCAGTCCCTTTGGCTTGTACTGTCGAGATTTGCTTGGTCCTGAGACAAATTCCTGTGTGCACTCAGGTATTCACTGTTAATTCACACAGAAGAGCAAGCTGAGAGTGGGCAGCCCAGTTTTTATGAGTAACAATTTGTTAATGCTCATGGAGCTACGAGGCAAGCTCATAGGAGAATTTTTTCTACCTATGCATTTTTTTTTTTCTCTCAGAAGCTTGACCTGTAATGTATTAAAGCCTTTTTTTCCCTAACAATATTTAACAGTAACGTTTTGAGACATGTAAAAGCTGCAGCGTTAGGGCTAATTGTGGAGGATGCTTTCTGTAGGAGTGCTTTCTGTGTGTTCTGCTGGCAAGGCTTGAAATGTCTCTTCAAGGGCTGACACTTGGAGACCATAGTGTAAGCTGATATTAGTGCCTGAAGTGAAAAGAGACTGATCTCCTCCCACTCCTTAATTGGTGGGATAAGATTTTTTTCCCTGCCAGTTCACACAGTAGACGAGCCTGTACTTCTAGTTCAAGGCAAGTGCACTGTGCTGGTCCCCTGGCTTCATTTGCAGCACTTGCTTTAAGGGAACAGCATGAAAATAGCCTTGGCTGTTTTGTAAATTCCTTCCTTGCCTCACTTGCACATACTTTTCCTCCTTTGGATTCATAATTCTTTGGAATAAAATATGCTACTAACGCTTTCTAGCAAAAAAAAAAAAGGGAAAAGCAGATTCTTGTGGCTCGAATGGGGCGGGGTGAGACTGACAATGAAACTTGGTGTTTACACAAGCATGGAAGAAATGAAGAAGGCTTGTGGTGGTCAATCTGTGTCTTATACTCTCAGTGTGAAGATGCCAGGAAAATTTGGAGAGGGATGATGTGGATGATGTATTTAGCAGACTGTTCTGCTACCATCTAACCATGCAATGCTGGCTTGTTCTGTCCTGTTTTAAAGCTACTTCTATAAAAAACTTTATTTTTGTGGGCAGCCTCCTTTGATGAGGAAATCAGGAAAGCTGTCTGCTGATAATACTGTGGATGAAACACATTTGAGTTTTTTGATCATACCCTAATACAGGAAACTGCTCTTTGACTGCTTTGATATGTATTGACTCTTTTTGGGAGGGACACATCTGCAACAGAGGTGAATGTTTAAAAGTGTATGCTTTTTCTTGTATCACACTTTCTAAAGAGGACAGTGTCATCACAGAATCCTAAAATGGCTTGGGTTGGAAAGGACCTTAAAGATCCCCTAATTCCAACCTGTCTGCCATGGGCAAGGACACCTTTCCCTCGTGCACTGCTGAGGGATCAGTCAGTTTGGAGCAGAGCTGTTGTAATGCCTGTTGCTAATGGGTTCCTACAAAACTCCAGGTTTTATAAAAGCTGGAGTAGTTGGATGATGCATTGGCTTTATCCCTGAGGCCTCCCCACCTCCCTCCACAGTGCCTGGCCTGAACAAGGGCCCCGTTGTTATCTTGTCCATTGGCAATCTGGGTCCAGGGCACAAGGCTCCTTGTGTGCCTTGCTTTGGACTCAGCAGGGAATACCTGCTGTGCCAAGCCTGGAGCACTGTGCTTGGAAAAAATATGGCTTCCATGGAGCTGCCTTGAGGCATGGGTGAAAAAGACAGCGTGGAATAAAGCTTTGAGATTAATCAGCCATGTGGTAATTGCCACATTTCAACCTGTGGCGTTTGGCTCCTGTGCATGGATGAAAGGCACTCTGAGTGTGCCATGGAGAAGCCAGAGATGGGAATTTTGTGCAGCCTTGTGGGAAGGCCCAGTTCATTTTCCTCTTCATGGCTTTCTTAGGGAAAGGGAAGTACTTGTGTGGGGATGCTGGTTTTTAAATGGATCCTAATTTTCCCTCCTGCGCTTGTTGGAATGGGAATTAAAGCTGCTGAGGCATTAATCTGGGTTGTACAGATGTCCTTCGTGAAGGGGAACCTGATCAGGAGGGCAAGGATTGAGAGACAGAAGCTTTGCTTCCCAGCACTGGGATCTGGATTTCCATGAGGTATCTCTGAGAGCAGTGAATGGTAGGGGTCCTCCAAATACCCCAAAATCTGGGAGACTTGACTACCTTGCCACCAGAGGATTGTGCAGTCAGACAGGTGTTTTTGAACAAGAAGGCTTCTTTGGGTTTTTTTGGGGTTTTTTTAGCCCAGAAACATTTCTGGTTTCAGGAAAGATGTGAGAAAAAGCTTGTTTTCTGTTTTCACGTGGATACACAAAGCTCATCAGTCAAGGGCACTTCTCCAAGAACACAAAATTCAGATGCAGGAGAGTGGGTGTAAAGGCTTTGTGTATTATCAAAGTGCTCCAAGACTGTGGAAAAACAGTGTCAGCAGGGCATTCATTAAAGCTTGAAAACAGTGTGAGGCTCCACAGAAACATTAAAAATTGACAGGGAAACCTGCAGGGATCCTTTAAGGCCAGCAATATATGTGCAAGGAATTTCCCAGGAATTTTCACACACTGGCACTGTGCTGTGCACAGGTGAAAGGTGTGTGGGGTTCTACTTCATCCCTCAAGGACAAATTCTATCCTTCAAAGAGGAACAGTTGGTGAATATTTGGACATCCATTCCTGTTGTGGAGGGAGGCTGGAAAAATGAGAGGTCCTGGCTCAAAGCTGGGCTGGGCTCGGGCCTGGTGCAAAGCCTAGGGATAAAATGTCCCATGTGCATCCCAGAGCCTGGTGGGAATGGGAACAGGAATGCTGTGTTCTTGCTGGGCACATGGGGGAGGCCTACGAAGCAAACACTGCTTTTGTCCTACCTGAATCCACAGGGTTTCACTGTGCTCTTCTCTGTTTTCATATTCTGCTGTATTTTCTGTATAAATGCTGTTTTTTCCCTCTAGAACGAGCTGTGGAGCGTTGTGTTGCTATGTATCCATCATTCACGCTAGCTTTGTTCCTTGTTTCTTTCCTCTCCCTTTCCCCCCAGATCTATCAGGTCCAGAAGGTAGGGCTTGCTCGCTTTGGTTCTTGTTTGCATGCCTTCCCACCTTGTGAGTCTTGCTACAATTTCAGAACCACTGAGACATTCAGGTTGCAAAAGACCTCCAAGATCCTCGAGTCCAACCTTGGAAATCTCTCTAAAGAGTGGGAGATGCCCAGCAGTCTGCAAATTTCCATGTAATTCTCCCCTCCCATAATCTTGTGGAGTGGACAGTCAAGGGGAGTGGGGGAAGATGACCCATGTAAGATGTCTGGTCAGGCACTAAATGTGATTTTTTTCTACAGCTTGTTTGGCAAAGAATAAGCAATAACAGAAAAGTGACTTGGCAAAGGAGGGTCAGGGTCGCTCCCTATGTCACTGAGGACCTGTGTGTCACTTTTGTTTGTGTGCTGAAGGCCAAGAAAATCACTGCAAGTGTTTCAGGCTGGGCAAGCATTTAACAGGTGCCAGCAGGAAGAATGACTTTCATATTATTTATTTGCACAAAGGCCCTGAAGGAAATCGGGGATGCTGTGTTTGAATTCATAATCCTTGGGTAAATAAAGTGGATGGCCTTCCTTCCAATGGCACCCAAACATTAAAAGTGCTTTTATATTGTTTAATCCTTTCTCATCTCAGTTGAAAGTCATGATCTCTTCCCTCCTCCCAATTTCCTTTCCATGATGATGGCAAAGAGGATGGTAACAGTAGCTCTAACAGAGGTCCCTTGCTATGTAGCAGCAGAGATTTTGGGGTTTGTGTCGTGATATCTGGCTGTTCTACACTTTCAGCATGTGAACAGTGTGGCACCTACAAACAGAAATAGCTCCCAAGTATATTTAAAGGGAGGGATAAAGCACATTTTTCTTCAAGCCTTATTGAGTATTTCTCTTTTTTCCTGAGATATTTTTATTGCTTGCTGAGTGACGAATGTCTCCCTAAACCACAGTGTGCTTGGTTTTGTTGTGGCACTCCAGCTGCCCTAACTGCATGTTTCAAAGCCTGACCCAGCCCTGCATATGCTTCTTGGGAGTGCTGTTCTCCTCTTTGAGTGTGTGTTTATATGAAGAGAGCTGCTCAAATCATGTGCTCTGGTGTTTAATCCTGACCCCATCAATTTGACAACAAATCTCTCTCACTCCTGGTTTTATTTCTTGAGTTGACTACATACTGAGTGACTCAATGTCTGCCCATGGATCAACAGGCTCGTTATTAATCTTCTTTATGGGAACTAATTTAACCTCCTGGTGCAAAAGCAGCCCCGTGGGAGCCCAGGAGGTTGTTTACTGTTGGTGTCCTGACATGGATGAGGAGATAAGTGGGTTATCCTCCCAACATCCCATGGTGAGTTTGCCAGTCTGGCAGTTTCACTGTCACTCAGTGAGCAAATCGCATCTGGATTTCTCTCTCAATGGTATTAACATCATTAATTATTTAATTGTAATATCACTCTTCAAGGCAGAAGGGAACCTGAGTCCAGCAAGGGCCTCTAACTGAAACCTAAATGAATGGAAAAGCACCATTTCCTCCTTGAACCCATTGGAACCAGGCCCCTGGGGGCAGAACAGAAGAGTCAGTGTAGAGAGGGAACTGAGAAAAGTGGCTGTGAGGGGTCAAAATACTTGAGAGCTCAAAAGGTGCCAGTTCAGTCCAGTATGACATGTGCTCTTTAAAAGATTATAAAGTAGTCTCTGGGCAGTCTCACTCATTAAGATTTTTCTTCAGGGGATGTTAGGCATGTAGCTGAGTAACTTGAAATGGAGAAGGAAAAGCCTCTAAGTGGAACTTCAACTGTGGCATAGCAAGTCTTGTAAGGGCTGTTTCCTTATCTGCCTTTTGCAAGGCTGAATTCATAAGCCAGTGTCAGACAGTGAGGAGAAGAGAGGGCATGAAAAGGAAGCAGCAAACCCTAAAAAAAAATTACAAGTGTATTTATGGATCCTTCCTGATAGTGAAAAAGGATTTTCCATTTTAATAGTGTGTTTCAGTTTTTTAAAATGATGTCTAGTGTTAGAAAATGTTCTCAGTCTGTTAATGGCTAAAAAGCCTCTAATAAGGCTTTACCTGACCTGCTTTACTACAAAGCATATAATCTGTAGGTTCTCATCGTGTACAAAGCTCTGGGAGTTCATGGAATTTTTAGAGGTCATTCTCAGGCTGGGATGTGCATAACAGTTAATTTTATAACAAGCTGGTGTGTAAGTTATGAATCTGAAGTGGGAATAAAATAATATAACACTGAAGAATGTGCAGCTGCTTGTTTTGGTTTATCGATAAATAGTGAATGTGTTTTGAAGGGTGAAAATAAAATTACATTAATGCCATTGAGTGAGTGCTAAAACCAGAGTGCAATACAGAACAGGTTTCTGATTTTTTTTTTGATAATTTCCCAAGGTTTTGGCTGTTGATACTCCTGCCTCCTCAAGCCTGTAAGCAAGCTCTAAAATACATATTATTCTTCCTTAATTAAGCAGCATTTCCACTTGGCTATAGCTGCACTTTAGGCCAGTGATTTTAATTTGCACAGGAATCATTTTAATGGGCACCACTAAAAATGCAAAATTCCTGAGACCAGATTTGACAGGTTTGTTTGGGGAGGAAGAAAAGTCCCGTTAAACCTGTGGATCTTTGAACAACTTCCTGCCTGGAGGAAATTCAAGTTCATTGGGAAGTTCCCAGTGTTGTCCTTGCCTGCATTGGTGGATCTTGTCCTCTTGCACCTTTGTTGGTGCTGCCACTGCTGTCAGGTGGGTCAAATGTAGGCAAAAAGCTCTGAAAGGAGCTCTGTGGAGCAGAGATCCAGCAAATCAGGGTGCCCAGTGAGGAGTTGTATCCAACTTGTCTGCCCAGTTTGACAAACCTTTACGGGAAACATGATTTGACAGCAATTTTCATCCTGGAAGTGTCCTGTGCTCGCCTCCCTTGTAATGAGTCTTGACTTAACTGGGTCAGGAATTCAAGACTCATTACTCTCCTTGCTCCTGTCCCCCCAGCACGGGGGCTTTTGCACTGCTGTGGGAGGAGAAGCTGCTGAGCTTTGGTCATCCCCAAACTCCCCTTTCCCCTTTCCCCTTTCCCCTTTCCCCTTTCCCCTTTCCCCTTTCCCCTTTCCCTTTTCCCAGCAGCTTTTGCCAGGCACGTTCTGCAGAGGGCTCCGGTGCCGTGTGCCACAGCTCTCCCTGGCACGTTCATGTGGAGCTGTGTGGCTTGGCCAAGGCCTGGCAGTGCATGTCTAAATGTTCTGTGTTTGCTTTTCTCATCTAAATTCTACTTTTTTTTCCCTTTTCTGTCTGTAGAAATATTATGGGCTGGATACTAAGTGGGGAGACATCGAGCAATGGATGGTAGGACTTGATCAACGTAGCTCAACAACTTTTGTGTGTTGAAGTTCTGTGTAGTTCATAGAGTTTGAGATCCCTCAAAATAGGTATTTTCATGCATTGGGAGTGTGAGTTCTGCTCCAAGCAATCCCACAGTCTTGCTTTTCCAACTGAAATGTGAGTTTTGGTCAGCTTAATACTGGCAAGGACTGGGTTAGAGCCATCTCTTTTTACAGACCTGTGTCCACACTATGGCTGGAAGATTAGGTTAGGATAAAAACCTGTTAAAGCCCCTTGTGATACAGGGAGCATTTGTGCTCATTTTACTCTTTGTGGGTTTCATCACCATTTGAGTGTTCTTAAATCTGCCTTCAGGTAAATTGTGGACAAGTTTCACTCATGCTGTTTCATTTCCCTTAGCACTTACTGGTCCAAGGGAATCCCTCAGATGAGTTATTACTGTTATGGTGGTAATCTTTGTTTTTTTCCAATAATACAATGTCCTGGATTTTAGAATTTGCTAAAACCAGTGAATACAGTATTGAGCCACTAGCAACATCTGACTGTTTTAATACCCATGATATGAGATGATGAAGTTGCTAATGGGCTGGAAGTCACTGGCTTCAAACGTCTTTCAACCCTAAGTTTATAAAACCAGTTACCAGCAATGCCAGATGAAAGCTGTGGCCTTGCCTGCCAAAGCTGAGTAGTGCACAATGGAAAAGGCAAAATTGAGCAGCTGGCTTCCAGTGTGGAAGGTAACTTCCCAAACTCCTTGGTCTTTGATATTTAATCAATAAGTGCTGGTTTGCATGGACCACCCAACCACGCCAGACTCACACTGAGTCTCCTCGAATCCTTGCTGGATGAGCATAGCTCCACCTTACTGGCAGTTCCCTTGCCTGGAAATCAGCTCACCTGTGAGAACCTGTTGACTACAATGTTGAAACCATTTTTATTTTATTTTTTTTTATGTTTTCTACTGCTGTTTCTAAATTCAGTAGCAGATTAATTTGTTAAAATTGGCCTGTTGAAATGTGAAACATCTGACAGCGTTTCCAGTGTCGCAGAGGCTGTGTAGCAGAGGGGAAGAAATTTGGGGTCACATAGGAGGGAGGAAGGGTTTTTCTACTTTGGCAGGGTATCACCTCCCATTTTTTGGTTTAACTTGACTGTCTCCTAAGCGTGGCTGGAGTTCACTGTGTGTTTCTGGAACACTCTGTTGCCGTGTCTGTCCTCTCACCACCTCCCTCTGTTTTCTCTCTGCTGCCTTGGTAGGAAGACAGTGAGCGTTATTCCCGTAGAGCCCGAAGAAATGCCTCGGTCAGTACCTACTTTTGCTTTTCTTGTTTAGCCAGACATTTCAGATTAAGAAAACAGATGTGTATAAGGCACTTCCCTCTCAAAAGAAAAGAGCCAAAGCAAGCTCCCGTCACCCCCGGCAAGTGGAAACCCCAAAGCCACTTCCTGCCTTCTCTGTCCTCTCCCCAGTCACTCCAGGGAGCCTTTGCAAATGTGCAAGAATAGAGGGGGTGAAAGTGAGGAAATAACCTGTTTGGAGTGTTTAATGTTCATTAAAGAGCCAAGAGCATAGAGCAAGCTCCTCCTTCACCCTACAGTAAAATGCTTGAGTGTTTCTTGGGCAGGGTATGGTTTCATTTGCTTTCTGCTTAAACTTTCAATGCCATTCTTTTTTATAAACATTGAGTTTTTGCATCTTTCCCTTCCTCCTGTCCCATCAAAGCCATCAATCAGCATTTGCCTCAGTGCCTGTTACCTGTGTTCTTTTCACTGTTTTTTTTTGTCTCTACGCTTTCTCTCGCTAGGCTTCGGATGAAGATGAGCGCATGTCAGTGGGTAGCCGTGGAAGCCTGAGGGTTGGTAAAAACTGCAATCTCTGTGTGCATGTCTGTCTTTGGGTGTCACTGTCCCCCTGTGCCCCCCACTCCCAGGGGATCATCCTTGACGTGTTCCATGTAGGGTTTTTTCAAGTACACGTGGATCACTGGTTCTCTCCAGTGTGTGCCCTGCACAGGACCCTTTGTGGTCACTGCTCTTTGCTCTTGCAGGAAGGACTTAGCCAAGACATTGGTATCTGCATGCACCTTGTAAGCTCCCCTGTTTCACTCTTGATACTTGGAAATTTGGGAAGGGGAAATGCTAATGGGGTTGGTGTTTATTAGCTCAGGAAACCAGAAGTGATTGATCAGTGGAAATTGCAGGGGAATAATCATAAAATAACAGAATAGCCTGAGCTGGAAGTGACCCACAGGGATCATTGATCCAGCTCTTGTCCCTGCACAGACACCCCAACAATCCTGAGAGTGTTGTCCAAAGGCTCCTGGAGCTCTGGCAGCCTTGGGGCTGTGCCCATTCCCTCTGGAGCCTGGTCAGTGCCCCAGCACTCTGGGGGAAGAACCTTTACCTGACATATAACCCAAAATCCCTCTGACACAGCTCCAGCCATTCCCTTAGGTTCTATCACTGGTTACTTGCTTTAAAAATGCTTTAGAAATACTTGAAAATCATCTGCAGGCCTGGGCTTTGTGGAGGGCAGGATTAGTAAAGCACTGGGTACTCATCTGTAGGAAAAGTTCAAACACTGGTTTGTTTTTTTTCCTCAAAATGTCCAGACAGTATTTTCCCAGATAACACATATTTATATAAACCTTAACTCTGTTTTAACATAGAGTCTACAAGACTTACTAAAAAAAATAAATAAATTGCTACTGCAGAGCCTGCTCAGGAATCCCACTGTAATATTGCACAAAATGTGCTTCAAAATATAAAATGCTGCCTTGTTCCCCTTTTAATGGAATCCTTATTGATACTTATGAAGTGCTGTTAAAACCTTTTTTCCTCAAGATGACAAACCTGAGTGCTTTTCAGAGCTAGGAGATGCCTCAAAGCTCCAAAGATTCAGTGAAGAAAAGCCTCTCTCTGCACAGCTGAACGTGAAAAGTGGTGTTTATTTTACTTAGGGTTAAATGTTGACATATGGAAGTGTTTTTTGGAGGGGGAAAAAAATCTCTAGCTCAGTTGAAATATCAATTCCATCTATTTAGAAGGTGATGACAACACAAATGGGTTGTTTATCCCTGGCTGTAATGCGGCACGATGCAAACACACTGGCTCTGTGTTTATGACACATCTTCATCTGAAACATCTTCTCTTCATGGAAATCCACCACTGATTCTTTCTAGAGGTGTTTTTGCAACACAATCCTGTGGTTTATAGACATTTAAAGAACAGAAGCCTTGCATTCTGCCTCCTCATCATTCCTTGGAGGAGCTTTTCTGGCCTTTTTTCCCCAAGCAGTCTCAGGTTGCAATAACCAGCGCTGGCCTGGTGAACAGCAGCCTGCAGCTGCTCTGTGGGATGGCCCCAAATTCCTCATACTTCTGCAAGGAATGTCCTTCTCTGGCAGAAGGATCTGACTGAAACTTTCCATGCTGGGGCTTCTCAGTGGTGTTGCACAGACCCTGTCCCCATAAAGCAGCATTTGGTGGATGCACTGACACTTGGGCAAAAACAGGAAAAGTTTTGACAGAGCTTCCTTCCCTCATTCTTGTGTCACTGGGATTGTAGAAGCACGTAAATATTTGCCAGTCTGAACTGAAATTTACTCTTCTATGTCTTCCAGTTGTTTTATTCACAATTAACTGATAATATCACAGAATGGGTTGAGTTGGAAAAGACCTTAAAATCATCTTGTTCCACCCTCTGCCATGGGCAGGGACGCCTTCCACTATCCCAGATTGCTCCAAGCCCCATCCAGCCTGGTCTGGAACACTTCCAGGGAGCAGCCATAGCTTTCCAAGGCAACCTGTGCTGGGCCTCACCTCCATCACAGGGAAGAATTTCTTCTTAATACACAATTTAAACCTATTTTTTTTTTAAATTTATTTTCAGTTTAAAGCCATTCTTTCCTTTCCTGCCACTCCAGGCCCTTCTAAACAGCCTCTCTGATCACTTTCCCAGTGTGGATACAGGAGATGCTTTTAGTAATTTGACCACATCTCTGGCTAATCTGTGAAGGTTTGGCTCTTGCTGCATCTGTCTTCAAAATAACAAAGATAAAAACCCCCAGAATTTTGACCAATCCTAAAAAATTACCTGAATTCTAGTGTCCAGTTTGGCTTTGGAGCTACTTTAGCCTGAAGACAGCATCAAAAACACAAAAACAGTTGCCTTATGTTCACGAAGGGTTTATAAAATGACTTGGAGAATTCTGAATGATGTTGTCTTTTTGGATATTTGAAGGCTCTCCTCCCATTGTTTCAGGATGCAATTTTTTAAAAATTCATCTTCCATCTTTGGCACTTAGGCTCCTTGCACTGGGAGGGGCTGGTGGTGTCAGGGGTTCCTTTTTGTAGCTGTGCTTCCCTTCTATACAGGAAGTTTTCACTGAAATGAGCCAATATCAGACATTCAACTTCTCCCTAGGGCTTCACCACCCCACTGATCTGTGTGGGTTTCACTCTGGGCTTTTCTCCTGGAATATTTTTGAAGTGGATGCCTGGACTGCAAGCACCAGAGATGTGCTGCAGTAGCTTTTGGGGAGCTTCTGAATGCTTCTGGCAGAGCTGGCAGTGCTCCACACTGCAGAACCTCCAGAGATATTCATTAGACCAGGCCAGCAAATGGGCTGAAGCTCCACAGCTGTGGGTGTGCTGCAAACAGGGACTGGGATCCAGGGAGTCCTGGCTTGGCTGTATCTGTGGCTCCTCAGCTGCCATGGAGAGGCTTCTTCAGCAGCTTTTCTGATGATCCTGAACCCATCAACAGCTCCTGCCACTTGTGTTTCAGGAGTTGTGCAAGTTCAATTCTGTATCATGCAGATTTTCCTAGGAAGTTCAGTAACATCATTCTGTGTTGAGGCTCTTGGGCCTCTCTTCAGTCCCTTTTCTATTTCATTTGTCCTGGTTCTCCTACTTCCCAGCTGGCTGCCTCTAATCCAACACCACCAGCATGAAATATTGTGTTATCAATCACTCCTGATTAATTCATGCATCCTTGTTTGTATCCTCCCAACTTCCAAACTTGTCCCTTTGTTCAAGAAACCTTGCATTTATCTAAGTTCTTTAGTTGGGATTTACATCTCCCTGCCTATTTTTGTGTTTGTTTGTTTTGTTTTGGGGAGTTCCTTTGATTGACATAACTTGTGTTTTCCTTTTTGTTCTGATTTTCCTCTCCTCTCATGCCTTTACAGTCTCATTTGGAATATGCCAGCACCTACCCAGTGGTGAGAATAGCCTGCAATTTGCAGTGTGTGTGTGTGTTGTGTTCAAAAACTAATCATGAAGAAGAAGCTAACACAGGTTCTGATAACTGCTCTGAGATCAGTGTGATCTGGAAGGATCCTGAGGCAGTTTGTGGTCTGTGATGTCAGGATGCCACTTCCCTCTCCTCCTGCTCTGCACAATTCAGATGAGAAGTGACAAATGATTAGAGAGATCTGAGCTAGGTTTAGCCCAGTAGTTACCACAGGCAGAGCAGAATGGCTTGGATTTCCCCTAAAAAACTGTCCATTGTTGGACCAGATGCATCTGGATTTATTTCAGCACAGATCTGGAAAGGAATAAAGATCTCATAAACTCACTGTAAATAGATCTAGCAAAGGTGACAGGACAAACACATTGCCTACCAAAGCTGCAGCTTGTGTTCCCTTCACTCTAGAGGACAAAATCAGATTAATAATTATGCTTTGATAGCGAGTATTTCCTCTCACAAACACTGAGAGAAAGCTGGCTCCTGAAAGAACAGAAAGGAGCAATGAGGATTAGATCTCAGTTTAAAACATTTCCTGCTGCCTTGTGTTAACTGGAGGTGTCCTGGTGTCTGCAGGAAGGAAACTGGGGAGTGCAATTCCATAGATTCTCCTGCTTTTCGCCTCCCCTTCATCCCCGGCGCTATTTCCCATTAGGAATGCATCTATTTGTGCGTGACCTACATCCCAGAATAGTTCAAACACATTTGGGTTTTGCATGGCTGTATTGATACAGTCAGGATGGACAGCTGGTAGCTCTGTTAATTGACTGAAGCCAGCCAGCGTGACTGATTGGAGCTGTAGCTGCTAAATTTGACAGCACTATCATCATTTTAACAATATTCCCTAATAACTGGGCGTTTGACTCCGAGGGTGGATTCACTGCTGGGCACTCACTGAGCCGTGCTCTGCTCATGTTCCTGCATGGGGATGTGCATGCCTGCCTCAGGATGGGTGTGCACAGACTCACTGATCTTCTCACCCCCCATTCTTAATCCCACTGCAGGCTGGATTAGAGAGTGAGAGGACCAAAAAGAAGAACTACTCCAAAGCAGTATGTATTTTTATCTGTCTCAGAGAGGGTTCTGCCTACAAAGCCACTGTGGCAGGACAAGGAGTGTGTGCAAGTGTGAGAGCTGCCAGCCCAATGTCAAGGATATGTTGAAACTACCAGCACTTGCCAGGGAATAACGAGCATCAGTTCATCCCCCAAATGTGGGATAATGCAAACTCTTAATTCAATGCTGTACATAAAGAGTAGAAAAACTCAAAACCTTACTGGAGTTGTAAGATGGCACAGAAATAGGTAATACTGAGAGAATATCCCAGAATCCCAAATGGTTTGGGTTAAGAAGGGCCCTTAAAGCCCATCTCATTCCACGCCCCTGCCAGAGGTGAATCTTACAGGGAGCAATTTCAGGCAGGCAAAGAGGACACAAGAGAGGCTGAATTGGGAGTATTTCTGTGGAAGGAAGGCTCCTCATCACAAGTGGAGTCTGGCTTGAGGTTCTTTGCTATACTGGACACAAGCAGAGAATTTTTCTGAGGGCTGGAAGTTGGATGTGGGATAGAGAGAGCACGAGCCACAGCCGGAGGTAAGAAACCTTACAAGCAGAAATGGACACAATGACAGCGGAATGGTTTCCTTTGTCAAAAGGAAGAAGAAAATACAGAGAGAAATAGGGTCACTGAAGGGAGAGCAAGTAAAATTGAGTCATTTCAGCCTCTCTAGTATGCAGTTTGATTTGTTCCAGATTTCGTGAGGGGTCAGATGCTTTGCATGTAAATGTGGCCTAAAACGAAGGTCAGATAAAACTGACCCTGCTCTCCAAGAGCTGCCTGGAGCATTTGCCTTCAAAAATATTCACTGGAGAGGTTTCTGGAGGGGATGGGTCAGAGGGGCAGGGGAAACAGCCTCAGCTCTGGGGCTTCAGGCTGAAATCTGAAAGACAGGGCAAAAGAGGCAGATTCCTTTAGAAGGGACTGAACTGTAAAGTGATAACAAATTAACCTGGCCTTGTGTAAAAATTCATCATGCCAATTCAACTGGAGTTCCTTAGCAGGAATTGTTTAAGGTAATTATTTAAGGGCATAAAGGATGTTACTGTAAATTGACTGTAAGGCTTTTGGCATGTCTCTATGTGACATTTAGTGAAACCTTGGGCCAGATCTCATTCTTGTAAAAGGAATGTACAGTTGGAAAATAACTTTGTTAGAAAACAAGGCAGCTGGGAAGGATCTCAGCTGGTCTGTTCCCATCTAAGACAGCATCATCTGGGTATTTTAAGGAGGGAAAAGCAGTTCCCCAGGAGTCTGTATTGCCTGGCTGGCTAAGTGCAGGGAGTGAAGGCAGTTTCATACAAGGTTAGAGTGAAAATGATGATGGTAAACAGGAGACAACTTGTCAAGACAGAATAACAGTAAAAACAAATGAGGAATACCACATCTGGGAAAAATGAAGGTACTATTACAAAGTAATAGGATGGTTCAGATAGTGATCAGAGGTTACATTTAATCAATATTACACCATTGAAAAAGGCAAACAAGTCCTCAGTGTGGCAATAAAAGGGGTGGTGGAGGTAATTGGTCTGCACTGAGGCTGAGATGCAGCATTGCCATCAGCTGCTGGAAATCCATTTTAACCATTCTTCAGGGAAGTGTTTGAGAAATTCAAGGAGCCTGGAAAAAAAAAACAACAAAAAACAAGCCCTGGTAAAAGCTGGAAAGAAGCCAAGCTGTGTGAGGAGGCTATACAGCAGTATTGCAAATCAGTTCTTGAATAAAAGAAACTTGGATGTTTGCCTTCCATTTGGCTGATAATATTGCATTTCAATAGAGAATCTAAGCTTTTCCCAGAAGTAGCGTTCCCAGCTTGGCTCTGAACTGGTTTCTGAGTTAATTTGTTTAATTTTTTATGGAAGCTGCTGTAAAGTGATGATAAATATTTCTCTTGGAAATTGATTCAGATTGGTTCTAGTGGATTTTCATTTCGGGAACACATTAAAACATGGACTTCAAAACTTAATTTTAAAAGAAATTCTAATTAAATTTCCACTAAACCCCCACCCCAAATACACAGAGTGCTTCCTTGTTTTCAGTGTTAAACCAGGGCTTGTTGTGAGGTGATACCAGAACAGTGAATTGCTGGGGAAACCTGAGCTTTTAATGCTATTGATAGAGGAGACTTTTGGGCCTGTCCTCTCTTCTTCTTCTTCTTCTTCTTCATTCCCAGACTCAGGACTGAGTCACTGTAATTGTTTTGTTTTATTCCCAGCACTGCTGCCACAGGGATTTGAAGCACCTCACCTTGTTTATGGAACAGTCCTTCTGGGCCTGTTTGTTTTTCCTCCCTTGAGGGAAAACATCTTCCTGACACCAGGGAGGACAGCTGAGCCCACCCAAATCTCTTAGCAGCTCTCAGCCTGCTGCAGAATCCTGGGCTGTGGCAGATGGACACTGTCTGGCTTTCATTTTGATGCTCAAAATCAAAAAGAAGATAATTTATACAGCACTGCATGTTCACTAAGCTGGGTTTCTCAGATAGAATTAATTCTTCTACTAGAGTTTGCTGGTTTTTAGGTGCTTAGCTGCCTGAGGTATAAATAGCTGTAGTGATATATGCCCTTTATTGCAGTTTCTGATCTCCTTTTTGTGCCCATTTTGTCCCCTATTTCCCTTCACAGAGTGTTTGAATACAGACCAGTAATAATAAGGGAGGCCATAAAAAAAAAGGGGGGGGTGGGGGATCAAAAAGGGCAAGCAGGAATATCCTTGACATTTTTGGCTGTTCTAGAGGTAGTGACACAAATGTTCGTGTCCTCATGTTTGAAATCATGACCTAATCCTGCACTGCTCCTGTTCCTGGTGTATCTTTGAAAAGTTCTGTCTCTGCCTTTGCTTTTCATAAGTGATGACATTTGCTTAAAAATTCCCTTTGGGGGTCTACGTCAATTTTTCTTCTCTCCTTTTTTTTTCTTTCCCTTTTTTTTTTTCCTTTCCTTCCATAACAGACCAATGGTTATGAGGAAGACGTGTATGGATCATCCCAGAGTAGAAAATCTAGCAGGGTTAGTAGATGATTTCTATTGCTGTAAAATTCTATTACTCCATTTAATGGGATTAAAGCTAATTAGCAAATTCTTTTGGGTGGTGAAGCAGGTTTTTCCTGTCTTGCATGTTGTGGGGTTTGGGGTTTGTCAGACACTGGAGGTGCATCAAGAAACTGTCTGGGAAATAAAAAAAAATATCAAAAAATCAGGCTGTGAGTAAGGAGTCTCAGAAATTCATACAGAAAGATCTTGGAAGCCAGAACTGCTTGAACTTGTAAACAAAACTGGGTAAAAATTACATTGTGACAGCACTAGCAGGGAGGATTCCCACCTGCTGGAAACAGAATGAGAGCTTTTCAGCCTCTGCAAGGTGTTCATGCCTGCTGTAGTACTGAATCTCCTAATTTAGTCCATGCCTTGAGATTTGCATCGTTAAGATGAATTAAATTGAATTTTCTCCAAATGCACATTGTTTATTTGAAGTTTGCTTAACTAAACACCTTTGGTTTTTTGGGTTTTTTTCCTTTATAAACCATATGCTAGGGTTGCTGGAAACGCCTACAGAGCTGAAGAGCCAGTGCAAGTGTTCCCACTTAACTACTTAACATTGACGACCTTTTATTTCTAGTCCAAAAAAGCTTAATTATTAACTCCATTGTGAGGATGCAGGTCACAGTGTTCCCTCCTGTTCCAGCACAGCAAGTGTTGTGTGTCAATTATAGCAACTCCTGGCCCTGCTTTGTTAAATACTGGGGATTGTGCAAATGATTTAAAGGGGTTGTCCAAGCACAGCCTGGGGGCAGAGGGGGGACTGTTTGGGGGTTTTTTTCCCTTTATTTTAACAAAGCCAGACAAAAGTTCAGAGCCTGTTGATCTTTGTGCTAGCAAGGCTTCTAAAGAAATTTAGTGGTATGCAGCCTAAAGCTCAGTGTTTAGGCCAAAAATAAACTCCATTTAAGCCTCCATTTAGCCAAGTGTTTGAGCAATAACACACTGAACATAGAGAGAGTTCAGGGGTTACTTTGTAGGCATGAAGTTAAGCAGGATAAACAGTGACCGGGGACCTGATATTTCACGTCCATTTAAAATTGTTGCTGCTTTATAATTTAACTGGCACTACATGGATAAGAGAAAATGAAATACTGTTGCTTGAGCTGCTAAGAAAACAGCCTGTCCTGTTGCTGGCACCCTTGCTGGCCCATCTGAGGAGTTCAAGGAGCTTTATTCTGTAGCACTGGTGACAAATGATGTTCTTACTCTTCACTGACATGCTCCAGCGCTCCGAGGACCGCAGGGAGAGCAAAATATCTGCAAGAAAGTCATCCAGGGAGAAGAGGTTGTTTGGTTTCCATTTAAATAATTTAAAATCATGCTGGAATTAGCATTTGCAGCATGGGGGTTTAGTCTGAGTAAGGCTTAATTACAGCAACATCGTTAGTTCCTTGTAGTTCCATCGCTGTTTGGATTAATTATTAATTAGGATGGGGAGGAGAGTTTGGGGGTAACTCAGAACAGCTGAAACTTCAAACCAAATTGATGCCAGCCTGGCTGGCATTCACTTTTTAGGAGTATTCTGTCCAAAATGCCCAAGCTGAATCATAAAGATTGTTGAAGTGACAAGGAAAAATGAAAAAGAGGAAATTTCTTCAGGACAGCAGGGAAATGATGAATGAATCTGCTGGCAATGGCTATTTCTACAATAAGTGTCCAGTTTTAAGTCACAGAATGGACTGATCTCCATGTGGACACTGAACTTGCAGTGTCACAGGTTGATCCCTTAAATATGATTAATGCCATGTGCTTAAATAATCCACGTGCAGAATGAAAGTAACTTTAAGAAGTTCAGTTCAGGTTTCCTTTCAGTAAAAGTCTTATTTTACAGGTATTGTTTGGGGGGTTTTGGTTTGTGGTTGGTTGTTTCTTGGGTTAGGTTTTTCTTGAGGTTGGTCAATGATTTGCCCTCAGCCTGTCCCTGTGGGTATTGTGTCAGATCTAAAGGTGTGTTCGCTCGTGGTGACAGAAGAAAGCAAACTAATTTCTTTAATTTGCCACAGATCTGCCTCCTTTGTGAGGAAATTAACGCCTCCACAGGACCACAGTGGTGAAGCAAGGATGAGTTAGGGTTTGTGAGAAGCTGACTGCTGAAAGCAGAGAGCCTTGGCTGTCTAGACCCCCATGAGAAATGTTTGGAGAGGAAATGTTTGGAGAGGAAAGGTGTCAGGGAACAGGTGTAAAAGGAGAGCTCTGGAGAGTAGCAAAGCAGGTGAAGGTGTGAGATCTTTCAGAACAACCATTCCACATTAAGATCCCTGGAGTGGACCAAAAGTGCAGTTGTGACTGGATGCAAGGCAGGAAGCAGGGAAAGAAGGTGCTTCATTTAAAGAAGATGTTTAATTTACACAGTCTCACTTCTTAGAGTTTTCTCCCCACTCAGTCTTGCTATATCTGACAGTGGGCTGCTCACATTTCCTGCTGGGCACAGCCAGCAGCTTTGATCCCTGACTTTGCTCTCCATCTCCCAGGATCTCACCTTCTCCTGAGGGTTCAGCTTACAGGACATAAACTCCTCAGGATCTCAGGAGAAAGCTGACCTGGTCTCTGGTCACATCATTTTCACACATCCTCAAAGCTATAATGCAGTTCTCTCTTCTTTTTGCATCTGTGACCACTTTGACTGCTTTGCAGTTTGTGATCATCTAATTTACTTTTTGCTTCCCTTTAAAGGAATAAAGAATGAAGCTGAGTTCTCAAGGAGGTTTTTTTTTCTGCTTTGTTTGTTTTAATGCAGGCTTCGTACTACTCTGACCTGGGTCTCCCCAACAGCAGCTATGCCTCCACATCTCAACTTTCTTCCCAAAATGGAAATTGGGTCTGTTGCCCTCTGGCTTCACCTGGCCTGGACTTTGTTTGGATAATACAACCTCTTGTACTTAGGAATCAGTTTGGACCAACTGTAGCTCTTTTTTAGTGAAACTTTAAAAAGCCCCAAACAAATCAGACCTTTTGAGATTGGAATGAGTAATGGAAAACTGTTTTCAAATGAGCACAGTCAGTTTTCCTTTGCTGCTCCTCCCTTTCCTTGTCTGCCATGGCCTCAATTGGTCTGGAAAGATAAGGG
Organism: Parus major; assembly: GCF_001522545.3. Classification (NCBI taxonomy): domain Eukaryota; kingdom Metazoa; phylum Chordata; class Aves; order Passeriformes; family Paridae; genus Parus; species Parus major. The sequence continues at coordinate 2,214,232 of NC_031776.1, forward strand.
AAATCTTAATTACCTCAAGTTCTTTACTTGAGGCAGCTCCTCTGCATAGCGTGTCAGTCTGGTGAGCTTGAGACAATCCAGTCTGCACAAGATGAAATTACAAGAGGCAATTCCCAGAGTGCTGGAAGAACATCAGGGAAGCTGTAAAACCCCCAGGAGGTTGGATTGTCCCCTGTGTGTGGCAGAGCTCAGCCAGCCCAGTGCCAGCAGAGCTCCAGCAGTGCTCCAGGTCCTGCCTGGGGGCACAGCACAGGGCTATGGATGGGGCACTGGCAGCAGGACCTGGCCTCAAGCCCTGGGCTGGGGATCACTGCTGGAGTCTCTCTTGCACCCAGTTCTGCCAGACACAGCGAGTGCTGTGTTGTTGAACTGCTGCATCTCGGGGGGGATGGTTACTAACACTTGTTTCAGGCTGCTCTGACTGAAGTGCTTGGAATTTTTTCCTGAATTAGTTGGGTTTTCTCTGCATTTGTGAATAATAAAGCACACAGGAGATGATCTTACAGCTGTGTGTATGTTGAAGCACTTCTGTGCAGATCTTTTTCTGGCTTTGGTTGAAGTGAGGAGAAACCCCTTTTCTGGCTCCTGTACACAAATGTGTGGGAGACAATAACAGCTTAACAACCTAAAATTAAATTATGCTGTTTTGCTTTTGCGTACTGTCCTGCCCTCCCTTCCTGTAGGAAATGCACGTGTCTGCTTGGTATTCTTGGTCTTTGGGAGCTGAGATCTAATGCTTTCATGGTGCAGATGACTAATATTTTCTGTACTGGCTTTCCTTCTGTTGTCATGTAGTGATCCTAATCTCTCACCAAGAGGGTTAATTCTGCTGTAGGCACCTTTTTGTTTTGTTTTTGTTTAATTTACTCTGCCAAACCAAAAAGTGTTGTGCTTGTCTCCTTCAGCCCTCCCTGCTGTACAGCGATGCTCTGCCAGCCAGGAGTTACAGGGTTTGTTGTGCTGATGCTCTGAACATCACCAGATGCACCAACACCAGAGCCACTCACCCCCAGCCATGCACATGTTGTCTCCTGCCTCTGTCTGTAATTCCTGTTGGGGTGCATTTGTCTCACACCCTGGTGTCCCACCCATCTGAATGCCACGTGTGTGATGCTGTTTGTGCAGACCTGGGGTTGCTGATCCTTCCTTTAATTCCTGTTGGGACTGTGCTCACGGGGTTGTGATGCTGCCACGGGTGTCGTGTCTATGTGGAGAGAGTTGTCTTCCTTGGTGTATTTTCAGGAGCAGGACAGAGAGGCAACATCAATTCTTGCTGCTTGCTTAACTCACAAAAATCTGTTCACAAATTTCTTTAGACAAATTCCTGCCTTCTTGTTTAAAATTGGGAACTTTTCCCCAAAGCTTAAAGGTAGAGTTTCCTACTCCCCTTGTGTTTCCTGAGCCATATATCTCTCTGCTAAACTGGAGACAGTCTTAAAATATGCATTTTCCTCCTATTTTATTAATTTCCTAAACTGGCTGGTAAGTGAAGCTTATCAGGTGGGAGTTTTCCCTCTCACTGCCAGCACCAGCAATGAAGGTGAAACAGATGGGAACAGTTTAAGAATTGATGTAGCCATTTCATGGCTAGGCAGTCAAAGTGTTGAATTGGACTTGAATTGAAGCCCTGGGAGAAGGGTTAGAAATGCATGGGGTGTGATGGCCTCGGGATGTGTCAGGTCCTGCACGTCTCCCGTGGCGCTCCCCAGGTCGCGTTGGACCTTCCCTTGCATGCTGCTTGTGGTTGCACACAGGAGATGTCCCTGTCCTTGCCCATCCTGCTCGCTGCCACGTGTCCATTTGAATTTGTGATTCAAATCAGCTTCAGCTGCCACTCCTGTGCTGACTCTGTGTTTTAATTGTAGGCGTCTGTGTACGAGGAGAGCGTTTACAGCGGGAGCCGGCGCTATAGTGCCCCCAGTTCCCGCGCTGTAAGAGGTTTTCTGCATTTCCCTGCTCTGTGTCCGTCCCTTGCTGGCCTGAGGAATGTTTCATGTGGGCTGTGTGACATCCAGGGCCTGCTGCTGCACGCAGCAGGATTGGGAACACCATTCCCATGAGCTTCCATGAAGTAATGAATAGTGATCAATGAGGACTCGCCCCTCTCTGGGACAGGGAATCCAGTTCTGCCTTGGTTTGCAGATAAAACACCTTGGGGAGTCCGTACATGAAGTCCTTTCCCTCCCTGAGACTTAATTCTTCTTGTCAAAACTCAGAAAAATGCAAGTGTAAAAAAATAATCAGTCAAAAATTTAAAAATCAGTTCCACATAAGCAGTGTGAAGTAAATTACATTTGTGAATATATTGCTTGCTTGGTTTTGTTTCTTGCATTTATATTCGAATTATTTTGCATTCATATATGTGACAGTGCTTCCAAAATGTGTGTTCCTGAGAGTGGAGGTCTCTGTCATGGATAGGGAGCAACAATATAAGGAATAACTATGTAAACTGTTTCCTTTCAAAAAAGAGAAACTCCAGGAGTCTGTTTACAGATTAAAAGGCAGAAAATGCCTTCACCTCTTCTCAGTGGGTGTTTGGGCCAGGCAGTCCATCTGCTGCTGCTGTGTCCACCTGGGGGGGAGAAAGAAAAATAAAAGCCAATCTCTTTAGATTTTTAAGTCCTCTTCTGTGGGCCCACTGCTTATTCTGCCTCTCATCCCCTTCACTGATGGGAGCAAAACCCAACCAAGCAAAAAAACCCACAACTAACACATAGGCACCATCTAAGGCTATAAGAGTGAAAAGCCTCAAGCCAGAGCACTGATGTTACATTAACTTTAAGCATTTTTATTAGCTTGGAGGAGGAAACACTTTCAAGAATGCTTACTAAGCCCTTCAAGGGCTGTGCCATCCTCTTGCCATCCCACTGATCTACAGCTGTGAGAAATCATCCACAGCAAACCTATCAGCCCAAAACCTGTTTGCAAGCCTTTCATGGGCTATCAATGGCATGAACAGGGAACACTGACTAAAAAAACACTGATGCTTTCCCCTCCCTCCATCCCCATCCCACCCTGAGCCACAGGTATTTGTGTGTAACCCAGCCTTTCCAGTTCCTGCTGCCTGTAGTAATGAGAGAGTTGAAACAGGAGGGGTTTGCCTCAGAGGCAGCGACCTTGTCACAATAACTGTGGTTGTTTTAATGCCTCTGAACCTTGCAGCACTTTTAACGTGGAGAGGGGAGTGCCACCTTGGTTGGCTGTTCCCAAAAAATGTTTTTGGAAGAGCAGGTGAATGCAGGGCTGAAAGTAGCCTTGCTTGGTCACAGCAACTCACTTCCATAGGCAGGCCTGCAATGCACAGGGAGCAACTGTGGAATAAACAGTGCCTGGAAACATTAATATGGGACTCAGCAGTAGTTAAAAAAAGTAGCAAAACTTTTTTCCTGTCATGTGTTTCAAGTTTATTCTAAACCCTTTTTTTTGTTAAACATAAAACACTGCAGTGACCAGACAAAAATCTGTATTTTTACTTCAGTGCTTTTTGTCTTTAATTTAGGAATTAAGGTATGATTGGAAATAGTTTTATACTACACATATTCTCACCTCTGAAATGAAGATCAGGTGCACAAAGCCACTGTAAGGCACAGAGTCCCAGAATGGTTGGGGTTGGAAGGGACATTAAAGGCCACCTTGTTCCCACCCCCTGCCCTGGGCAGGGTCACCTTCCACTATCCCAGGTTGCTCCAAGCCCTGTCCAACACTGAATATTCCAGGGATGGGGCAGCCACAGCTCCTCTGGACACCCTGTGCCAGGGCCTCCCTCTGGGAGCATCTGAGGACATTGCCCTGCCCATGGACTCGCTGAAGGCTGTGCACCTTCAATGTTTTGTGGTCAGTGGCTGTCCCTGTCCTTGTGCTCTAGCTGGGGTTATTTCCAGCTTACCCTCTCACCATTTATTAGTGTTGCAAGCTTAATTTGCAGGTGATGCTGTGCTGCTTGGTTACTGTGACTAATGATGATGGAGCAGCCCTGCACTGGCTTGGTGAAGGCCTGTCTGTCTCTGTAAAGCTAAAGAGTCCAAGAATTCCTGTAGTGGCCAAGTGACTTAATAAAAAAAACCTTAAAAAACCCCTTAGCATCTCCAAAGTATGATAATTCTTCAGGTTTCTGTGTGTTTGTATCTGAGAAACAGTCCTAATCACCTCTGAAATAAACTCATTATTTCTAAAGTAAGTTCTAGTTCTGATGCTTTAAACTTTCATTTCCCTGCTCCATTTCCAATGCATTAAAAGCTTTGGAAATAAAACAGCATAGACACATTTTGTCCTTGTCAGCAACCAGCCAGCCCAGTCCTGCACCTCTGTTTAGATGTTTCCTTTTAAAAAAAGCTAAAAGACTTCTTTTGTAGGAAATGAGGACTGTGGGTGCTGGAAAACAAGGAGAGAGACTCAGTCTGTGAGCTGGGCTCAGTTTTTACTTTAATCTCCTCATAGATGGATGTTTCTTCCTTTGGCCTGTGGAGCACTGGTTCATTGGGAACATGGGAAAGTGATTCACCAGAGAGCCTCAGAGCTCTTGGAAAGTGGTAGGATGGAGCCTTTTGTATTACTTGTCACTGGTACCTGAAGAGATAGAAAGAAATTACTTGTATTCTAAGAATTGAATCAAAACTCTGAACTGCCAGTGGAATTACTGCTTGTCTTAATTTTCAAATTAACAATTCTCTGACTTTTACTGCTGTTCCTTTGTCCAGCTGCACGTAACCATCTCTAACTAATTTCAGATGTGATGCTGTGCATCCCCTCCTGCTTCCTATCCCACTTCTAATGCCTTTCTCTTTTCTCTGCCTGCTGTTCCTGGTTTTCCTGCTGCAGCCTTCCGAGTACAGCTGCTACCTTGGTTCGGGATCTCGGGCATCCTCCAGAGCCAGCTCTGCTCGGGCCAGTCCAGTGGTGAGCTCCTCTATTTCTCTTTGTCCTTCAATTGTTTCATTCCTCTCTTCTTCAAGGTCTTTTTTGTACAGAAAAGTCACTCTTCCTCGTCAGGCAGTTTCTTAAGGGATAAATTGAACCTTCTGGGCAGCGCTTAAGACAAAGAAACCAGAGGAGAAATTGCAAAACCGGAGTGATTTCTATGCAGATGCATGTCTTTACAACAGAAAATACACTCTGGACTCCCATGGCAATGCTATATTTGCTTTAAATGGAGAATAAAGCACTGCAAGGTTACTGTGGAAAAGACTGGGTTGTTGATGGAAGTGCTGTGAATCCTCTGGGGAGCAGGAAACCCTCATTCAAGCAGTTCAGTTTCTCTCCAGTGAGCACTATTTTGGTGCAAAGCTGCAGGGCTCTCCAGAGGTTTGAACATCTTTTTGGGATTGTAGAGTGCCAGGCACTGCAGTCTTTAGCATGGTGAAGTGCTAGAAGGATAAGGAGTACCCAGCACAAGCTGTGGCTGAACAACACTCAAGTGCTAAAGGCCTGTCCTTCCCCTGCTTTTAGGGGATTTCTGTCTTTAATTTCTTTAATGGCATGTTGTGCTTTCTCTGTGTGGCTGTTAACATCTCTGGGTAGCTTTCTGGTTTATTTCCAAGCATGGGGACAGCTGCTGAGTGCAGTAGGATGTCTCATAGAGGAGACGTGAAGCTTACAGTAAACTGAAATATAACAACATTAATTTGCCATTTGAATTTTTGTAGTCTGCCATTTGAAAACTGATACAACAGAGCTGCGTGCTCTGAAGTTTTGGTGCTCCAAGGGTGCATCCACTTTTTTAAATTATTAAAAACAGAGGGATTTTAATCAGATAATGTATGGCAACCGGTGAGCTATAAATAAATCAGTGTTTTAATTAGCCCCTGAACCTGAGTCCCTAAGCTATGAGTTCTTGCTGAATATAACTTATATTGCTAATACATCTTAAATGGCTTTGCAAACTAAATTTCAATTACCCCCAAAGCAAAAATGAATCAGAATAAAAGGGGATTCCATTACAATTCTGTAAGGGTAATAAGAACTGGGTACCCACACACTGCAGTCAGTTTCTATTAGGTGTTTTCTGTATGCCAACTGAATCATTCCTGCAAGGGAGGTTTCTGATTTTAAATTCCCTGCTTACACTTTGACCTCTTGGTGTGCAAGTGGCTGGAGATGGTTTGCTGTGTCAGCTGAATCTGCTCTGCAAGGAGACAGCAGGCACTCCTTAAATTACTCCTTAAAAAACAAACTTTTTTTGTTTTAATTAGTGGTTTATTGCCCAGTGTGAAGAGCTTCCCTTATCTCTGTCACCTCGAAGGAAAGCAGAGGGTTAACATCATAGTGAGCCCAGGTGATCCTGAAAGTTCTTATCACTACACAGGGTCAATCCAGCAGCACCTTGTGATTATAATACTTTTTCCTGTATTAAACAGATATTTTAAACAGGCTTTTCCTGTAGCTCAGAGTGAGGGATCACTTTTACTGACAGGCTTCAAAGTGTTCTGATAGCATTTTCAGTTGGGAGCTTGAGAGTGGAGAATGATTCCATGGAACTTTCTGAATTACAGCAGACAACAGCTTGTCACTGCAGGTCTGAAATGTTTTTATCAGTTTTGTTTCCCCCTTCTATCACTGTTCACTGAACAGTGAGCAAAAAGCAGCAGTAGTTTTCCTGCAGTGGTTTTCCTGCTGTGCACAGCTTTGTTAGCTCGTGTTCTCATTTGTGTTACCATGTTGGTAATAACAGTCAAAGGCAGAAAGATACTTAAACACAATGAGTGAATATTTGTCTTTGTAGTTATTTTAAGAATTCACTGTATCTGAATGAAGTTTGCTGTTTGTTTATTTTTCTTTAACATTTTTCTGTTATCCCCACTGGTAATTATCTGCTGTCCTTGCAGTTACTGCAGATATGCAAATATGTTGTTTAATATTAAACCATCCTCACATACAGTACAGATCTTAAGACTGCTGAGAGCAAACATCAGATACTTTTGTACAGATGGGCCTGAGCTCAGCATGTTTTGGCACAGCTGGACTTGTAATATGAATTACAGGAGTTTTGTTATTTTTCTTCTCTAAAGGAAGAAGCTACTAGTGAAAAGCAGTTATTTCTCCATCTGAGACAGGATGCAGTAGTGTTTGACTGAAGGCTCTCTCAGGCAAGGCAGCAAAGCAAGAGGAGAGGGCAGGTTTTGCTATGCTGAGATGGTGATGGTTCATCCTGGCTCTCTCCCTTCTGGTGCAGGCTCATGCAGCAACACAAGCAGTCAGAGTTCAGCCTGGGCACACACAGAGTTGTAGAATATCCTGAGCTGGAAGGGATCCACAGGGATTATTGAATCCAACCCCTGGCCCTGCACAGATACCCCAGCAATCCCACCCTGGGCATCCTGGGCAGTCCAAACACTCCTGGAGCTCTGGCATTCCCTGGGGAGCCTGGGCAGTGCCAGCACCCTCTGGGGGAAGAACCTTTCCCTGATATCCAGCCTGAGCCTGCCCTGACACAGCTCCAGCCATTCCCTGGGTCCTGTCCCTGTCACGGAGAGGAGAGATGGGAGCTGGCCCAGGAGAGGAAGATGCAGGCCATGATGAGCTCTGCCCTCAGTCTCTCCTCTGCTCCAGCTGAACAAACCAACTACCCTCAGCTGCTCTTCCTGTGGCCCCTCCAGACTCTTCCCCACCTTCATGTCCCTCCTTTGGACACTCTCTAACAGCTTTATATCATTTTTATATTGTGGCACTCAAAGCTGTCCCCAGCACTGGAGGTGAGGCTGCCCCAGCCCAGAGCAGAGAGGGACAATCCCCTCCCTGGCCAGGCTGTTCCCCAGGACAGGGATGTTCCTCCTGGCTCCAGGGCTCTGCTGACTCAGATCCAACTGGCCAGGACTTCCAGGTCCCTGCTGCCCTCCAGCATCTCATTCCCCATCATGGCCATGCATCCAGGCTGTACATCAGTGCCAGTTGTGAACACCTTTGAGCACTGGCACACACTTGTCGTGTTTTCATCAGAAATAAAATTAAGACACTCACAGACTTAATTTTGGTGGAGGCACTTATGAAGCTTTGCCTTCTCTCTATCTGCAGGTTTATGGTAGGTTGTATCCTAGCCCTGCCTCTGACAGTCTGGATGTGCTTTGGGCCCCTCTGGAGTGAGGATTTGCTGCAGCACTAACTTGCATTTCTGGGACTGATAAGTTTGTTTAGGCAGTGACGTTTGGCATAGCACTCATTCCTGAGAGAGGATTCTTCTCACAAACCCTCTTCAGACCTTAAACATTTCAGCAGTGGCTTTCCCCTGCTGACTTTGAAAGGTTTGTTGCTAATTGCTAGAGTTAAGGTGGCTCTCCTTGGAGAAGCAGCAGGAACTCTGTTACTGCCTGCCCCAGCCCAGCTGATCAAACTGGTAAGATGGGGGTTGTAGGAGGGATTGGACTGGCTGAGACAACAGAGCTGTACCTCTTTTCTTCTTTTTAATTCCAAATTTTGTAGATACCATGCTGTGTTAAGCTCTAGCCTAACAATTTTTCTCTGCTGTGGGCCTTATTTCCACTTCAAGCTACGCTGTGCTTCTTTAAGGGCAGGAAATGATCTTAATTTGATTTGTCACCAAAAAACCCCCTTGCTTTCGTGAGGAAGTTGAGCTAAGTGCAAGATCTGAGCTGGAGCTGAGCAGTGACAACCACATAGTGAACACTGAGGCTGTTCTGACACCATGGGACATGGCACAGACAGAAGAGTTCCAGGTTTCCCTTCCCTGCCTTTATTCAGGAGCCTGGAAGCTGAAAACTGTGCCTCCATCCTGCTCTTTCAGTGGTTTGAAGATCCTTTACTTGCAGTAGGTGTTTGGCTGGTTGGAGGCCCTGTGGCAGTGCTGCAGGGACTCACTTTGACCTGGACACTCCACTGGTGGCACAGAGCTTTACCCTAAAAGGGTTATTAACCCTTTTAATCTGTGCAAAACAGGCACTTTATCCATATAAAGGCTTGTGGGGTGATTTTGCTCACGTTATGTTTCCAGCTGTGGTGAGCTCTGATACTGCTGACATTTTTGTAATGTGGCTCTGGATTTATTCCAAAATTGCTGTCAGAAGAGGCTGAACTCTGATCCCACTGAACTTATTTTGCACAGAGCAGCCAAAACAAAGATGTACGTGCTGGAGTTCCTCAGAAAATGACTTCCTTTTCCTGCTTTTTACACACTAAAGTACAAATTGCCCCAGTTGTTGGTGAAGAGGAAGATAATCTGTGATTAGAGACAGACCCATAACCTTGTGCAAATGAAAAATGGTAGTTTTTTGTAAATTAAATGTGTAATGTAAGTGCTGTGTAAATTAAAGGTGCCATTAGGTGAATCCCTCTTTAAATCTCCTTTTCTGGCAAGTATTCTGTCAATCCTTTCTGTTTGTGTGTGGAAAAGTCCCAAAGCCAGGATATTTTTTATGAAGGGCTGTGCTGAGTGTTTGTGAAGGTGGAGAAGTTCTTTTCAGCCTGTTTAATAATTGCAGTGTTCTTGATTGAATGCTAATGCAGAAGGTAAGTGTTTTGGGCAAGAATTCTGTACAGCTTCAAGTAGAGATAAACATTTCTCTCCTGACCTTTCTCTGTATAAATAAATTAATTTTATCATAAATATATATTGCAATAAATATCAATATCAATATCAATATAAATAAATATCAATAAATTCATTTATTGCTGAATCAACTGCCAGAGGGCTTGGAGGCAACTGGGGGAACACTGGAAACCTGGAGGTCCCTCTGGTGGCTGATTCCTTTAGGAAAAATTTATCTTTTTAAAGGATACTGTGAATACATTCATCTAAACATGAGCACAATGAAAGCTCTATGGAATATTAACCTAAAATAGGTTTCTCTCTTTCTACAAGACAGATTTTGGTGTATCACTGCCACGTAACCATAAAATTAAATGCTGGTTTCAGACTGGCTTTTTGCTTAGAAAAGTGTCATGTAGCAGGAAGCATCTATGTGTAATGTAAGGATGTTATTTTGCTATGAGGATCTGGCTTTTCTAGAAACTGATTTAGTTTTTAAGTGTTAATATTTAAATAAATTGTTAAGGATTTGAGGAGAAACTGTTTTTGAGGAAAAACTGCTGTGAGTATGGCATTCATGGCACCAAGTGGATGTGTGCAAGGACATCACTGGGGAAGATGAAATCTAGTTTGTTTTCTTAAACAGCTCAATTTTAAATGTTACATAATAGCTTTCATTATTAGAGATTATGCCCCATCAGAGTTATTATATATAGTTTTGCAATAAAGGTGTAGCAGGCTTCACAGGTGTGGTTATGAATGCTCTGAGTAGAAACACTCACTGTAGTCATCTCTCTCACCACATTGTCTTCAACATTCCCCTTTGTAAAGGGAAGCTTTTATTTGGCTCATCTCATGCATCATTAAAACAATACCAATATTTGCTCCCTTTTTTATTTTGCTAAAAACTGAGATTGCACTTCATTCCAGAAAATAGAGGCCATTGTGCAAATGGCTGAAGGAGAATAAATATTTTGAGTTGTGCCCTGTAAGATAAATTTTGCAAAGGCTGTACACAGATTTCCAGAGGTAGATGTGTGTGGACAAACAAATCTTTTGTCACATGCCATTATTGACACTGCCACAGCTGTCTTGATTAACAACAACACAGTGTTTGGCCAGGCTAGAAGGCTGCCAAATCCAGCACTTGGAGCTGTCTGGCATGAAAATAAAAAGCTGTTTGCACAATTCAGTCCATCTTGTTCATTGGGTCTGAGCTAAATTGTCTGCCTTCATTAATGACCCTCTCTTATTGCCTCCAAGTTCAGAGATTTGAGGTGTTTTTCCCTAAAGATTTTATGTATTCAGTGTCTTTGCAAGTTTAAATCTAGTGCTTTAAAGTCTGGCTTATTTTACTTTGAAGCCTTAAGTTTTCTTAATGTCAATTCATAGGGAATTTTAGCTGTGAGATGTCAGTGTAAAAAGCTGATTTGTAACAGGAACCTCACAGGTCTGAGATTTTTTTATTTTTTTTTATAGGGTAATATGAAGAATAATGAGTGAGATTATCCCCATATTGTTCTATATAATAAAAGAAAAAAAAACAGCTCTGAACAACTGTGCCAAATGTGTACTGATTATAAAGAGATGTAGTTTTTGAGTGTGTTCTTAATGGAAATTATCAACTTAGCCTCAATTATGCCCTCCCTTCCCCTGAATCAGGCCTATCCTGATTGTTTTCCCAGTAGTTTCAAAAACACTATTTCCTTTGGCAGTTAGGCTCTTCTTGGTCTGGGAAGACATTAATTTTCTAGGAGTCTTTTGGGAAACCATCTTGACTGTGCTGAATATTCCAAGAAGAATTCAGGTTTTGTTGAGTTCTGCTGAGTTTTTGATTTCATTCAGTCCTTTTTACATGTAGCTCCATTTTAGATGGAGATGTTCTGTGACTTTTAAACCCTTCAGCTGTCTGCATCCATGGTAATTTTCTGTCCTCCTAAATGCTACTTTCTCACTGTTTGGCTTCCTCTAGACTAGTTTTAGTACAGGATCTCTCTTGTAAATTAGTAAATTGCAGTGAAGTACTGAAACCCTAAAAGAGCCATTTATTTAGACTTTGGACTGATCCCTGATATTTGACTTGCAGGTCAGATTTGTAGTCTGGGATCTTTGCTTGAAGCTGTAGTCCCTGTTTGTCTTGAGAGGGGAATATTGACCACAGGTTCAAAGCTTCAGATTTTGAGTCTAACTTGGTACCTTGCTTTTTGGGACCAGGAGGATGTGGTAACATTTCTGGTATATTGCTGCTTTCTCTGACCCTTTATTGATTCTATTAATGATTCCTTCTCAATCTCTCTTTTACAGATTGAGGAAAGGCCAGAAAAAGACTTTGAGAAGGTAAGAAAGTTCTTATCAATTATTCTGACAATAGCGCTTTCGTCATTCTTTTTGCTGGTTAGAACTTGCCATGAGTGTACAGAAATCTCCAATAAAATCCATTGTGAGGCAAAAATTTGAATTTCTGAGGCCTTCTTCTGCTGGAGCATTTTTGAGGATGAACTTTTCAGCCCCTGCTTACTCAATGTTAGGTAGCTGACCTTCAACAGCAGTTGGCTGAAACTGCTTTAGGCTGAGCCACACAAACACTCTGTGTGTTTATTAGATCTTAGTTATAAGACCTAAATTATTTATGTAAAAATAAATAAATCATCAGAATAAAAGAGGAGGCTAATACATTAACCCTGAGTACAGTTGAACAGTTCATGTGGCCACTGCTGCAGAGTAAATAAATGTGCATAAAGGAGAGAAGCTTCCAAAGCTTCCACAGAATGTATTATTACAAGTTTTGAAAATGTCTGGCAGGCTGATACTAGCCCCTAAAGCCTTTCTCCAATTAAGAATTAATAGTTATCGAAGCTAAATTATGCAAACTCCTATTCCAGTATTATTAAAATACTTCTGATCTGCTTTTTCTCATTAGTTTCCCTTGTTAAATCTTGATTTTGGTTTTTTTTTTTTTCTTCTGAGAAAGTTTGATTTTAATCAAAAGTGCATAATTTAGAAGTGCAAGGATTGGTATCATGTGTCTATTAAAAAAAATGAAAAGGGGAAAGCTACAAACCCATAAATTATCTGGAAAAGAAAGTTCTAAGCAGTTTATTTGTGTGTGATTGTAGGGAGCACGAACTGTCTCAAGTTTATCAGCAGCTACCTTGGCTTCTCTGGGCGGGACTTCTTCACGGAGAGGCAGTGGGGACACGTCCATCTCAGCTGACACAGAGGCATCCATCAGAGAAATCAAGGTGAGGAATACTTAAACCCAGAATAAATTATGGAATATCCTTCAGGCTCCTTTCCCAGGAAGGAGCTGGCAGCTGTGGCAGTTCTGTGAAGGAAAAGCTTTGCTGGAGATGTCTCTCAGATGGGATTGGCTTTAAAAGGCAGCTCCCATCCTGAAACAGGGAGTGATAGGAGGGTGGAGATAACACACTGGAGAGCAGAGGAGAGAGCCTGGGACAGAAGGTGATCATCAGTGGAAGGGACAGAGAAGGGCTGGGATTGTTGGAGCCTTTGAACCTGGGTCTGCGCCTCATCCTCAGCGATGAAGATTCCATTTTTTTCCAGCCAAGAAAAGCAGAATTAACACAAATTGCTGACCAAGAGATCTGGTTGTCTGGCAAGGCCTCAGCTAAGGCTCAGAGCCCTTAATGTGTGTGGGGGAGGTGTTGGAAGGAGCGCTTGGAGCATTGCCTGTCCCTCCCAGCTGCATTCTGCCCCTTGGTGTCCGTGGCATCACTGACCTGTCTCACCATCTCCCTTAGGACATCTATGAGTTAAAGGACCAGATTCAGGATGTAGAAGGCAAATACATGCAGGGGCTGAAAGAACTGAAGGTACTGGTGTGTGAGCATTAACCCAGTGTGAGCCCCAGTGCTGCCCTGCATGCTGTTCTCCTGGAGAGGCTGGGAACTGCCTGCAGTGTCTCACTGACTGGCAAACTGTTCTGACTGGGTGGGTCGCAGTGAGAAATGCTTCCAAGTGTTCACTGAAAGGCTGCTGGTTGCTACTGCACCTTGTCTTTGCTGGTTTGAGGTCATTTGTTGGTTTTTTTAATATTGTTTCCTAATCCACAAAACCTTCCCAAACACATCTCCTACAGTACTAAAAACAAATATGGGTTTAGAACCTTGTATGTTTTCATTTTTATAAGGCCATGTGAGGTTTCATGTTTCATTTTGGTTTCATGTTTAGATGACAGAAGACACCCTTAAAAAATTATTGCAACAAAACTCCATGTATCAAAGGCTGTTTCATGAAGAAGGAATGCTGAAATTCTTACTGCTTCCACAAAGCCATAAATACATTTTGGTGCAACAACCACCTTGTACATCCATGTACCACCCACCTCCTAAGTGAGCAGTGACATGAGCTATGGCCTTTTGGAAAAGGCAAATAGATAAATTTAACATTTGACAGCACTAATTGCTGATTGTGTCATCAGCTCAGCACCAATAAATGAAGGTGTTGCCATCTTAAGTGAGTTTTCAAGGGAAACAGAATAGTTAAGCTCTTTTTTTTGGTAAAATTTTGGGGTTTTTCCTGGTCACTGAGTAGCAGAGCAAAATAATCACACTGCATAAAAAATTTTTCAATCCATGTCCCTTAGACTGCCTTTTGGGCTGATTTGGATCTATGCTGCAGTGTTTGATGCTAAGAAACCAAAATGTGGCATGCTGAAGGAGTGGAGCAGAACTTCCTTAACTTCTTCCTTGCATATTCTTCCTTTCCAGCTCCTTTCTGAGCTTTCCAAATCCTGGTGGCTTTCCTGTGCTTGGTATTTCTCATCTGGAGCTGGAAAGTGCCCCAAAACACAGTTAAGCATTTGGAACTGGAGAAATTCATGTCCTAAAAGACAAATTATCTCATTTGTTAATAGAAATGTCAATTAAACTGATTTAGACTTTGCCACTATCATTTTTTGTTCTATTAACAGCTGGAAAAGGAAGTATATGAAACTCACCCATACTTCAGTTGAAATAATTAAAATTACACAAGTTCCAAGAAAAATTGTTTGATCAGTAAACTGTTTACATCCTTGTTTGCACATTTACACTGCTTTGTTTATATAACTCTTTGTTTATATATAACTCTTTTATTTCTTCATTAAAATCAAGTAGTGCAAAGTTTGTCTGCAATAATGAGAAATTATGCTAATCTTTATTTTACCATCATCTGTTATTACAAATATCTCAGTATCTTATATTCAGGTCAAGCAGACAGAAGGGGTTTTCAAGATACTGGGAATTGTATCTTAGAGAGCCAATTTGTAAAGAAGGGATGTGATACTTGAAACCTAATGGGAAATCACACATCAGGTCACAAAAGCTGCAGCTTTCTCTTTCACGGTGAATTCTGAGTTGGTATTTAAGTATTTATTCTTCCCACACTGCAAGGATCTCTGGAATTAGTGTGAAGTGGCTGTCAAACTGCCTCCAATTTCAGGTCCCAGATCATCCAAAGTGATCTTAAATCAAGGCCAGTTTACCTTTAAAAAAAAAATCCCAACTTGTCATCTTCAGCAGCTGCTTTGAGCTGGCAATGTGCAGGGGCAGGGGGAGGAGGGAGAAGGAGGAAAACTGGGAAGGCAGAAGCTGAAGCAGCAGAGGACAGGAAGGATTTTATCCGTGCTGAGGTAAGGCTGCTTGTGTGGTAGCATGAGTGTGGTGGGGACACAGGAGGTTTTCCTCACCTGGGGACAGCTGGGAAGCCTCCAGCATAGGATTTATTTTGCCTTTCCATAGGCAAACTCAGTGAGCTTGTGCTTTATTTTCTTACTGAAGGTCTTGGTTGGCAAAGTGTCCTCCTTTATTTCTGACTCTGACTGGAGTTGCTTATTCTCTGCAGGACTCTCTAGCTGAAGTTGAGGAGAAATACAAGAAGGCTATGGTGTCAAATGCTCAGCTGGACAATGAGAAAACCAATTTCATGTACCAAGTGGACACCCTGAAGGATGCACTCTTAGAGTTAGAGGAGCAGCTGGCAGAATCCAGGAGGCAATATGAAGAGAAAAGTAAAGTATGTAAATAGCTCTGCCATGGGAAATAACAGGGAGAGTTTTGGATGGGGGTAGAGAGATCTTTGGGAGGAAGCAGCTAAATTATTATTGAAGATATTGAACAAATTGCTGGTTTAATTAGTATTAAGTGAAATACCAATTTGTTGTGTACTTGTGATCATACAAATGAGAATTTTCCTTAAGCCACTTCTGAAGAAGGTGAGAAATGTTCTAGCTGGTAAAGGCTATATTGATATTATCTCATTTCCTTTTATATTCCATCTCTAAATTCATAGGGTTTGTCTGTAGGGACTTCTGGAGCAGTTTTACACACAAAGGTGTCTCCAGGCACCCTGTGGGAGAGTTGTGCAGTTCAGGCAGCTTCATGGTTAAATGCTGAATTAAGCTTTACATCAGTTCAGCATCTGACAATGATTTGGTGTTAAGTAATAAAACTGAGGCTTACATTTTCAGAACTGCCTTCTTGTAGCTTGGGGCACTTGACTACACCCCACTTCAAAACACAGCTCCTGAAAGAAACAGTGTGTTTTTTTCTTTTTATTTAAAAGTCCAGCTAACTTTCAGTACATGGCTATGTGGGAAGAGTGGGTTAAATTCCCATCCATTCCTCCATGCAGTCTGAAGGACTGGAGTGTGAAAGCTCTTCAGCCTGCTGCTCAGCTTATGAAATGGGCTAAATGATGTTTGTCACTTCTATATTTGGTGCAATAATAGCATCTTGGAAAAAGGACAAACTCTATAAAAATGGCACTCTTGTGGGATTGTGATTAGAGGGATATTCAAGAATTACATTGCAGTAAGCATTTTCTTTGTGTTTGGGATTATTTTCCTCTTTTTGATGGGATGCTATTTTTGATTAATAATAATCTTGTGAATATTTCATTATTCACAGGAATTTGAGAGGGAGAAGCATGCTCACAGCATATTGCAGTTTCAGTTCATGGAAATCAAAGAGGCTTTGAAGCAGAGAGAAGAAATGCTTGCAGTAAGTAATTTATTTTTTTTCTCTTTTAATGGCTTCTTTGATTGGTACATTCCCAAATAGCAGTAGAGTGGAGAATGTGAGGCATGGAGATTTTCACTTCCTGTTCAAGTTTCTCACCAGAAGAAATGTTAATGTTTAAGGCCAAACAGGTTCAGAGCTGGCTAATGCAAATAGTACTTTCCTAAGTATTACCTTATTCTTCCTAAGTACTGCATTTTGGACAGCTGTTTGTGGAGATGCAATGGAAAATAAAAGAACTGTGAAACTTATTTTAAGTCATGTTGTGGATAATAAGATTGTCTTCAGGAGCACAGGTCCAGTTGGGATGTCAGAAACTGTGCACTGTAGATACTCATGTACTTCAGCACCTGACTTTTTTCATTCTTTGGCATCACTGCCATCTTGGCCTTCCTTGCTAACCTCTTACCTGCCTTCTGTCTTCTTGTTTTGCTCCTGCCCCTCAGGAAATCCAACAGCTGCAACAGAAACAGCAGAGCTATGTCAGGGAAATTTCCGATCTTCAGGAGACAATAGAGTGGAAAGACAAAAAAATAGGGGTAGGACTTGTCAACTCCTGCAATGTGTTCAAAGTGACACTGTCATTCTCCACCTGATCCTGCTTTTGTAAAACCCCATGGATAAAACCCTCCCTAGTGCCTTTGCTTGGTGTGGCTGTCCTATGATGTTCCCAGTGAAGTAGCAAATAGCAAGTGTTGTCTTTGGCCACTACCTTAAAATCCAAGGAAAACCCGGCAGCTGGTCTGCTCTCAAACCAAGGGTAATTGATTTGCTGTGCTGCACCATTTGCATTTGCCATATGGGGAAAGGAAGTGCTATTTATAATGCAATTCCATCAGCACTGAGTTTTTGCTTATTCAGATTTAATCTGCAGACTGAGCAGAAACTGGAGTGGGATAAAGAGGTAATGGAGCTATTTATAGGCTATTGGGATGAAAGTCTCCCTTGCTTCTCATCCCTTCCCACCACCTCTTATCAAACCCGCTCTGGTTTGCTTTTCCAGCTGAACACTGAAAGGCTTCCTGAAGAGAGTAGGAGAAAGAAATCTGGCAGCTTGCCCATGTTTGTGATGTCCAATAATTTGTAGCAGCTTGAAACCAAAACTTGTCTGATTTTTTTTTAATTGTTCTATTTGTACTTATATAGAAATACTGGGAGCGGGGAGTTCAGTAGCAAAATATGCATTTGCACATGGTGCATCCCAGACTAAGGATGACTTAATGGCAGCTTTCAAATTAATTTAAATGTAAAATAAAAAGACTCCTGAAATCCAGCAGGTCTATTTCCACACCCTTCCATTAACATGTGGGAATGGCATGATGTCTTCAGTGTGCATGCTAAAGCACAATGGGTATGGATTAGCTTGCCCAGCAGATAAGAATAAAAAGTGGACCCTCATTTGAAGGATCCCTTGGAAAGAATTGGGCTCTGAATGTCTTTGGCAAGAATTGTTGGTTATTGAAGAAGCTGTGTCTTTCTTGGATTTGAAGTCTCTCTCTCTCTGTATGCAAACTCAGTCCTTTAATCTGTAAACTCAGCCTTTTTCATCTGTGCCCCTTCCATCCCCTGAATATCTTAAATCTGCTCTCATATCTACATTTGCTTTTCATGGCCTTTACTTGTCTCCCTTCCTTTCTTCACATCTCCTCGCCCTCTGTCTGTGTTGGGAACTCAGGCACTAGAGAGGCAGAAAGATTTCTTTGATTCCATAAGGACTGAGCGGGATGACCTTAGAGACGAAGTGGTTGTGCTGAAGGAGCAACTGAAGGTATGCAAGAGGAATAAAAGAAATTTATATTCATCTGCTGACCCT
Source organism: Parus major (assembly GCF_001522545.3). Taxonomy (NCBI): domain Eukaryota; kingdom Metazoa; phylum Chordata; class Aves; order Passeriformes; family Paridae; genus Parus; species Parus major. The sequence goes on from NC_031776.1 coordinate 2,232,539, forward strand.
TTTCCCCTGTACATTTGGGCAGAAAAATTAAGTCTAGCTCAATAGCAGCAACTCAGTTTTCATGTTGCCTATAAATTGCCATTTCAGGCATTTTCTAGATAAAGTCCTTTCCCCTACTATTGATTGAGAGTTCTTAGTGTAGGCTGGAGTATAAGGAAGTTGTTTTTGTAGGATACACTTTTCTGAAGAACATCTTATGCAGCAGATTCATGTTAAAAAAAAAAGAAAAGGGCTGGACTCACATGCTTTCTGTCAGAATGGCTGAACTGAGAACTGCAATATCTGTTCTTCCTGACTCCCAGCCATGTTTAATGGAATGATTGAAGCAATTGTTTATTTAGAGTATCTTGGACAAGAGCACTTGACAATCCTTCCCTTTCTGATCAGCAGGCTCTAAAGCATTGCTTTTGCTTCCCACAGAAACATGGAATAATCCCAGACTCTGATGTAGCCACCAATGGGGAGACATCAGACATTCTGGATAACGAGGGACACTTGGATTCTCCCCGAACTGTTGCAGGCACCACTCAGGCATTAAAGACAGGAGGGGAGGCGATGCTAGGTAAGTGCTGTGTGTCTTCTCAGCCCCTCCTGCCTGTCTGTCCTTCATTCATCCACCTTTGCTTGGATGGGGCAGTTGTTAGTGGGACAATTAACACCACACAGCATGCTCCTTCTCCAGTCACCCCCTGTGCATTTCCCTGCTTCATGTTGATTATCACTCCCAGTGTGTCGTGCAGTCTCTTCCCTCGGCAGACTTCACTTCCCCTGCAAGATGACAAAGGATGGGAATACAAACAGGACATTACAGATGAGTTAGCAGTCACTCACATCTCCATTTAAACCCTGACTGGGAAAATTGTCCCAGGATAATCCTACTGCTGCTCAGTATTTTTCAGCACATACCTTAAATAATCAGGAAAAAAAGGCGTTTTAGTTTTCTCTAAAGAGCTTGTATGTTGGTTCACTGATATCCGTGAGAACTGTGTCTGCTTGAACAAGTGCTGGGCTCTGCCAAAGCCACCAAAGGATAAATTCTTTGTTCCTGTGCTATTGAACACATAAAATTAACACTTCTGTGTTTTTACTTGTTACATTGACACTTAAATTCAAAGGATATAATTGACGTGGACAGCCTTAGGAAGGAGAAATCTGGTTGGCAAAACCTCTTTATGTTTTTATGTGGTGAATGGTCATTGGAGAGCTATTTGTGCTAGTGTAAGGAAAGAAAGTAATCTATTTGCTTTGTTGGATTTTTTTTTTGTTCTAAATGAACATACTAATAAATAGCTACAGGCAGCCAATTGTTGCAAGTGCAGGTTCTCTTGCTTTGAGCTTTTGGCTGCTTTTTCCTCACTCAGTTTCTGTGTGGAAACAATGTGGAACACCAAAAAATAAGGTAAGGGTGTATTTTTAAATGTAACATGTTTTCTACATCTCCTAATCCTATTTTTTTCCAGTATAGGTACAGCATAGACCCAAAAGCTAACAACAAACACTATTTTTTAATATCTGTTGCTTTCAAATATAAATTGAAGGAAAACTGTTACAACAAAAATAACCTTCAAAAAAACCACAAAAGTCCTCACCTCTTCAGGTGGCTGAAATAAAGGGCACAGGTTACCTGAGCTTTGATGTGTGTTGGGAGGTCTGAAGAGCCAAACCATTAGCTTGCCAATCAGATTTTACATTCAGTGTCTGTCCTGTGCACTGATGATGCCTGTCTGAGATTCTAAAAGCAAAATATTACTGAATAATCCTTCATAATTCCATTTTAATGGCATCAGACTCCTGCATGGATAGAGGGTGTCAGGGTTAAAGTTGTAGAGAAAATTGCTGAGGAAAATCAGTCCTGCAAGTATTGCTGTTAAATTGCTCTGCTTCAACCAGTTGTTCTCCTCTACGAAAGCTGTCATTCCCACAGCCAAGAGCATAAACCTCCTCTTTTACAAAAACACGAGCCAGCACCAGAGACTTCTTGCTTTGAGAGGGTGGTGGTGAGTTTCACTGATCAAACCCCCTGGATCCTTACTAATTCAATCGCTGCTTTGCCTCACAAAATTGGCAAAAGCTGATCTTTTATTAACCTGTTCTTCTCATTCTGTCTTTCGGGTTTTAAGTGGGGAGGTGAGAGCTGTGGTGTGGCCCCCTCAACTTTCTCAATGGTCTTCTAGGCAAAGCCAATGAAGTGGAGATGAAAAATGAGATTTTGGAGGATGTGGGGAAAAGAGAAATCTTGCAGAATACTGAGCATGAGGAACACAAAGAGGAGTCTGAGGAGGAGGAGGAGGAGGAGGAGGAAGTACAGACATTGCATGCTGCTGAAAATGCAAAGGCAGAACAAATGGTTGAAGAACGTGATGCCCTGCCAGCAGTGATGTTACCAGAGAGTAGGTTTGCAGAGCAAGCCCAAAGCCTTACAGAACCTGTGTCAGGGGGCACTTCTTCAAACACTGACAGTGACACAGATGGCTTGAGAAAGGTCACAGAGTCCAAGGGCACAGCAGTCCAGCAGCCAGAGAGTACAGAGGCTGAACACCATGACTTGAGTGCAAGGACAAATGAGAACTTGGAGCTGGGCTCTCTGCAAGGCCACCAGATTTTTGAGACTCCTCAGGAAATGTTTTGTGACTCAGGTACAGAGCAGGAACTGGGAGAAGCTGCACCCAGCCAAGGAGAGCAAGAGGATCTTAAAACCAGCCATGCTTTGAATGATAATGAAATGGATGAAGGATCTGACAGTACAAGTGAGAGCAGTGAGCTGGTTTCTAACCAGGCAGGGCTACCTGAGGGAGTAGTGGCAGGCTTGCTTAGGGAAGAGGGAAATGTGGAGAGTTCCACTCCAGAGGAGCCCCAGGACTCAGAAGAAAGTGCTGAAAACAAGGTTGCAAATGTTTTGGAGGAAAAGTTTGTTGACTGCACTGATGGAAGCAGTGATAAAACAGCAGGTGACAGGGCTGAAGAAGAAGATGAGCTTGGGAACACGGTTCAGGGTCAGCCAAGGGAAACTGAGTCTGTGGGTTTGGAGGGGGCAGAGCCAAGTGAAAGGGATGTCCCAGCAGAGCCACTTGAAAAGGAAGGTGGAGAACATCAGGCATTCATCCAACCAGCTTCTTCAGAGGACAGTCCTTCAGCATCCCCAGAGGAACCAAGTACACAAGGTAAAACTGAAGATGGAAGTGCTACAGCTGAGAAGGATGGACAGAAGGGAGGATTGATGGAAGAGCTGGAGAAGTGTTCTGCTGAAACAGCAGAGCAAGGTGTGGCACCTGTGGAGGCAGGAGGCTCCATTCCTGAGGAAAAGGGAAGTGAGCTGCAGCAGGCACAGCCAGGAACAGAGGTTGTGAGAGAGGTGACCACTCAGGAAACCCATTCAGACCTGAGTCTTTCAGATGATGAAATTAAGGAGTCAGAACTTGAAACAGGGGATGAGGCTGGGGAAGGACAGGAAAGTAGGACAGAATGGGTAGAAGATTTGAATCTAAAGGTAGAGGTTCAAACAAGTGAGTGTAGTGAAGAAACAACAGGTGGTACAGAAGGAGAGAAAAATGTTCCTTTAGAGGGTGAAGTGCAGAAGGTGGTTAAACAAGTAGAAGGTGAATCTAAAGAGGAGTCAGGTGTAGGCATCACTGAAACGGCTGAAAACAAAGCCAGTAAAGAAACACTGAAAGAAAATCAGCAAGAGGTAGAGCTTGCAGACCAGCCTGGTGGGGAATCTGCTTCTGAGGAAGGTCCAAATAATGCCCTGGCACAGAAACCCATGCAGGATGAAAACAGTGAAGAAGTTAAATTGGAGGAAGGTGTAAATGACTCCCTGGCACAGAAGCCTGTGCAGGATGAAAACATTAGAGAACAAGTTAAATTGGAGGAAGGTGTAAATGACTCCCTGGCACAGAAGCCTGTGCAGGATGAAAACATTAGAGAACAAGTTAAATTGGAGGAAGGTGTAAATAATTCCCTGGCACAGAGGCCTGTGCAGGATGACAACATTAGTGAACAAGTGAAATGGGAGGACCAAACAGAGGAAAGCCTGGAAGATGATGGTGATGCATTTGATTTTGATGAAGAGTCAAATCAAATACTAGAATCTGATGAAAAACGTGATGGAGAGAAAGATGATACACAGGGAGAAGAGGGTGATGGAGCAAATGGTGCTGTTGGAAAAACTGCCCACACAGACAAAGCTGAAGAAGAAACAGACAAAATGGAAACCAAAGATGCCTTGACCAAAGGTGAAGTCCTGCAGCATAAAAAAGAAGAGCCTGAGGAAACAGGGTGCTTGCAAGGGGAAGCGTCGGGGAAAACTGATGAGGAGGCTGATGTGGAGGAAGATAAAATCAAATTATCAGATTCTACTAAAGTGGGAAAATTACTGGATCAAGATGTTTCAGAACAGGATTTGGAAAGTGCTTTCATTAAGAGGGCTGAAAGCAGGGAGGATTTGCAGGCTGGTAAAAGGAGTAAGGGTAGATCCAGAGATGACTGTACAATCTCCTGAGTTCAGAATCTCAAACCTACGTGAGTTCCATGCCCTGTGACCAATCCCAGGACACAAACATGCACTTTGCACAAGACATCAGACCTTGGAATACTCTTAGAGCTTTGTAGGTAACTCAGCATAAAGCATGGATGTGGTAATGATGCAAGTATTAAGTTATTCACTGTCATACCCAGCCACTCAGCCAAGAAATGAGTGAGTTTGGTTTTGCTGTGTCTCAGGTTGAAAGCTTATCACCTGATAAGGAAGCTTCACAACTTGACTACTCAAACTATTATGCAATTAAAGTACCTCTAGTGTGGATAGCTGCTCCTGGGGAATTTCTGCAGGATTTTTTTTTATTTTATTCTAGCCTAGTTGATCAATATCTTGAATGTACGTTGGGCCTTTGTGAACTTATGCACATTATGCTTACTTGTACTTCAGTCTACAGCAAGTACATTAACTCTTCATGAAGGAACTCAGCAGATCAGCCACCAGTGTGGTGAAACTTCTTTCAGAATGATTAAAGCCTCTGAACCAATCTCTTTTTTAAGATGAAGAAAAAAATATCTTTTCATTCCACCTTGTGTGTATTTCTTATACAGTCATATCCTAAAATATAATTAGATCACTGTGAATCTGCTTAGTCTGAGCACTTTGGAAGAGCAGTACACAGTTTGGAGAAAGTGCAACATACAGGTCTTAGTTTTCTGAAAGGAATAAATATATACATGTTTACTTATCTAGGCACTTTGCACCACAATAGGCCTTTTACACCATGTCTCACATGGGGTTTTTATTTTTTCCAGAGAAAGCATCAATACACACTGTAATGTGTGCTTAGGTTTGCTATCAAGTACTGTCTAGATATGAATATATAAAATATATATTTTTCAAAGAAGGTTTTTGTTTAAAATTATATTTGCTTACTGCATTAATTTTATTTTATTTTTTTTGCAAACTCTGATTCTGAAAGAATGTTTTTATCCCTGAAACAAATCTTCTCTCTTCCCTTCTGGAAAGAAGATAACTTTGCATGTCTTAACTCTTGGTGGATATCAAACCAAAACTGTTGTTTTGTGTACTAGCCCCCCTGTGCCTTTTGGAAGAGCTGGATTGCTTTGAATTGCTGGCATAAATTAGGCTCTTGGACTCCCTTGCTGTATTTCCCCTTGCATCTCTGCTAGTGCTTGGGAGGAAGAGCATGTTTTGCATATATGAATATTCATTTAAAGTGTTAAGCAATGAATGTCCATGGGGAATGCAGATGGATGGATGGTGTGGGCTATGGAAGGCTGTATTTGTGTTGATGTTACAAAGTTGTCAGAGCACGGACAGACTGCAAAATTTGAAGATGTATATCAAAATGTACTGCTGTATGTAATTTAAATAAACATATTTTATACTTGAAAGTACCTGTCCAGACCACTGTTTCTAAACCTGCACAAGGAGTTATTTAAACCTGTGTCATTTCAACACCATTTTTCTGCAGCTTTTGTTCAATTTATTGCCTTGTGCTACGTAGCTACAAGAGCCATCTCCCTAGGACTGGGCAGCCTCGGGGTTTGAGCACCTTGAATATGTGATGGCACCTTAACTGTAGAGCTCTAACAGGTCTGTAACCCTGTAACTCCTTTCATGTGGCTTCTCTCCAACTTACAGCAGATCCACCATGGTTTCTGTAAGTATTGGCAGTTGTTCCTAAGGGTTTACACTAGATGCTAATCCAAAAAGTCATAGATCTTATAAGCATTTCTTATTAGCATATAGCAGTGTTTATTTAAAGATTTGGCTCTGCTGTACTCTCAACAGTAATATGTGGCTTTAATGTTGGAAGTGGGGTTTAACTGTTAAATAGACTTAAACAGGTCATTAAATGTTCTTGCTAGGCTTCACCTGTACTGTGGATGGATCTATCAGAGTTATTAGGGAACCTGTCTAATCTATATCCTGTATTTCTTATGAAAATATATATATATATAATCTATATTGTGTGTTTCTTAGGAGTTCATTTCTGATTTTAAATAGTTTTTTTCCACTTCAGAAAACACAGCATCTTTAGGAGCATTCCTTTTCAAAGCCAAGTCACAGGAGCAGAAACACCTCCAATCTTACCTGTCCATGTGGCAGCTTTGATCCCACTCCCAGTGTAACTGGGAGCAAGAACATGGAGAGACAGTGCAGAGTAGCTGCTGTGCCAGAAGTCCATCCTGGAATGTGGCAAATCAGTATGTGACCCAAGGATGAAACTTTAGTCTTCCAGAATAACCCCAAATACTTGCTGGGTTTTCTGGTCATCACCTAGTGGCACATAAATGCTGCAGCCCAGGTTTGTGCATATCAGAGCTAGCCTGAAATGCTTTCAAAAGCAGTATCCCAAGAGACTCACCTGATAAAAAAGGTGAATAAATAGTGAAAAGGTCTTGCTCAATACCTTCTTTACTATAGATAAGAACAGTCCTGTCCCCCTCAACATCAGGACTGCAAGCTGGTGTCATCCAAATCCTGTGCTATCCCTGGCAGTGTCCCTCTTCTGGGAAGGGCAGGAAAGCTTTTTCTCATCATCCAAAATAAATGGACAGATCTGGAGAAGGAATATTGTCCAACCAGCTCTGACAGCTGGATTCTTGCAGGCTGTTCTGAATAGCTGCTTGGGGCTGGGATTTCATGGGATGTTTTTTCCATCCTCCAGGAGCAGTTTAGCCCTTCCATTTACATCAGGGTTAGTTACATCCTGGGCCACATCACGTAAATGATGCAGGTAAAACCAGCTGCCTCCCATCCCATGCTCCTCTCCAAGTGGAAAGAGACATGGAGGATCTGTGGCTGATTTGGGAGTTTTTGGTGCCACCAGAGCAGCCCTGAGTAAGCAATGCCTCGAGTCACCTGCAATGCAATGAGATCAGTCACTGGACATAGAAACTGTGGCAGAACTGGTCAGCACCACGCTCACCCCTCTGTGTCCTGCTCCCTCACAGGCCCCATCTCCTCCTCAGTCCTCTGTTAAACTCTGTGCTGTGAAGGCCATGAACTGGTGCAGTGAGTACCCTGGGAATCACCTTTCCAAAGTTAACTGAGGTGAATGTCATACTCTAATTATTCACTGTAGTAGTATCTTTGTATATGGAATAAGGATAATGACTGTTACAGATGAGAATTTTAATTAGCTGCTTCCTGTCCTGATTCAATAGACTGTTCTTTCCTGCTCACCTCTTCTCAAGGTCCTCAGATTTGTTGGAAAAGTATCTCCCAAATGCAAAATTAAGGTGACTGCAGAGTAAGTTTTCTGTGTTAGTTGTGGGGGTTTAGGAGAAGTGAAACCCAAGAGACCCTCATCTCTACAGGCAGAAAACTTTTCTATGTGAATAGAAGTTTTAGCAAACTGATTTTTTTCCCTGATCTGGTAAACCCTGCTGTCTGCATGTCCTAGTGGGGTGAACAGATGTCTGTAATGAAGGCAGAGAGAATTTGAGGGTGAGATCAAACTTGAAGATTCACCCCAAAATGCATCCTTTTGGCAGGAAAAGGGCTTTGGGGAAGGCAGTGTGCTTCCTCACTGGAAGCTGGAAGAGGTGTCCCTTCTTCAGCCAGGTAGATTTCACCCCACAGCAGTGGTTGTTTTAATGGAAGACACAACTTTCAGGATCAAAGAGCATTTCTTAGCCCCTTTGGAGTCAGGAAGTTTGGGCTTGCCTTTGCAGTGACTTTAAGGTTTCCTGCTGCACCAGTCCTCATTCTCTTTCCAATCCTTGGAACTCCATTTCTCAATCTTTGCTGGCCTGTAAATCACAACACAATCTTTTGAGTCCAAATATCTCCAACCTGTTTGCTGTTCTTGCTTTCTTCATTGACCTTTGTTTTTCTTCCTTATCTTTCATCTTTGCAGAATTTCTGCTTTTTCTTTCCTTCCCATATAGATCTGTGAGATTGTTTTATAATATAAATAAATTGTTCTATTATTTTGAAGGGGTTTCTAATAGAAAATTTTGCTTGTGGGTGGTATTTGCAAAAGAAAAAGTGGGTTTGGATTTTTTTTTTTGTTTTTTCATATCAGTGCTCAGGTGCAGCAATGTTGGGTGTGTTACAAATGGATGGGAAAAAAACCAAAAAGAATAGGACTTCAGGAGGTTCAAAATTAGTCCACAGATCTGCTGAACTGGGATATCACACTAAGATCTGTGTTTGGGTATTGCATCAGATAAAGGTAAAGGTTTTATTCCATGCTCTGGAATGGGAGGTGTGTATTCCCAGGAGAGGAATGACATGCCACATTAAAGGACTCTACATGTCTGCTGTACAGAATGACTTCCATTGGGAAACCAGTTTCCACCATGATTTGATTGAATAAAGACTCTTGATTCCCTTTAAGTGCATGTGCTAACAAGAAAAAAGGGAGAACTACAAGACTTTGGCCTGTTCAGAAGTTGTCAACAAAGAAGAAATGGTATTTTTAAAGCTCTTCAAAAATATTTAAGTCTGTCTATGAGTAGAATTTAGCTGGTAAAAGTCCACCAGGCTCTTATGTGTAATTTATCTTGCTTTCCTAAAGTTTACAAAAAGATTTTTTTCTTGAGTGACCTTTGGATTCTAACCATCTAATCAGCAGGCCAGACCTCAGCTGTGGAGTTGTGCTCTGAACAGCCTGGGCTCTGCACTGCTGGCAAGGGAGGCCAGCTGAACAAACCTGCAGTGAGACCCAGCTGAGGTCAACAGATCCTCTCCTAATGAGTGTATTTGAATGTGATGTTGCAGTGTACTTCTGCCTGAGGTGTACCTGAACAAACTGAGCTTGTTAATTAATGAGGTCATTTGGGTGGTAAGAAAATGTACTTTCTCATTTTTCAGCCCTTAATGGGGAAGGAAAAAAAAAATGAAGTTATTTGGATGCTTCCTTTGGAGTTCTGTTTTCCAGCTGTCTGATTCTGTAGAGTGCACTTTATTAAGGATGGCTGCACATACCCATGTGCTGATCTGTAGCACTTCCAAGCCCAAATGTAGCACAACAGTTGGTGCAGTTTGTCCATTGACTCTTGGTTGATGTTTGACCTGGAGAATTGACTGAAGAGAAAATAGAGTTTTACCAGACTGCTGCGTTCAAAACACAAATAATTTGACGGGCAAATGTTTTTCTGGTCATAATATTGGAGCTAAAATGTCACTGCCATGTAAAAGAATTGAAGAGTTAAAGTGCAGAGAATGTGCTTAGCTGTGATTATAGGTGTTTACAGTATTGTCATTGTGTTAAACTCTCAAGATTTGTGAGATTTTGTGTTGCAGTTGTGCTTGACCCTAGAGTTCTTGCATGCTAACCTAACGTAGAAGATTAGCCTCTTTGCATGCAGCTGGCTGCTGCTACTGCCGGGACAAGCATGTTCTGTGAGAATGCCATAACTGCCCTGGCTGCAGCCCCCTCCCAGCCCCAGCTGGGCCTCCTGTCCTGTGGTACGTGCCCTAACTCCCCCCATCAGTAGTCACTAACCTGGACGGGTCAGTCTCGTGTCTCAGATGCGCTCCCCGATGCGCCGCGCGAGCAGCCAGCACTGAACTCTGCCCTTTCTCTTCCAGACAGGCTGAAAAAGCTCATTGATGAACGGGAGTCCTTGCTAGACCAGGTAAGCACAGGGCAAGTGAAGATCAGTAAAGGATTCAGAAAATGAAAATAGCCCCAACACAAGGTGTGGAGCAGCACTGCTGAGGTGTGGCTGCTCTTGATGAGGATTTGCTGCTTTGCTGGCCACTCTGTTCTTCCTGCAAAACCTTCCTCCTGTGTGTTAACTCAGGGTACATGGACAATACGTGTACCTCTTACTTCTGAATAATAATCCTGCAGGTTGGCCAAGCCCAAGGGAAAAACAGGCATGGCTCACAAATCATAGAAGCAAATTTTCTTTCCAAGACTAAGCCCTCCCCTTTGCTGGGTCTGTGGGTAAAGGGGCCGTTTGGAAAGGTTTGTTGGAGTAATTGCAGATGGGTAAAGAACAATTAAAGGAATTCTTGCTGGCACCATGGTATTCCATAGGGGCTAAAAATTCAAAAAAAATTCAGCTGATCTGTTGTCCTGCAGGACACTTTGGCCTTGAGACTCACACGCAACCAAACACAGCTTTGGGAGTTTTTAGGAATGTTTTACATTAACGTGCCTGCAGGAGATTTATGGCTTTTCTAAGAAACCAGTCATCTTGCACTCATTGTTTTGGCCCTGAACTTGTACATAAGCACTGACGTGCAAGATTTCATGAGTCAGTTGCCAAAAGAATTTCTAGAATGTTATTTTGCAACAAAAGGTTTTTTGGAATTTAGGTTTAAAAAATAAGTATTTTTTTTTAATAATGCTGGAGTGAATTCGAGCCACAATTGCCCTTGGTGATTTTAATAACTATTTTCTTTCCTTCAGATTAAAAAATTAAAGGGACAACTGGAAGAAAAGCAAAGGAATAGCAAGATGGAAAATACACAGTCTGAAGATGAAGTTCTGGAAAACGGGACAGATATGCACATGATTGACCTCCAAAGTGAGCTGTGTTTTGATTTTAGGAGAATTTTGTGCCCTGCATGTGAGTGAGAAAATGTATCCGTTCAATAATAAGCACATGGCTCTGAGTAAGAATGAGCCTTCATTCCAAAGGAGCTTTGGCCCAGGAGCAGCCATGCACCTCTACAGAGGTGAGGGAATTAGGAGCCTTTGTTTAAGATTGCAGTTGGAAATCTCTGTTATTTCTCCTCAGCAGAGCTGGGGTGAGATCAGATCAGTTCTGCCTTCAGAGTGGTTGGCAGGGAATCAGGCAGGACTGGGAATGGTGCCTCTGCTGGGCATTTAGTGACAGAACCACTCTCCCACTGCCCCATGTAGATCCCTGATGCATGGAAATTTTATGACAGACTTGTTAGAAACTGTTCACACTTGTTCTGACATCTCTGATAAATCTGTGATTCTTTTAGGAGATGCCAACAGACAGATCAGTGATCTCAAATTTAAACTAGCAAAGTCTGAGCAAGAGATAACAGCATTGGAGCAGAATGTAAGTTTTTGGCTTGTTCTGTTTGTTCAGGCATGGTGAGAATACAAAGAGAAAGTGTGTTTTGATAAATGAAATCATGTTTACTGTGTTTTTTCCCTTAAAGTAATAAATTTATTTTAAGTGTTGGAGCATGAGGGTTACTATGACATTTAGGTATGGGGAAGAAGGAATATATTATTCCTCTGTACTGGAGAAAGAATGTAAAAGTACCTGATGAATTCTGCTGAAAACTTCCTTATGCCTAGCTGTCAACAGGTTTTAAATGGTTCCCAGCATGTGATGTGATAGAGACAGATTTTGTACACAGCTGTTCCATTTTGATTGTTTGCTCTTGTCCAGGGTACATCAGCAATGCTCTTGCTAAGAGAAGTTTACTCAATGGACTGTATTTTTTGTTGCTGGAAGCATATTTAATACGGTTGTGTATAAAAGTTACTGTTGCCAGGTTTCCTTGGTGTTGTTTTTTTTCCCCTGAAAACATGCCTTTATTTTATCCAAGAGGAGCTAGCATCTCTCTGGGGTACCAGTGGAAGAGTAAAGCTTCAGAGCAACTTCTTGGTACATCTTCTAATTCCCCACCTTTGTCTTCACCTCAGGTAATACGACTGGAAGGCCAGGTAGCCCGATACAAAACCGCTGCTGAAAACGCCGAGCGAGTGGAAGATGAACTGAAGGCAGAGAAACGCAAACTGCAGAGAGAGGTAACTCCACCTGCAAGCTGTGCCAGCTCAGCCTGCTCCATGTGGGGAAACCTGCCTCCCTGGGGAGTTTCAGGGGAGGAACCACTCTTCTTGGCACAGCAAGGGATAAGCATTTAATTTCTATATTGCTTTGATTACTCCTTCTAAATGCACAACCAGATTTTCAGCACTCAGACTGGAGTACCAGTCACGGCTGTGAGCTCCCACTGCCTTTTCAGCATTCCTTCCTAAACTGACTTGCTAAAGGGATGTGAGTTGTTCTTTGTGAGCCTGTTTTCCTTGCTCTGCCAATCTGTTCAGGCCTGTTTGGGGTAGTGTGGCTGTCCACAGACTCTGACCGTGCCTCTGTCTGTTTAGAGCCTGAACAGCTTTATCAGCTTCTCTCTCACTTCCTCCTAAGGTGATTCTTTGATTTTTTTATTTTTTTTTGTCAGTATGGCTCCTTGCTTGTTCTAAATACTCCTTCTTCTTTGCTGCCTGTAAATACTGTTCTGTGCAGGCCACCTCTCTCCCCCTATCCTGATCCTGTGGTGGGTTTTACAGGAAACTGAGGCTCTGAGTCACAGCTGTGGATAGAGTTCTAGGAACCAGGAACATGAAAACTGAGCAGTGAGACAGGTGTACGTGACCCAGAGCCTCGTGCCTCTGGATTGAGGGAAATTCATGTGATTGAGGGAATTCAAAAATGTGATTCTCTGGGAATCTCCTGTTCCACAGGAGTAACCTTCTCTCCGTGCTGACTGCCTCAAGATACATGGTTCTATCAAGCCAAATCCAGACTTGGGAGATCACATTTCTTCTTAACTTGGCCTTCTTTATTCATTATTTTGTAAATACCCTGGGTTCTTGGCAGTGTGCTTAAACACCTGTGTGTGTGGCCTGCAAAGCAGTTCAACTCTGCTGAAGGAATTTTAACTGCTTTGTGTTCCAAGTTGGTATGGTCAGTTACTGCTGGAGACTGCAAACCTTGCTTTGCCTTTGGAAAGGGATAACACGGTGAAAGTTACGGTGTTTTTCTGCTTCCTTCCTTCCTTCAGCTTCGTTCAGCACTGGATAAAACCGAGGAACTGGAGGTCAGCAATGGCCACCTGGTGAAGAGGCTGGAGAAGATGAAGGCCAACCGGAGCGCTCTGCTGTCCCAGCAATAGCCACCCCCTCCCACGGGAAGCACCGCTCCTCGGAACCGGAACGACGCCGCAGCCGCTTCTGCGTCCTGCTGCCCGGGACGCTTCGTGTCATTGCCTTGTGAGACCAGGCCACCCCAACACCTGCTCCGTGCCTCCCAGCCGGCGTCTCCCCACGCAGATCCAAGCCTCTGCTGCACTACATCCATAGGAGGAGCTGATCCCAGTGGCTGTGCCCGCGGGAGCCCTTCCACGCCGAGCTCTGGGGACATTCGAAGTACAACACGTAAGAAGCACATGGAATTCTCCATCCACAGGGCACAGCAGCCATTTATTGCCATTTAAAATGGCACTCAAAGAAAAAAACATTTTGACTGGAATTTTGTGTCTTGCTGAAAATTTTAAAACAAACACTGTAAGTTTGGGACTTTTCTCATGACAGTATCTGTAATTTAGTGACTACGGTAGAGTTATTCATAGTAGGTTTTTCATTTACAAATCACTGTGGAACCACAAGCCATTACAAAGCAAAACTCCTTCAGTGGAAACCATGGAAGAAGATGGTCTTGGAAGCAAAAGTGACCTTAAATGACTTTGCCAATAAAACAAATGTGTTCGGAGGGATTTTTGCACCAGTAGAATCGTGAGACTCTTTTATTTCAGGGTAAATAGGCAATAGCAGCTTCATTGAATTTTCAATTTTTATTTGTATTATTTAATCCCTGCTCTTGAAGTAAATGACTTTTAAAGGATGTAAGGTTGCATTAATAAACCAGCATAAGGCCGTGTTTTCAGAAATGGTGGGGGTTTGCACTTAGATCGCTCTCTTTGGTGCATTTATCGAAGCAAGTGTCATTTGCTTAAACAAAATATGTAATGGGTTTTTTACATCAGAAACTATCTGCTGGTCCATGGCCTACTAGGAAACGATGCCGCTACAAAATACAAGTCTGATTTTTAAAAGAATAACTGATAAGTAAAGAAGCACTTTAGAAAATATTACTGCCTATGGGTTTTCTACAGCTACGGAAGTAGCGAGTTATTTCCTTCTAAGATCAGTGCCGAGGTTTTCCACTTCTCACGCGGAACAGCGTGACCAGCTGAGACGCTGCGGGCGATTCTCGCGTCTGTGAGAACGGCACTCGACTGGCACTACAGCTCTGGTTTGTCAGAACTCATTCTGAATGTACTACTCAAAGGAGAGCAGCAGCTACCCCAGGAATAAAGCTGCCCGTCCCACCTCAGCCCTAACAGGAAAGCCAGTCCCTCTGGGATCTGCTCACGTGGTGAAGCAGCGTCTCCTGTCCCACGGGAGCGACCGTGACTGCCTCCAGAGGTTCTACCAAGCCAAATCCAGACCCAGGAGATCACATTTCTTCCTATCTTGGTCTTCAGAACCTGCGATCCAGGGCTTTCCCCAGCCTCCTCCTCGCAGGCAGGAGGTTAGAGTAGGAACCGCTGCTATGTTCAACGCAAGGGGATCGCTGGTATCTTCCTCAAGCACCTTCACAAATTAAATAAACCAAAACCACTGTCTGAATGTGTTTCTCTGGTTTGGCTCGAAAACAACACCCTCATCTCTTCCCAAGTGCACAGTGAAATTTAGGAATCGAGTACTGAAATTATTATTCCAGGAAAATGGATGAAGAAGGCTTTTTTTGTGCCCCTGGGGAATTAAGGATGTCCTTGTTGATGAAATGTGGTGAAACATGGGGATGGAAGGAATCTTTTTTAATTAAATTTCCGCTCCAGTTAGGGCTTCGGGTTGTTGTTTTTTGGGTGTTTTTTTAATTGTTTTTGAGAGGAACATTCAGGTGCAGAGCCAGGTTTCTTGTGGAATACCTCAAAATGGCTGTGGATACCAATTTACAATTTTCTGTGCTTGACTTGTGTAATTTCTGGTGTACAAAGCCTCGGGGGCCTAACAAACCAGGGGTTTTCAGAATGCAAACAAAACGTGCTAAATACAACATCTTACCAATGGTAAGGTGTGCGATTGCCACCAGTAATCATTTCATTTGTGGCAGCAGTGAAAGCTGCCTCTCCTGGCAAGGCTCAGGAGAAACAACCCAGCAACCAAGCGTTGGCCCAAAAGGCAAAAAATAACACTTTGTTCATCAAAAAATGTTTATCATTTTGAAGTAGATTTCATCTCGCACCCCATAAGCATTAACTTCATGACGGAAACCAGATGTGTATTTCAACCTGGATATGCTCTTAGTAGAAACCTTTGTGTGTGATAAAGTAGGTGAATGTTGAAGCCACGTTTTCCCCCCTTCCCCCTAACTTTCAGTATGACTTAGCGTTAGAATAAGGGAAGAAAAAGAACTGCAAACTGTTCTATGTTTTTCTGTGAAGAATGTACAACAACAGGGCTTTGAATGGTGATAATAGCACATGTCCCAGTCCTTTTATTTGAGCCCCAAATGAGAGCACCTTGGTACCCTGAGAGCAGGGCTGAGGTGGTGGCAGCCGGGCGAGGAACAGCTCCTGGGGGAACCAGGCCGGGTTTTCCTAGAACTTCTGTTTCAATTTGTTATCCTCTATATTAGTTTAAAATGTTAAATGATTTTTATCCTTTGCAAATGGAATGTTACCCAAAATGGTTTTGTTTTTGTTTCGGGGTTTTTTTTTCTCCCAGTCGCTCTATCTCTCATCTAGGAGATGTGAGCGTGGAAAAGGAAATTCATTATGAGCAGAACTCGCCAATAAAATGTCACTTGTTTGGGTAGTTTTTATGGAGTGGTCTGTCCGTGCTGATGTTACAAGTTCTCTTGGAAAATACAGACTTTCAGGGTGATATGGGTGTAACAGCTCATTTTCCTTTTTGACACGTTGCTGCAGGATCACACAAAGCATGAGTGACACCGGTTGGAAAATGTACAAATTCAGGGGCTTGTGTGACTGAGGGCACTGGTGTGAGACATACCTCCAAATATCAACATTTTTAGTGGCAGGGTGCACAAACACCTCCAAATTTTGACATTTTAATGGCCAAGTGCACTTGGGGAGGGGGAGGACAGGGACAGTCCCCCATGAGGAGAAATTTAAATGATATTGCTAATTGGATTAATTCTCCACTTTCATTTATGGTGAGCATAGAGGTAATCCATTGTAGCTTTCCCTGGAAGAATCCTTTACATTACGAAGACTCCTTCACAACAGGAGGCAGCTTGGTTCATCAAAAATATGTTATTATAGTATTAAATGTTCTCTTGCCCTGATGTGTTACCAGAGCAGTCACTTACATGAGAGACTAAGCAGGAGGGTAGTGCTTGTCTTGGCTTTAGATTCTCTAAACCATTGCATGTCTCTGAAGGTTAATTTTAGGCAACTGAGTGATGTTTGACACACTTCATTACGACCTTTACACGTAAGTGTTTAAAGAAAGAAGCAAAGCCCCTTGCACAAATAACATGTACCTGTGTGGCAGGTAGGTTTGTCTCCACTCCTGTAAACGCACTCCTTCAGGCTAACAACTTTCAGGTAGGTTTTAAAGTGTGCCATTGGAGGTTAGAGCTGAATAGTAGGAAAAGTTCTTCCCCCAAAGGGTGGCTGGGCACTGAACAGGCTCCCCAGAGTCAGGGTCAGGGCCCCAAAGCAGAGTTCAGGGAGCTGCCAGAGTTTGGACAATGCTCTCAGGCACAGGGTGAGATTACTGGGGTGTCCTGAGCAGGTCCGGGGGTTGGATTCCGTGATCCTCCCTTGCAGCACAGGATATTCTGTGATTCTGTAGCAGCCGGACGAGGGCTGCTGCGCTCCCTCCCCGCCGGCTGCGCTCTGGTCTGTCCGCGCTTGGCGGCGGGAGAGCCGTGAGGGGAGGGAAGGGTCCGTGAGGGCAGAGAAGGGACCGGGAGGGGAGAGCCGTGAGGGGACACGGGGGGTACAGCTTCTGAGGGGACATGGCGGCTCCGCTTTTGAGGGGATACAGCGGTACCGATTCTGGGGGAATATGGCGGCTCCACCTCTGAGGGAGCTGCACGCGGCGAGAGCGGGCTCCGCGCTGGCCAATCAGGCGTCGGGGCGCTGCGCGCCTCAGCCAATGAGCGCGGGGCGCGGCCGTGGCGGGCGTTGGGCGCGGCTGTGGCGGGGCCGTGAGGCGCGGGCCGGCGGGAGCACGAGCGGGCCCGGGGCGCTCGGTGCGGGCGGCGGGACCGCGCCTCAGCCTGGCCTGGAGCCGCGGTGAGACGCCCTTCTCCCCCCCGGGGCTTCCCCCTGGGCGAACGGGAGCACCGGGCTGCCCTCAGGGCTCCCCCGGCCTCAGCCAGCGCAGCGGTGGGGACGGGCTGCGCTGTTTGTTTGTGTCGGGATAGTTTATAGTAACTTAATCTGGGGCGTGGAGGTGTTTTGGTTCTTGTTCTCAAGGGGAAAGTGAGGGGGGAAAGTCGCTTCTCTATGCTAACAATGTTGTGATTTCTATAAGGGCATCTGGGATGTGCTTTGGCAGCGTTTGGCTTTTCAATTCCACGGAGTTGCTCATAGCTTCAGTTAGGGGGTGAAGGTAAAGTTAGTGTAGTAGAAAAGGACAGCGTTTTTGAGGCAAAAATAGCTGTAGAAGTGTATTATTAAACCATGGAAGTGTTAAAGACCAGGTTGGATAGGGCTTGGAGCAACCTGAGATAGTGGAAGGCTTGAAAATTTGAACATTTTAATATTAATCCTTGGCGCCCCCCATGCCCCCTGGAGAAGGGTTGTCAGAGACAGTGACTAAAATTGGGATATGTCATTTGAGTAGTTTGGAAAGCAGATGTAATTGAGAAATATGGCTTATGTTTTTATCTATTCCTTTCTTTGTTAGAAGCTTCTGAGGGAAGGCAGAGAAGAATTGACAGTATTCTAAGAAACAAGCTTCACAAAGAACATCTTCCATCCCTTCATGCTTTCTCTCTGCTTTTTGTTGGTGTTTGTTACAAAACCGGGTTATATGCTTTAATTTCCCTTGTCCAACACCCAGGGGGTTTTTAGTTTTTGGGAGGCACAGAGCTCCAAGTTCACCTCTTCTTTAATGTAAGTAACCTTTAATTGAACACTTAGTGTACTGTAGAATGCAAACATCTCACTGTGTATCGACAGGGATTCCACCAATTCAGAAATGAGCTCTTTAGGAACAGGCTGTAGAATTCCTACCTGCTCTCATAGCATGCAGTAGGTGAAAATAGGATAGTTAATTTAATGCATTATTTTGTCCTTTTGTATGCCATGGAACATCTTGAACTTCTCTTAATTTTCATTAAGATAGGAAGAGCCAAACCAGTGACTGAGAGGTTGCAGTGGCAGTGGGTTGTGTGGATTCCTTCTGAGGAGGAGGAGGAGAGTGTTGGTGCCATGGAAGTGGAAAAGAGCAGCAAAAGGAGTTGCTTCACTCAGACGTCCTGTTTGGGTGAAGATTTAGGTGAAGACTCGCAGCTGGAGTATCTCAGTGCTTACGAGGAGTGTGAGGAGGATAAGAACAACTCGAGTGAGTTTTCTGAGCAGGGGGAGGTTGAAGAGGTGAAGAAGATGCCACTCATTGGTGATAAGGCAGGGGATGAAGAGTCTGGAAAGAGCCAAAGACCCACCCACAGCGTGGCAGTGGAGCCAGACATTCCTTTCCTGCCACCCAGGGAAAAGGCCCAACTCTGCAAAGGTGCAGAGCCCTCCGATTTCAGCAGCTGTGAAAAACCTGCAGTGTGCACTCGTGGTGCCAGCAGTGCTGACAGCCCTGCAGAGCGTGCTGAAACCCAGCTCCCAGTCCCTGAAATCCCCCCTAGCAAGAATCCTGTTGCTGCTACGGAAGCTGCAGATAAATCCTCTGGTGGGAGCCCCGGTGCTGTGGAGTCAGAGCAGGGGGAAGCCCTGAGGAGTGTTCCCGGTGTGTCTACAGCTGTACAGGCTGTGGATGATTCTGGCTTCCCAACGAGCAGAGGCAGCAGTGCCCAGGTCTGTCTCTGCTCCAGGGCAGTGAACACTGAAATAACCATGATGAACAAAACTCGACCTGTGGGGTGGCTGGGTCAAACCTCCGTGGATGCTGCTTCCAACACAGAGTGGTCCTTCAGAGCTTGGAGCTCACACATGCAGGTAATTGACACAAAACAAGAAGGGCCATCAAACCAGATTGATAGAACTTCTTTTAACTGTAATTTGTCTGCAAGGATGTTAATCTGTAACTTTAGACTTTTTTTTTCCTTTGAAAAGCAGGAATCAAAAGATGATCTGTGTATCTGTGACTGGAAGACAGGCACCAACAGGTGGGTCAGGACTTGTTCTAAACTAACACTAACAGGTGTTTTGGAGTTTGAGATTCTGATTAAGAGGTTTTTTCATTATTGAGAGGTTGTCTCTGGCTTGGCAAAACTGATGGTATTAACTGCTTGCTGGGCAGCAGTTTCTGCTGCAGGGGCCTGGACAGTGAGAAGAGTGAGCTGAAGACTTCCTGAGGCTGAACAAAGACCAAAGCAGCCTTGTCCTGTGGTTGCAGAATTCCAGAGATCCTTTCCAGCCTAAATTATTCCATGGCTGTGGAAACAAAATGTGTTTGCAGATCCACAGTGTTGCTCAGTTTGTTCTTAAGACTTCACTTTTTGGGTAAAAGTTGTGATGGTGCTTGTGCAGGTCCCACCTCTCTGGTAAAACAGACTGTTGTGCTACAATCATTAGTGTGGGCTAAATAGGATTGTCCTTAAATCATACCAGAAATAGCTTCTGGCAAGCTCCTTGCTTCAAAATAAAAAACTATGAACATAAACAAAATATTGAAGCCCTGCAATAAATACTCTGTTATTGTTGTTATTATTTTAAAGGCCAGAACATCCCAACAAGCAAACTGGGAAGAATTCTGCATCAGGCTACTGTCAGAACGTCCTGCAGAGAGCAGCTGAAGCAGAGCTGCAGCTCCTGGCCATCCATTACAAGATGTGCTTCCGGCACTGCTTGAAGGTTTTTGAGCTGGCTTTGGAGGAAATCACTTATTTTGGGAGGCACGTGCTTTAATGTCCTTTAAAATAAAATGGATAACTGGGTTATCAGGGAAAAACTGCTAAATGGTACTGGTAGATTCTATCCAGAGCTTCTAGGAAAGTTCATAATTAGTGGTGTTGGCCAGAGGACCCCCAAGGCTTATTTCCAGCCTTACTATTTTTTTTGTAGCATTCACAGTCCCAAAATCCTGGGGTTTTTTCCAGGAATAAAACCCAAGTGATGCACAGTACAGTTGTCATTTCATGTTCTGGTATAATGTAGAGGAATCTTTAAAGCCTGTAAAACCTTTGGGCATCTCCAGAAGCTGTAAAGTCAATGAAATGCCTTAAGTTGATGTTGCTTTCTTACCCATATTTTAATAGATGTGAGGAAAAGTCCGAGTTATATTCATCTCTCCTGTTGGTTTTGAATGAGCTGGACAGTAATTACAGCAATATGAGAATGGAAATAAACATGGGCATACCTTTAAATGAACTTCCACCACTGTCAGTTGAGCTGAAGTTTTCCCCAATCTCTTCCTTTTACGTCCCCTCCAAGGTAATTTCTTAAATGTTTCCTGTTTTTAATATAAATTGTTTTATAATTAAGATAATTATAGATAAATATTTCTCTTTTTTTTTTTGACAGTTTCTCAGAAAAAGTGTTGACTCTGAGTAAGTAGTTTTAATTTGTTTTACTTACTAAATTAAATGAGGAATGAGATTAAAGGATGTTAAACCTATTATTTCTTTATTTCAGGATGCATCTTGTTGTTTCAGGCTGTTCAGTTTCAAGATCAGAGTTGCCCTGTGGGTACAATAATTTTATTTTAAGGGCATTTTTCCTCTGTGGTGTTCTAGCATGCAAACCAGGGAGTGTCTTTACCATCTTTATAGTAAAGGTTTTCAATTTACAGGTCATTGTCCTGGTGCCCTGCTTTCACTACTAAAAATCTTTGTCTCCAGTTATAATGGCATCTGTCTTAAAAACCAAGCAACAGAAAATCCCACACCACAAAAGCCCTAAAAGAGTTTGCTGCCAGCAGAGATAATATTAAGCATACAGATAATATTAAGAGATAATAGGAAGCTGTTTTGGCTAAGATTATCAGTCAGATATGAAGAATGATAGAAAAATAACTTTGTATTTCAGGCAGGTACATGACAGAACGTGTTCAGGAACCACATCCAGTGATTTTCTGTAAGTGCAGGTGAAAATAAATTTGGCAGTAAGTTTTTAGTGAATTGGGTGAACTGCTAAGAGACTGTTTGAAATTCCCTGTTAAGTATGAGTGAAGTTAATCAAGAAAAAGTAAAAGCAATTATTTTGTTTTGTAAATAATTAGCAAAAGTTGCACAGGTTTTTCAGATTGTAAGGAATAAATCTGAACATCACACAGAAAACTTTTCAGATATAATTTAAAAAGCCAAGATTCATGAAGTATGTTTATTTTACTGTGAGCTTCTGGAAATATTTAAGTTACTGTAGAACTTGAAATTCTTGTCCCATATTTTGTATGAAATTCTTGGATGTGTTTTAGTGATCTTTCAGGTGAAGGGAAAGCTGACCCTGAAGACCCAAAATCTCAAGAAAAGGGGATTTCAGTCAATATGGTAGGGAATTCTTTACTGCTGGGTTTTGGAGATGGTAAGGTTGAGAAGGATTTTCTCCTTTTAGGTGCCTGGGAATGTGATCAGAGTCTTCAGTGGCCTGAGACCCTCTGCCACTAATTGCAAATGCAGCTCATATGTTCACAGTTTTAATTGCCCTTTCAAAATAAAATAACTTGGGGATTCTTGAGGATGATAAGCAGATTAACTTTTTTTAATTCACCTGTTTCATGGGCAGATATTCCAAAAAAATAACTTATAATCAGGTGGGAGTGCTGTGATATAACTGAAACGTGTTTGTAGGACAAGTTAGAGACTGATGGTGATCAGCCAGGTGGCTCTGCCTGCCCTGAGACATGGGAGGAACAACCTAAAGATCAGGCTCTGGAACGTGGTGAGTGATCTGCTCCTTTAGAATCCTTTATTTGTGAGCTGAGTTTTCAGGGGAGGAAAGAAACCCTGTGGAAAACAGATATATATGGTAACACAGCTGCCCTTTCTGTGGTGGAATGTTTATGTATCAGCTATCCAAACTTACTGATAAGTAATAATAGCTCTATATTATTACTTAAAAAAAAAAAAACTACTTAAATTAGAATTCCAAACTAGTAATGTCACTTCTTTGAAATGTAGTAGCAAGAAATTTAAGTAGCTGAAGTCCTCTTCAGCACAGAAATTTGATACTCATTTATTTAGCATACCGTGCTTTGAATTTTAACACTTGAATTTTATCCTAACTTCCAAGGCTGTGTGAAAAATGAGGAAGGGAGTGAGTATTGGTTTGATGCTAAGGAAGACTTGTCAGTGGCAGATATTTCAGTAAAGTGCAGAGAAATGAAAAAGCAACAAGGAAAACAAGACTCGATTGACTCAAGAGGTAAAGTCATGTGCTTTAAGCTGATAAACCAAATAATGGTGTTTATTGTTGGAGTGCTCTGTTCCTTCTCCAGGCATAAGTAAATGTGGAAAAAATGCCAGCTGGGTTTTCAGATTTATTTTGTCATTCACTAGCAGTGAATCCTTGCAGTCAGCTGTTTCCATCCATCCATGTTTTTCCTTGAAAACTTCACCTGCAGTGCTTGAACTCAAATTAGTAAATGCCCAGCCAATCATATAGATGGAAATCTTTCATTTCTTACTTCTTCTTCTTATTTTTGTGCTGCCTTGCCATGCTGGACTCTTGAGAGTGAGTTGCAAATGGTTTTTTGTGTTTGGAGACTTGGGTGACAGTGATGGGTGTGGTGAGAAGACAAAGAGCTTGAGGGTTATTTGTACCAGCCTTCAGCCCTGGTAGTGTTACTTCAGAGCTGTGCTTCCTCTGCCTCTTAAAACCTCAGGGAAAAGATGTTCCACAAACTGAACTCTGCTGTGCTTCTCAAGACACTCCTTTTCTGTTAGAAGATTCTCTGCTTTCTCTTTGTTTCTTCTAGGGTTTTCTCTCTAGGCTGTCCAAAGTCTACAAGAGAAGATGTCAGCTCAAGAACAGCTAGTAACTCTTTGCTTTCTTACATTTATTATTAGAAATGAAGACAGTGGGGAGTGGGAATGAGCATTCTTCTGCTCATGTTGGTGGCCTAAAACCCTCAGTGCCTGAGGTAGGTCTGTTCTTAGTTTGTAGAAGGAATTTCTTGCCTCTTTAAGGCTTCTTTCATACTCCACATTTACAACCCTGTGCCGTGGTCTGAAATCACCCACTCGAGAGCTGGCACATTCTTTGCTTGGAGATAATCAAAAGGTAATTAATAATTACTGACACTCCTTTCTGTGGCAGACTAAGAGCCTTAAATCTTCTTGTCTCATAACATTTAATAGAAAGTTACTTTAGGATAAGAAAATATGTTACAGATTGGTAATAAATTTCTGGCATTTGGCAGAAGAGTGAAAGCTCCATTCTTTTGCCCCTGCATCAAACTATGACACTCCAGCCGTTTTTCCTTAATCCTAGGACAGTTTGGAATTTACCCATTTGCACTAGATTTTTCCATCTTGTAACACCTATTTTTTTAAATGTAAATGTCATGTGGCTTTATACAGGAAAGATTTTGGGGTAATGGATGGGAAAGAAACTCTTGGACTTCCTGGCATAAATCTAAGAATCCTTTATTTACAAACAAGGTGTTTTGTATTGGCTCAGCTTGGTTCTTGGAGAGGAAAGGGCAAATCAGTAATTGCTGGTGTTCCTCCTAAACCACACAGATTTGCTGTCTCTGAGGATTTCCCTTTAAACATGCAGGTAATTGGATCAAATTTAAAGTACAGAATAAGAGGATTATTAGTAATAATTAGTATAAAGGAATAAGATGAGCTTTAAGGTGCCTTCCAACCCAAACCATTCTGTGGGTCAAGGATTTTATATTTATTAGTAGGAAAGAGGTGTTGTATTACCTGTACATTGCTTAACCCATGCATTTTTTTCCCTTATTTTGATGCAATTCTAGGAGCCTGGGGAAAATTCCCTGCAGAAAACATCCACTTGTTCCTCTGTTAACCCATCTGGTATCTTTGTTTCTCCTTATGCACTGAACTTGAGCAGCTTTACCAAGTTAATAAAGAGACTTCAAGAAAAGCATCCAGAGTTTAGCAGGTGAGATATTTGCATTTCTTTTCTGCCCTGATTTGTAATGGAGCCAACATCCACGGTAACTGATTGCTAAACGTGTGGCACAAAATGTGGTGTCAACACTTACTTCTTTAATTGGCACAGAGCTGAAATTGTGGAAGCTGTGCAGGAGGTGAGGAAAATCAACAAAGGTGTCCTGAGTGGCTTGGCCATTAGTTCTATCGAGGAAAAGACCTCTGCCATTCTGAGGAGATCAATGCGCTGAGGAGATCCCAGTGGACAAGGTGAATATTCCAGCCTGTAGGGGAATAAACCTTCTGTTTATTATTATTTATTTTAAACCCTTTCTGTGGGTTTGTGTAGCTCTGCAGCCCGACTGGATTCACTCAGCCTAAAGCCCTGCAGGAGGTCATCCACTGGAGCAGTGGTTTGTGAGGTGTGAAACGGGTCGCATTGTATAAATCTTGGTGGTTAATTACTGAAGGTTAATTGCTTTGCCGCTGAGCTTTGTGGAGGGCGCTGTCACATCTGCTCGGTACAAAGCTGACACCTAATGGCCAGAGCTTGTGTGGCCTCTGAGAAGGAAATTCCAGCACTGGCTCAGTTCTGGATCAAAACACTGATGATTTCTGTCTGGGGGCCAGCTCAGGGCTGGAAACCTGACAGAATCAGATTGTGGTTTGTAGTTTTCTCACCCTGATCCCTTTGCACTGTGCTGTGGCACTGCAGGAAGCTGCAGCAGGCTGAGCATGCTGAAACCACAGTCTGGAACTCCAGGGATGTGTTTATCCATCCTTGCTTTAGTCTCCTAAAAGAGCTCGGTGCTCTGCTTGCTTTGGGTACCTCCTAGCAGTGCCACTCCCAGGTTTCCTGCAGAAAGGAAATCTTATTAATCTCCTGTCTGACTCTCACAGGGCTGCAGATAGGAACAGAAACTCATCCCCAAAAAATTAAAATCTTGTGCTTGGAAGCATTTTCAGTCAGTAAGGTTTTAACAGCCTCAAAACGTGTTGTGCTTTCCTTGAGGAGTGATTATTTGGTTTTCCAGTGGAGCGTGGGCTCTGCAGACCTAATTGTTCCTATTACAGTATCTTTTCCTGTTGTTTTGTGTGGGAGATGATGACTTAGAATAATTCTTATTTTCATCATGGGGGAGGTGTGAAATGGCTAAGTCATTAGTAAATAATGGGGAGAAAAAGAATCTCCATCTTCCATAGAAAGGAACATTTAATAATAATAATACATTTAAGAGAAGGTGATTCTGCTCAAAGCCCACCTGTACTAACTCATTCTCTTTGTTGTACTTTGTTCTAGATCTGCTGCAATTGCTGCTGGAAAGAGCAGCTTTGTTTGCTGTCAATAATAAAGGTTAAAATTTGTTCTTCAAAAACGCTGGGCCAATGCTGTGCTGTTTGCAGACCCCTTCTGCTCCCTCTGCTTTGTGCTGTGCCCTTGGTCCCGGTGCTGCAGGTGAGGCCTCAGCTCTGCTGTGTCCTGCTGTGGAGATGGGAACAGCTCCAGGCTTTGCTCTGGCACGTCAGTGCCAGCAGCTGTTGCTGTTTCTGCTCCCCGGCCTTGGCTCTGTAATGAGGCAGGTGATAATAGTTGAGGAAGAACTGGCTCTCTGGCCTGCAAACTGTTCTGTTCCTCTTGGGAAAGAGCGTGCACGATGAGAAAGACTCGAGTTAGCTCACTCTAATCTTCCTTCACATTCTCTTTTTTACTGATCTTCCCTTGGAAGGGAGAGCTGTCCTCAAGGGTGAGAGAAGCGGTTTGTGGGGCAGAGCCCCGCTGTGCCCAAGGGCTGCCGGTGATGCCCGGGGAGCCCCGGCGGGCTCTGCACAGCTCGGGAGCGAGCTGCAGGTGGAGCTCTGGGAGCTCAGCAACGCCGTCACACACCCGAGCGAAAAACAGAGGAAACCACAAAACATTTCTCCTTTAAATCGCGTTCCATGTGTACGTTCAACACTAGAAAGGGGAAAGGCAGGGGTTTTTAGCTAGGGAGAAATCCCCTCGGTGGATGTGGGAGCGGGGATGAGGAAAGGAGGGAGTGAGGACGCAGGACCGCTCCGCGCTTTCCTTCGGAGCTCTTTGCCGCCTTTGCCGCAGCTCTGGGCTGCGAGGGGGAGAGGGCGATAAGGAGAGCCCGGGCTCCATCCCAGGGGAGCGGCTCCCCCCGTTCCCCCCGCGCTGCCGCCGGGAGAGCGGGGCGGGAGCGGGGCCGGGCCCGCCCCTCCTCTCTGGCAGCGCCTCGGGCGCGGAGCCCGCCCGGCCCCGGGAGCGGAGCCGCTCCTGCCGCGGGGCCATGGCCCTGCTCCCGCGGCGCTTCCTCTGCTTCGTGCTGGGTAAGTGCGGCCGCCGCGACACAACTTCCCCGGAGCCGCTGGGGCTGCGGGCGAGGCTCCCCGGGATTCCCCTGGCTGCGGGCGTGCAGCCCCGGCCGCCTCCTCCGCGCTGTCACCGCGCTCCCTGAAGCCCGGCGAGGCTCCAGCCTGGCTTCGCTGGCGGCACAGCAGTAGGGAATCAAAAGGAGAAATGATTCCAGGGCGCTGGGACGCGGTAAAACATTGCGCTGGGCTTCGGGAGCAGCGAGGCGGAGATGCCGTGGGACACAGCCTGCTTTGTGCGGGATTCCCTGCTTACGAGATGGACCGAGGCGGCTTCTGCCCGCTGTCCGTGCCTTTTGTTGCCAATGTTTAATTACTGCCTTTGGAGTCTGGCTTCCCATTCCTAAGCCGCAGGGGAGAGGAGGCGGCCAGAAGTGCCCCTTGAAGGAGCTGAGGTTGGGTGTTCTGGGGTTTACGGGTGATGGGGTTGGAAATGCTTGCGGTGCGTGGTAGTTTCCACGGGATGCAGCGTGCCTCGGTTTCTCTGCTGCTCCTGGCATTTCAGTGCAACAGGTAGAGATTGGTGCCGTGCTTGTCACCTGTGTGCCCACTGCAAAAGCTCTGAGGGATGTTGGTGCTGTGTAAAAGTGTGTTTGTTTAAGGTGCTCCAAAGGGAAATCGCGCACCCTCATCCTTACGCTGATCTTCCACAAAATCAAAGCGCTGCTTGAGGCAGCACGAATTTCTCCTTCTTTCCCTTCCTTTCCCTGTGCTGGTTTTCTCCTCCAAGCCCTGCTGAATAATGCATTGAGCCGTGCTGCACGTAATGTGCTTATCTGTACCATGTAATTAACTATTTACTGCTCCTCAGCTGTGCAGGGGCAGCCTGTGCCCTTGGACGAGGCGCATTCCCCTGCTGGGTTGCAGGGAAAGGCTGCACGTTCCTGGCTGCAGAACCCTGTGCAGGGAGCACTAACTCCTGCTAGGATTTCTGTCTGCTCTGCTTTCCCAGCCCCGGTCTCCTTTTCCTGACTCTCCCTTCTCTTGGCTGGGGAGCTTTAACTTTTAAAAGTACTCCAGGCTGCTCCTTTCCATCTCCAGTGGGCTCGGAAGCAGCAGGATGCTGCCTCTTGTGTGGGCCAGGTGACCAGTGGCAGCTAATCTTGGTGCTGTGGATGTGTTTTTCACTACATTCTCCTCCTGGGATTTTTTATTTTGAGCACATTTAAGGAAAAGACCCACCCTTTTTACACCTTTCTGCTTTTACAGCTCGGTCTGTGCTGAAATTGCAAGCGGCAGCTGAGTGCCCAGAAATCACCGTGATTTGCACCAATGCTGGTGTTTTAAATCGAGAATTAATTTTTTAAAAAAGGAAAGGCTCTGAAAGAAAACCCTTTCTCTTAAAGCTCGAGTTTTAAGTAGCTTCACCACTGGCTGCAGACTTTAAAAAGCGGTGGCAGTCAGGGAATCAGCCATCCTAAAAACCCCAGTCTCATTCAGCGGGCCAGGGATTCAGTGTAACCACTTCCATTACGGTAAAATGTGGCTTTTTTGGGGTTTTGACTGCATCTCACTGCAGAGGCTGCTCAGGGAGGAGGGGATGAGCCAGGCTCTTGCTGTTACTGGGGCATGATGATTGGCACCACACACAGCTCTGTGCTGTATTTTGGTGTTTGAGGGCAGTGCTGGGCTGCTTGGATTTCTTCTGGGTGTAGATAACTATTACTGTGAGAGGTAGGAGGGAATTACAAATAAGGTCGGTAAAACATTAATACCTTCTTGATTCCCTGCATCTTCTGTCTGTGCTGTACAGCACTGGGTTTGCACAGTCTACAGAAAATGCTGCTTTCTTAAAAACAAAACTTCTGGGCACTGTTTATGACCTCTCCTGGAAAACAGGAATTAAAGTCTTCTCTCAGCCCAAAGCACACTTGGTAATGCCTGCCACTGATTGCAGTTTGAGTGCCTCCTTTAGAAAAATCTAAAGCTCCCTTTAAAGTCAAATTTAAGGCTGCTGCCACTCTCAGAAAATCCTCCTCAATATTTAGAGAGTGCCGTGTTAGAAATCCCTGACAATAAAGTAAAACATTGCTCCTCCCTTTCAGAGCATCTCTGGCATGGAGAGGACTCAAAACTTCCTATGCATCAAAAGAAAAGCATGTGGATAGGGACAAAAAAATTGCCTCCACCCTCTAATTTCTTGTACTGCTCCCATAGGTGCCAGTTTGGTTTTCCTGCAGAAACCAGTGGTTTTCCTGCAGAAACCAGTGGTTTTCCTGCAGAAACCAGTGGCTCAGGGATTTGAAGGCTGTGTGATCAGGTCAGGAAGCCTTGTGGCTTTGAGAAATAGGATTGCATTTATTAACTCCGAAACGATGCTGAATTTAAGAGCCAGCACCATAACCTCCCGTGAGTAATGAAATTACAAATGCCATGACCTGGATGGAATGAAATGAGAGGCCTCTTGATGGCTAAAGATGGGATTGGCATCTTTCACGTTTCCGCAGGGCTGGAAGTCGACGCTGGGGTTGTGGCAGAGTTGAGGGAGGTCTTGGAAAGCTGTGGGTGGGAATCCAGAGTTTCTGCTCTGCTCTGCTCTGGGAAGTTTGTTCTGCCTCCCTGACTGGATGCAAAGTCTGGCTCTCATTTTTTGGGGCAGGTTTGGGCCCTAAAACCATGGTTGTGGTCAGAGCCCTTCCCAGCACAGACACCAGGCAAGGGCTGAAAACACCACTGGGTTGGAGTGAGAGGAGCATTAAAAGCCCATTAGAGGGGAAATGCAGCGTTTCAGCTCACTCAGATAGCTAAATGCCTTTTTCTCCTCTAAAATATTGCCATGGCTGGGGTTTGCCAGGTCAGTTCCTGCTGTGGGTGGGTGATTATCAGGGGATCTTGGTCCCTGTCTGCCTCTATGCTGCCTCCAGAGCTGGCTGCTTTTAATCACCAAACCCACTAATGAAGCTGCTTCATGGTTTCAGTCCCTTGTCTCTGTGCTTCTATGACATGAGCTTTTGGGGATCTGAAAACACATCCTGACACCTCAGAGAAGCACCCCAGTGGGGAGGCAGGCAGCAGCCTGGGTTAGAACCCCCAGATTTCAGCCAAAGGTGATCCCCTGGGCTTCTCTGTATCCTTTAGGTAAGGTTTGCTGGGAAAGCAGCAGCGCCGAGTGTGGGTGAGCTGCGGAGAGGTGCAAAATCTCTGTGTGCTCTTCAGCTGGAAGGGAGGAAAACCACATCAAGAAGTCCCTGTTGAAAAGGAAAACAAATTATTCTGGTGATTCCTGGGCTGCTCACGTGGTTCAGCAGCAGATTTTAGTCTGGAAACTGTGTTGAAGACATTTAGTGAAGCTGCTGTTGTGTGCAGCCTGTGATGGGTGCACCAATGTGGCAGTGAGGCTATTTTGGTTTTCTCCCAAACAAATTTTTAAATTTATTCATTATGTGTTTCTTCATGGGAAGCCTGTTAGATTGCCCAGGCAGGGACTTTTTTTATCTTGAAGGTAATTCAGTAAAATGTTTTCTAGTGCCATGTAGCAGAAAATCTGTGTTTAACACACGTTGGAACCTGAACCAGCAGGATCACAGTGTGTTGTCTCCAAACCAATGCCAAGCACTTTTAACCTTGGTGTTGTTTTTCCCTGTTCTTATTTTAGCCTCAATCAACTGAAATAGCTGAAGGAAAAAATAATCCTGGGGGTGGAAGGAGAGTACATTTGCCTTTAGCACATTCCTGAGATCTGGAGTGTGGTGGCTGCTCGTTTCTCCCTGGCTTTGTGCACCAGGACCAGCCTGGCTTTGAGACCGAGCAGACATCTGTGGCATCCAGTGCTTTGTTGATGTTTTAAAAATAACTCAAAACCCGGCTCTAACATTGGATTAAGGTGTTGGGATGACAATGCTGGACACCCCAGTCCTCCCTGGGAGGGCAGGAGGGATGTGGCTGGTTCCCTCCAGCCCCTGGATTTGGATCCAGTGGGGATCCCTCCTTTCTTCCACCCCGCTCTTGTGAGCAGGGATTTGATTTGATTTGATGGTGGCCACAGCCAGAGATGATTTGAATTCAGGCTGGGCAAAGTCAGGGCTGTACAGACATTGCCAGTGCCTGATTAAAACCTGTGGTTTTCCTCCATTAATTCAGTCAAGAAGAACTATTCCAAAAGACCCCTGCTATTCATCAAGGATATAATTATCTTTATAACTAACAGCTTGTGGCAGATTTTTCCCTCCCCTTATGTGCAGTCAGACAGCAGTTAGATTTCAGCATGCCTGGTTTTTTATTTCTCCTTCCTCCCTTCTCAGCTGCTTTTGATTTTATTTTACCTACGGAGTGAATTTTGCTGGGTAAATAAAAGTATTTTTCATTCTGTTCTCTGCAGAATCAAGTCTAGGGATAAGTGCCATTCCTGGAAATGTGCTTGGTGACCTCTGAGGGATAACAATGTGTAGTGGCCATACCATAACTTGTGCTGACTGAGGTGAGGAAAGACCCTCATCCAATTCCTTGGAGCAGCCAATTTCAGTGTGTTTAGTAGTTAATATTATTTTACAGCAATGCTTTGTGGCAAAAAGTCAACCCCTTGTGACCCAGCTAAGTAGGACTGCCCTGCACTGGGCTACACAGTACAAACCTTTAGTTTGCATTTTCATTTTAATCTCATATTTGGCATCTTACAGGAGCTGTGGAATCTTGTATGGGTTGGAATGGTGTTAAATTATCTTTCCTTTGGGGATGGATTGGCTGTTTTAGGTGCTTGATGAAATACTGGACTTGAATAACACAGTCCAGTGGTACCTCTGAGCCCCCAAAAGCCCCCAGACAGGCTTTGCTTTCAGGCAGCCAGCTCCTACCTCAAATTTCAACTAATAATTCCCTGGCAGCTATTTTTAGGCAGTTTATTTTGTGCCCTCTTATAATGCTTGGAGTAGCTATAGAATGACAACAAAAACTCAAGTATCCCCAACCCAGCAAAAAGTAAATGCCTGCAAATCACCCAAGTACCAGCTTGAGGGATAAATCACTTCCTTCCTTTGCAGGCACAACAGGATGCTGAATTTAAAACCTGGGAGATCCTTCTGGGTTTCATGATGATGTTCAGCTGTCTGCAAAATACCTTATTAATGCTGGTGGGGGGAAAAAAACAGCTTTCTGTTTATTTTGCTTAGTGTAATAAAATGAAGGGAATAACCCTTCCAGGAGCAGGGATGAAGTCCCTGCTACACTGAGTTAATAAATGTGATTACAGGCCTTTAGGTTGTGGGTACACTTCCCCTTAATATGAAAAAATGGCTTGTGGGATGGACCCGAGAGGGCTCTCGGGGCCACCAGATCTTGTGCCACATTCCCTAAGAGGTGAAAACCTTTGGCCCCTTTGGAAGCTCTCCACACAGCCAGGTCCCTAACAGGGGCCTGTCCCCAGCTTGGCTGAGCAGGGAGTGACTTTCTTTGCCAGCTCTGGATCCAGTGTTCTGTCTCCCAAGCCAGCAGGATGTACTTCAGCTCCCTCCTGCCACCATGGGCTGTATCCTAACCCTGCCTCTTTCCATTTCAAGTTTTTCCCCTTCCATGAGACTTAAAATGGTGACTTCTCTAAGGGATAATAAAAAACATTTTTACAAATACATTAATGGTAAAAGGAAGGGTAAGAGCAACCCTTATTCTCTATTAGATGCAGGAGGGAACTTAGTAACTACAGATGAGGAGAAGGCAGAGGTGTTTAACACCTTCTTTTCCTCAATCTTTAGTGGAGAGTGGCTTGTCCTCAGGACAGCTGTCCTCTTGGGTTGGTAGATGGTGTCAGGGAGCAGAATGGTCCCCCTGTTGTCCAGGAGGAGGCAGTCAGAGAACTGCTGAGCCACTTGGATGTTCATAAATCTATGGGGCAGATGGGATCCAGCCAGGGTGATGAGGGAGCTGGCAGATGAGCTTGCAAAACCACTCCCCATCATTTACCAACAGTCCTGGCTCACTGGGGAGGTTCCAGATGACTGGAAACTGGCCAATGTGACAGCCATTCACAAAAAGGGTGGGAAGGAGGATGCTGGTGATTATAGGCCAGTCAGCCTGACCTCAGTACCTGATAAGATAATGGAGCAGTTTATGCTGAGTGTCATCACACAGCATTTACAGGATGGCCAGGGTATCAGACCCAGCCAGTGTGGGTTCAGGAGGGATAGGTCTTGTTTTCTGACCTGCCTAGTGGATGCAGGAAAGGCTGTGGATGTTGTGTACCTGGACTTCAGCAAGGCCTTTGGCTCTGTCTCCCACAGCATTCCCTGGAAAAGCTGCAGCCCAGGCTTGGACAGGAGCACTCTTTGCTGGGTTAGGAACAGACTGGATGTCTGGGCCCAGAGAGTGGTGGTGAACGGTGCTGCATCCAGCTGGGGGCCAGTGAGCAGTGGTGTCCCTCAGGGGTCTGTGCTGGGGCCTGTTGTGTTCAATATCTTTATTGAGGACACGGAGGAGGGGATTGAGTCCACCACCAGTAAATTTGCAATGACACCAAGCTGGGAGCGTGCATTGATCTGTTGGAGGGTAGAAGGGCTCTGCAGAGAGACCTGGAACTGTTGGATGGGTGGGCAGAGTCCAATAAGATGAAGTTTAGTAAATCCAAGTGCTGAGTCCTGCATTTTGGCCACAATAACCCCCTGCAATGCTCCAGGCTGGGGACGGTGTGGCTGGACAGTGCCCAGGCAGAAGGGGACCTGGGGGTGCTGGTGACAGCAGCTGAACACGAGCCAGCAGCGTGCCCTGGTGGTCAAGAAGGCCAGTGGCCCCTGGCCTGGATCAGGAATAGTGTGGCCAGCAGGAGCAGGGAGCTCATTCTTCCCCTGTGCTCGGCACTGCTGAGGCCACACCTCGAGTGCTGTGTCCAGTTCTGGTCCCTCACTTTGGGAAGGACGTTGAGATGTTTGAGCACGTCCAGAGGAGACAACGAGGCTGGGAACACAAACCCTGTGAGGAACAGCTGAGGGAGCTGGGGTTGTTTATCCTGGAGAAAAGGAGACTCAGAGGTGTTCTTACCACTCCCTGAAAGGTGGCTGTGGGCAGGTGGGGCTGGTCTCTTTCTCCAGGCAGCAGCTGACAGAAGCAGGGGACGCAGTCTCAAGCTGCACCAAGGGAAATATAGGTTGGATATTAGGAAAGAGTTTTGACAGAAGGAGTGATAAAGCACTGGAATGGTCTGCCTGGGGAGGTGGTGGAGTCACCATCCCTGAGTGTGTTTAAATAAAAACTGTATTTGGCACTCGGTGCCATGGTTTAGTTGAGGTGTTGGGGCATGGGCTGGACTCAATGATCTCCAAGGTCTCTTCCAAACTAGTCATTCTGTGAATTATGGGAATCTTTTCCCTCTCTCAGCTTGAGTGACTTCTCCTCCATCCCAGTTTCCTCAAGTCCTTTTGTGGCAGTGAAGCTGTCAGACAGAATTTGGGATGAGCTTTCCATTTGCAGAGCTCCCAGGGGAGCTCCAGCAGGGCTCTGTCCCTGTGTCCATGACGTGCTTGGACTGCTGTTCAAGCAGGAGCTGTGTGGTTTCTTCTGCTGCTCCATCTGCAGCCCCCTGGAGCAGAGGGCAGGCAGGGAGGAGGGATCCTCCTCCTCTTCTCCCAAGTGAGCATTGGCAGCCTGTCCAAGACCTCCTGGGCTCAGCCTTCCCAGTGCTTGGAGATGGGCAGATCTCCCCCCACCTCCCAGCATCTGCTCTGCCTCCAAAATCCTCACTGTGCCACAATTCGGTGGCGTGTTGGAAAATCCCCACTCCATTTCAGCACATAAAAGCCCTCAGATCCCTTGAATTCCCTTTTAATTTACATCCTGAGTGGCTGTGCTGGGAGAGAGTCCTGCAGATTAAGGGACAGTGCCACAACAGTGGCAAGGGAGGCAGAAGCTCCCTGGTTTGGGGACCTGAGGATGCTCCTGAAGCGTCCACAAGCAGATTTGGGATGGGATGATCTCTGTCTCCCCCATGTTCACCTGCAGGGCTGACCTCTCCATCCATCTCCATTCCCAAGCTGCTGCACAGCCCCTGGAGCTGCTGCTGGATCCCAGCCCCCATCCTGAGCCAGCCAGGCAGGGAGGAGAGACTTGAAAAATCCATTCCCTGTGCAAATCCCGGACGGAAATAGCCCTGCCCGGGCTCGGAGGTTTTAGCTGACTGTGGGGGCACAGCCCAGGCTAGCAGCAAGGGGAGCAGATGGCTCCTGAGGAAGGCACAGTGCTGGGCCGGCCACCCTGCTGCCCCCAAGCCCCACATCTGCAGTTTTCTGTCCAAAAAAAGCATTCCAGCTAAACACCAGCTTAGATTTTTCCACCAAAAGAGAAAACTCAGGGCTGTTTGCAAGCTCTGAAGCCCCTGCTGAGCTGGTGGCTGCCTCGGTGGAAGGTGTTTTTAAACAGAAGGTAGAAGACCCTTCCCAGGCTTCTACAGATGCTGGAAGGGCAATTTTGTCCATTTTTGTGGTTGCAAACTGGGATGTTTTTCACACTCATCTTCCTCCAGCCCCATGTCCTTTCTTCACCACCCTGTGAGTGTTTTATTCTGCAGCCAGGTCCAGACCACGAGGCTCCTTCTCAATAAAACAGTAAAACCGCCACCTTGAAGAGGAGAGAAAAACAGCCTGTTTCCATCTGGGGCTTGTTGGGAGCACTAATCATTTCACAGGGGAGGTCTGAGAATTTGGGAGAAGCCCAAGGGAAGATACTGGGGTGTTTGTTCTCCGAGCCCAGAGCTTTGCTGGTGCCACATGTGCCAGTGCCAGCCTTGCTGTGAGTGTCACTTGGCAATTATCTGCCAGCTTTGGGGTTCAGCTTTTGGATTCGTATCTGCCTATTTCCTGCTCTTTGCTAAGAAGCCCTGAACTGTTTTTCCCCCAAAAATCCTGACAGTCTAACTGGATGGTGAATTCTCTGCTTGTGTCATCAAATCATTCCATCATTCACCCAGCACCATCAGGGGTACTTGCAGAAATGCCTGGGAAACGGGAACACCCCGTGCTGTGCCAGTCTGAAATTCCCAGATCTGTTCTTAGGCTCTGCAGTCCTCCCTGCCTCTGCTTCCCTTTGGGGTTGGTTGCACATCCCTGCAGGACAAGCCCAGGAATTCCTGGAACACTGAGGTGAAAAAGGCAAGAGACCAAGGAGTTGTGCAGAGGGATATGGATGTGAAGGATGTTTCTTGTAGGGAAATCTCAGGGTTTTTTGCTGGTGAAGCACAAATGTGTGGGCTCACAGAGAGGTCCCCAAAGCTGTTTCTGGAGAGGTGGCCCTGAGCTCTTGGTCCAGGCTCTAACTCTGAGAAGTGCAGTGTAGGAAGGTCTGGTTGGCTTCCCTCTCCCTGAAATTTTTGTAACAATTCAGGACCAACACTGTTTTTCTGCTGAAATAAATGTGTGACAGGCTTTTTGCAGCTAATCCTCAGTAAGCTGAGTCCTGGTGGAAGCTTGCTGGGACTCTCCAGGACATCAATCCCAGGGCAATCATGAGCATCTGGGATGCCTGCAAAAGCCATCCCTCCAATCACCTCCCCACCACTGCTCTCCAGGTGTTTCCTGTGAGGAGGCAAACGAAGGGTCCTTAATATTGCA
This sequence comes from Parus major, assembly GCF_001522545.3. Lineage (NCBI taxonomy): Eukaryota > Metazoa > Chordata > Aves > Passeriformes > Paridae > Parus > Parus major. Next base: position 2,268,883 of record NC_031776.1, read on the forward strand.
TTTTTTAACAGGCAATCAGGAACTCTCTCAGCAGGGAAGGTTGTTCATCAACAATTCTCGTGATAGGAGAAGAGGGAATGGCTTCCCAGTGCCAGAGGGCAGGGTTAGATGGGATATTGGGAAGGAATTGTTCCCTGTGAGGGTGCTGAGGCCCTGACACAGGGTGCCCAGAGAAGCTGTGGCTGCCCCTGGATCCCTGGAAGTGTCCAAGGCCAGGTTGGACAGGGTTTGAAGCAGCCTGGGATAGTGGAAGGTGTCCCTGCCCATGGCAGGGGGTGAATGAGATGGGCTTTAAGGTCCTTTCTGACCCAAACCATTCCAGGATTCTCTGATTCTCTGTGTCCGTGTGGCACCTACAGACCAAGCTGGGCTTTGGAGGTACTGCATGGCTCCAGTGGGATGCTCCCAGAGGAGCACTGCATTCCTGCAGCTCTCAATGCCATTTTTCCTGAGGGAATGGCAGTGGCAGGGGGCCCATGAGAGGGGAGCTCTTTGGAGGCAGCTCAGCCTTGGTACAGTTGGGCTTTGGAGCTCAGTTATTCAGCAGCTCCTTGCAGCTTTCACAGATGGATGCTGCCGAGTACAGAGCTGTGACTGCTCTGGAGCTCAGTTATTTACAGCTCACTGCAGCTGACTTACACCATCTCCATCAGCAGGGCTGAGGGTAGAAAGAAAACCTTCTGGAATGAGAGCCAGGAAATACAAAAATCCCTCCCTGCTTCCCCCCCCCCCCCCCCGCCCCTTGTTACAAACCCTGAGCCTGTCCCAGTCTGTCCCCCAGTGGGGCTGGGGAAAATCTGTGAAGCAGTAGGGATCTGTGGGGTGAGCTGGGAACCATGTGGAAACATGGTAGGAGCTTCTCACTTTGACCTTAAATTGTGCAATTGCAGCTGAAGTCATTTCTCCTGGTCAGCTGGAAACAAAAGAGCTTTTTTACCTGGCTCCATCCTCGCAGCACTGACACAACGGGCCCTGCTGGGCCTCGCTGCTCTGGGGTGTGAAACAAAAGAGCCCTTCACCATGTCCAAAATCAAATGTCCTTGGAAAAGGTCACTGACTGATGGCTCTGGTTTCTCCAGTCCCTGAGGCAAAGGGATTTGCAGAGCCCATGTGTAGGTGTGGGAGAGGCATCTTCCAGGAGCAGGTTCTGGTGGGGCAGACAGAGCTCCTGAGGAGCTGCCAGGGGGGACAGCAGGGTGCTCACCTGCCTCTGAAGGACCTCTAGTGCTGCATCTTCTGAGCTGCTGTGAGCTTAAAGCTCCCCAGGGTTTGGTTTTCACTTGGTTTGGGTTGGGATTTTCTTTTAATAGTAGGGCTGATTTTTATGCTGGCTACCAGCCATCTGTGGCTTGCTGCTACTTTCAGCCAGGTTGTGGTTGCTTCCTCCCCATGGTTTCTTCAGTACTTCTCCTCTCTCTGCTCAAGGTTAAGGTGTTTTCCTCCAGGTTCATTCTGCATAAACAGCTGTGTGGTCATCAGGAAGCATTTGGGCATCCCTAAGGATAGTTGTGGTACAGCTTGTCTCTGGGCTCATCTCAAATGAGAGTGGGGAGGAGCAAAGCCAGGCAAAACGCAGCCTGGCTGTGCTTGCTTAACTTTGCTTCTCTGTCTCTCTGCTTGTACTGCATCACTGCTGAATTTCCTCAAGTGGCTTCTCTTCCTCAGTTTCTCTCTGTGCTTCGGATGTCTCACTCACTCCTTCCTGGCTCTGTTTCCTCCTGTGCTCCTCAATCCCCTTGGCTGCTCATCTATCTGCTTTTTAATCCCTTCTCCTCCCCTTGTCCTTCTGCTGTGCTCTGCTGCTCTGCACCTGACACATTCCCCAGCAGCATTTTCTCTGCAAGCTGCTTGTCCAGACAAGTGATGCCTGTGATATTTACAGGGCACTTGTCCTTCACAGTCTAGTGCATGGACGTCACGGAGTGGTGACCCCTGGGGTGGCTCCTGAGTGCTCGCTCAGCCGTGTCACTCCTTCACTTGACTCATCCAGATTGGAAGGGATGGGAAGGGGACAAAAGCCTCCTGGCCATCAACCATCCCTGAGCCTGCCCAGACTGAGATTTGCAGTCTGTAAATAATTTACATTTGTCTTTCTTTTTCCTTCATCTCCTTCATCTCCTCCTTCTTCTTCTTCTTTTTTGTCTTCTTATTCTTAGTCATCTTTGTCATCATCTTCTTCGTTGTCATCTTCGTCTTCTTCATCTTCTTCATCTTCTTCATCTTCTTCATCTTCTTCATCTTCTTCTTCGTCTTCATCATCTTCTTTGTCGTCTTCTTCCTCTTCATCTTCTTCTTTGTCCTCTTGTTCTTAGTCATCTTCGTTGTCTTCTTCGTTGTTGTCTGTCTTCTTCTTCATCTTCATCTTCTTCATCTTCATCATCTTCTTTGTTATCTTCTTTATCTTCTTCATCATCTTCTTTGTCATTTTCTTTGTCTTCTTCATCTTCATCTTCTTCTTTGTCTTCCTCTTCTTAGTCTTTCTTTTTCGTCATCGTCTTCTTCATCATCATCTCTTCTTCATCTCCTTCTTCTCCTTCTTCTTTGTCGTCTTCTTCATTGTCTTCTTCATCTTCATCTTCTTCTCTGTGCTTTCCCTCAGCATGTCAAACCCTCCCATCTGGGATCAGGGCTTATCCCTGGCTGAGGTTGTGCCCCTGGCTGCTATCAGCTAGGCAGAGCTTGAGGTTTTGATAAACTCGGTTTTATTATTGAAGCAATGAGGGTTTAATGCTCTTTAGCTTCCCTTGGCTCGGTAACTCCCATGATTTTATCTCAAGTCAGGCCGAAGTGGCTGCTGCTGTCAGAGGCAGCATGGGAGCCCTGCACCCATCCAGGAACATCAGCCAAGGCTCTGGGGGCCCTTCCCACCCAAATTCCCACCTGGCTTCCCACCCATTGCCATAGGATGCTGGTACCTAAGTGCTCCGAGGATTTTGGAGGCTGCAGAGGGGATGGTGTCCCACGGTGATGTCTCTTGGCCACTAAATAAGCAGCTCAATCCTGTTGTGTTAAAAAAATCAGATAAAAATAAAGCACAGAGTTATTCACACGTAGCAAAAAATAGATCTGGTATGTGGTGCCTGGCTGCAGTGCACTCCAGGACCTGCAAAGGCACTAGCTGGCACTTTGGGACCAAGGGAAAGCTATTATTTATAGCCAGGCTCACTAAAACACTTCCCCAAAGGATTTTTTTCTCCGTCCCTTTGTAGCATCACTTTCCCTTCCCCTCACCAGCAGCATTGCACTGTTTGTGCATGAGGCTGTAAGCAGCACCTTACTCTTGTCTGATCTTGGAGCAGTTGCAGGGACACATTCCCAGGAGGGAATTCAACCAGCAGCCAGGGATGGATTTGATGGATTTCCCTGTGTCTGTCCCTGCGCTCTGTCAGAGGTGGATATTTGTGCCCAATGCAGGGCATTTTACAGGGGTCAGCAGCAGGGTTCTCATTCCCCAGCTTCCCCCACACCCTCGTTTTTTAAGCCCAAAACCCGGACATTTGATGTCCAAAGGCGTTTTGGGCGATCAGCAGAGAACAAATCCACATCCTTACTAATTTACGAGTTACCCGGCATGTCTTGAAAAACTGATTTATCAGCGCCAGTAACTTGGGAGGGTGCAGGGCCCCAGGGGTGCGAGGAGGGAAATGACTCTGAGAAAAGGGGGTTTTGAAGAGCTGGGGTTGCTGTGGGGATCAGCTGGTGAGGACAGGGGGCTGTGGTGCTGCTGTGACCCAGCAGAGCCTGACAGCCCTGGTCTGTGTTGCAGCCCAGCACTTCATCGCGGCCACGGCGTGCCAGGAGGCCGACTACGGCTGGATGATCCGGCACTACTGCCTCAAGCAGTTCCAGCTCAGCATGGAGGGCATCGGCCAGCGCCTCTGGTGTGACTGGGACGAGACCGTGGGGTAAGTGAGCTCCCTCTGCTCCTCCCTCTCGTCCTGCTCCCCGCTGGGATTTTGGGGTGAAAGGGTGTCAGCACTGGGGTTTGTTTTGTTGGGGGAAAGGCCCTGATTTCACTCTCTTGGCTGCTGCTGCTGGCCTGGCTCTGTCCCTGCTGGGTCCCTAAGGGGTTTCTCCTGCCTGGTCTCACATATGGAGGGAGGGCTTGGAGGGGGGAGCAGCGGGTGTTGTCTGCCCAGACTTGGGTGAGGTTTTTGGCACTGTCTCCTGTGTGTGCTGGAGGAGGTGGGTTGGGGGCTGCTGGAACAGCCAGGCCTGGGGGGTGTTGATGCTTGGCCAAACCCTGGTTGCTGCACCCAGGGGTGCATCATAGGGGTCACACTGTCCTGCCTAACCTCTTCATCAGTCATGTGCATGATGGGGCTGAGGGTGACCACAGCACCTCTGGTGACACCAAACCAGGAGGGGTGGGTGACACCAGAGGGTTGTGCTGCTGTCCACAGGGACCTTTGCAAGCTGGGAACCTCCTGAAGTCACCAAGGGGAAGGACAAAGTCCTGCACCTGAGGAGGGACAGGCCCAGACACCAGGATGTGCTGGGGCTGCCCCAGAGAGAAACCAGGAAGGGACCTGGGGGTTCTGGTGGGCACCAGGTTGAACATGCACCAGGAAAGTGTGGTGGGAAAACATGGGCAGAAACTGAGGCATGGGAGGTCCCCTCTGGACACCAGGAAATGGGTTTGCACTGTGAAGGTGGCTGAACACTGGCACAGATCTCCCAGGGGGGACGTGGAATCTCCATCCTTGGAGATACTAAACAGCTGAACGTGGTCATGAGCAACCAGCTGCAGATGGACCTGCTTGAGCAGGGGTGTTTGGACAAGGTGAAGTGGATCTCCAGAGGATCTCCCAGCCTCAGCCTTCTGGGATTAAAGGGGTTTTCAAGGAGCCCAGCCTAGGCAGGGTTTGGAAGTCAGGGTGGTGGTCATTCTCCACCACACAGCAGTGGAGCTCCAGTAGGAGAAGACCATGACTCTGCTGCATTCTGGACTTCGATGGCTTAATGAAGAGGCAGGTTGGGATCCCCATCATGGGGGCTTCTGGTGCCTCACAGCTTGATGGACATATTTTCCATGAGATTTTTAATTTTTTTTCTCAGCACTCTGGTTCTCCAGACAGTACAAAACACCCTAACTCAGTGTGAAAACCCCATAACCCACCGAGATGTCCTCAAACCCTCGCTGTGAGAAAATCCCAAACTGTCCCACAGGAGCTGCTGGCTCAGCCCCTGCTTCCAGAAGTTGTGTGTTGATTTTTCCAAGCAACTAGAGGGAGAGCCTGGAATGGTATGGCAGTGGCAGCCACCTGCTAAGCCTCCTGTTTGTAATCAGTGTCAGGGGAAGCCGTGATTTACGATGGGAGCAGTGGAGACGCAGCCTTGCTTCCCTGGTGAAATACTTGGGAGCATCTCTGTGGGGTAATAAGGAGGGTGGAGAGGGAAACCTGGTCAGTGCAACCCCATCAAGGAGACCAGGGGTGTCACATATGGAGAATGTGCTGCTCTGCAGGGGTTTGTTGGAATTTTTTGGGGAGTTTCCTTTGGGTTTGGTTTTATTTTTATTGCAAACAGTGCTTTCTTTGGATCAGCTCTTTCCTGTTTATAACCAGCAGAGCTGAATCCTTTGCTACCACCATGGTGTAAATGTGCTGAGATGGCTTTGATTGAAGTTGAGAGACTGCTCAGGGGTGGCTGTGTGTTGGTGTGAGGGCTTGAGAGAATAACTGCCCTCTTCCCCCCTTCAGCTGACTTTCCATGTTGTGCCTTTTCCCTGGGAAAATGAAGCAGCGGAACAAAAATGAGCTCATGTGACACCAGTGGGGATGGGGGTCAGCTGGAAACAGGGAGCAGATGGTGCTGTGTGCCATGAGTGTTTTGCAAAAAAATTAAGAGTTTTTTTGAGATTTTTGTGATTTCCTGCTTCATGGCCCTTTCTTCTGTGTGAAATTAAAACCTACACACTTAGGTGTATCCGTCTTTTAGTCAAAGGTTGGACACCAAGATCTTGGAGGTCTTTTCCAACCTTAATGATTTGATGACTCTGTTCTGTGATTCTTAGCATACTACTGGGTTTTCCTTCCCCTTGATCCGTGGTGGAATGGAGGGGAAGAAAAGAGAGATGAAAGTCTGGGAGGTTTGTGGTTTTGAGAAGCTTCATTTGGTGCTCAGAAATGCCCAGTGCTGCTGATGTTGTTCCAGCCCTCACCATCTTGTTCTTTATCTCACATGCCCTGTTTGTCTCCTAAAAAGCTTCAGCTAAACTCGTTATGCTTGAGGCACTTGGAGGAAATGGTGATAAGCTTGTAGGATTTAATTTGATTGCCTGAATCCATTTGCTCCATGCAAACACATGGCTCAGGGTTATTTGAGAGATGACATTCCTCTCATCCTCTTATGCCCTTAGGACACTGGAAAAATTGGGTAGAAATAGTTCAGTTACTGCAGTAAATCAGCTGCAAGGATATGGGGTTTGGGTGGGCTCAACATCTTGTTCCCTGGATACGTGTGGGAATCACCATTTCCTTTTTGGGGAGAGGGAAGACGTCCCAGCAGGAATGGGCAGAGCTGGCTGGTCGCCTCTCTGGCTCTAGGGGAAGGATTTTGTCTTCCACCAGGTGTGAGGCAAAGAAATGGAAATAAAGCACCTGCCTAGAGCCTGTTTTCTCCAGATCTTCCCCCAAACTAAGGCATTTTGATGCTTGAAACCCGTCTGAAACAAGAAATGTTGGGAGGTTTTACCTCTAAACCACCAGCAGCGTTGGTTTGGAGCTTCCGTTTCCTGGATGCAGCATTTAGCAGGGAAATGCCCCTAAGCTCCGTCATTTCCTGCTCAGTTGAGGATCAGTGGGAACATCTGGATAAATGAATTGTCTCAGCAGAGTCTGTAATTGTGGGTCACTGGTCCTAGATATAGTTATAGGTGATCTCACCCTCAGAGGCATCAGCTGAGCTCTGGCACCGCTGCTCCTGCTGTGTTCTGGTGTCACCAAGGGGTCTGTGGGGAAGCAGAAGTGTTGGGTTAGGTGGGGTTGGGCCATGTGGAAAAGCACCAATGCTCTGGGAAGGTTTATCCAACCCCCTTGAGCTCTGCTGGCTTTCTTAACTTATTATTGCTTATTTAGGGAAAATGGGTGGATTTTGATATACAAGTTTTTTTTCATGGGCTGAGAGAACTTGGGTGAGCTGTTACACACTTACCCAGGCTGCCCTGGGGTGCAAAAACCAGACTGGACCTCCATCTTGGGCTCTTTGGTGTCGAGGGTTCCTCCACTCTGTTGGTGGTGGCCGAGCTGCTTTGGCCTGGAGTTCAGCTGTGCCCGATGAATTATCCCAAAGATCAGCTTGGCTATTTTGATTCCAGCTCCAGCTTCATCAGCGTGGTGGCTGAGCCAGGGGGATTAGCTGTGGTCTCCCTCGAGGCAGCTATTTCAGGGATGTGGAGGGGTCGGGCTGCCACTGCCCACCCACGAATGCGTCAGCAGGAGCTGATGACTTGGGGATATTTTTCCCGCCTGGTTTTGGCTGGAGGGCCGTGGCCAGGGAATGGATTTACAGGAGGGTTTGTGCACAGGGGGATGCTCACGGTGCCACAGCTGCTCGTGTCACTCCAGCCCAGCCAGGCATCTTCATCCCAAATATATCCACCCTGTGGCATTCCTGAAAATCCCCATGGAATGCTTTCCCCCCCGGCGTCCTGCGGGAAGGAGCTCAGCGGGGGGATCGTGCTGCTCTGACAGCTGCAGCCAGGGATGGAGCTGCTCTCCCAGCTGTCAGCACACTCACACTCTGTCTTCAGGTTATTTATCCATTATTTACAGAAAACAGATTGATCCATTCTCTTATTATCTCATTACCTACTTACTTATCTTCAGCTTGCCAGGTCCCTTCTGGATACACCTTTAGCCTGGCTCCAGGCTCACCCTGCAGCCTTGCAGAGGAGGAAATCAATGTTTTCATTTGCAAAGCAAAAGCGAAGCCTCGTGGTGTTTTCTTTTTTCCCTTCTGAAGCAAGGAGTTCAGGGAGGATAGGAAATACCAGGATACCTGCAGTGAAAAGAGAGAGTTGCCAATCCTGTGAACCCCAGGCCTAGTGCATCCACATCCAAGTGCTGTCAAGGAATAAATGCCAGAGCCCATTCCAGTCTTGGCTGCAGTGGTAAAAAAAACCAGAGGAATTTGTTGGGATTTATAGCAGTATAAGCATTCAGATGCCATCAAGCCCTAAATCATTCTTTGACTGCTTCCCACCAGTGGCCCAGCCCCATCCCCATCCTGCCTTCATCCCCACGCAGTCCATCCACAGCATCCTTTAAAACCAAACCATTTCCATGGTGATAGGGATAACAGTTCTAACTGCAGATCGCACTGGGTAAGGAAAAAATACTCTGAAGCACAGCTGAACTTTTCAGGGTCAGGTATCTGTCTCCTGGCAGTGGTGGGATTGTTTGGGAAAACTTGCCCTCTTCCCACTGCTATCCTAGAGCAGCTGCTTAATATTTTTGTGGAGGAGATGGTGTTTGGGAGGGAGATGGAGGCTTACAAATGAACTGTAGGCTTGTCTGAAAGCAAAAAAATTGATTCCACGTTTGCTACAGGCGCAATGGAAGCTTGGAACAAAGTTTCTTAGGGAGGCCCTCCTGTTGAGTCAGGAGATGCAGGAAGGACCCTGAACTTCCTCAATTTCCTGGGGTGGGGTCTGGCTGGACCCAGTTGTTTACTACATAGGTAGTTAAATATATAGCCCTATTTATTGAAACACTATTGAAGCAAAGCTGCTAAAATGAGCAGAATAATTATTGAGTAGAGATTGATGTAACCCATGTGGGCAAATCGTGACCCCCCCTGTTTCATCCATCCGTGAGAACTTTCACAAGTAGGGTAAAGTTCAAGCCCCACTTAGGCAGAGCATTCTGCTCCAACCCTCTCTCCAAAGAGTTTTAACTCTGTGACTGAGGATCATCTTTTCAGCCCCCAGAGCCTGGCTCAGCTTTGCCCTGCAGAGCGTGGTGGGGGGTGTAGGGGGACGTGGCTTTCCAGGGCTGGGCTGTGGGGATGGCAAGAACAGGGTAGAGCTGAGCAGGAAAACAGCCCCCCCTCCCTGAGGTATTTCACCAGCAGCCCAAGCTGAATTCCCAGTGGGAGCAGGCTGGCTTGGTGCTATCACAATAATGTGGCCCTGCTTATGAGAGGAGAGAGAACCAGATGGGATGAATGTTCACCATGGCTGTGGTGGGGAAGAGCACACTCAGGCCCAGACATCCACACTGCTGCTCTCCAGAGGGATCCTGATCTCTGACAGGACATCCTGGATCCGATGGCTAACCCTGGTCATCCCTTCCCAGCCAATGGATCCTGTTGGTATGCTGCTGTGGTAGCTGCCATTGTGTCAGGAGAAGGTCCCCGATGCCCTGTGACAGGGTGCATTTGGGATGGACAGGAGATGATGGAGTCTCACAGGGCAATTTGGGCGGCCTGTGAGATAAAGTGGAAGAAATGGGAGCACTTGGCCATAGCTGAGAGCTCAGCTTTGCTTTCAGCTGGCTGTTGATAGAAGTACAGTGGTCAAGAGTGCTCTGTGTAAGCAAAGGGCAGAAATCTCTCAAGGAGCACCCAGCCTTGAGCTCAGCTGCCCTTGGTGTCACTTCTGCACCTGGACCTATCCCTGAGAAGAGTTTCTTTTCCCTCTGAGACCCTCCCATTCACTCTCCACTCAGGCCTGTGGGGCTAGAGGGTGGGAGTGCCCATGATGCCACTCTGCCCCTGCTGAGGATGCCATCTGGAGCAGGGGGCCTGTAATGAAAACAGCAAAAATAAAAGGGACAAGAGACTTAGGGTCTTAGGTTAAATCACCTCCTGAGGATGGAGGGACCTCCCTCCAGTCATAGCTCCGTGGGCCCCTCCTTGTCCCCCCACACTGCTGGTGGGGCTGTGGCTGCCCAGCTCCTCATCTCAGATCCATCTTGACTTCCAGAGGTGGCTGAGAGCTGGAATACGGCTGCTGCTTCCCCAGAAAGGGCAGTGACAGTTTATCCTTTCATTTGCTGGCACCACTGGGCTTTGGTTCCTTGCATGTCTTCACATACAGTGATGGGAGCAGTGATTTATCCCCATGGAAGCGCAGTTGGAGCCAGGGAAGGGCTAAGCCAGCTGCTCTATGGCCCTTCAGCTTTAAAAATAGCTTTTGTTCGCCTGTTAACACTTTCCCTCTGGTTCCTGAAGATGCTGCAGCTCCCGAGATCTCCTAGCATCCAAGGATGCTGATGAATGGGAAATGGTAATTTTGCACATTGGGATGCTGGGCAGAAGCTGCTTTTAGCAGCTGCAGACCCCATTAATTGAATCTCTGGCTGTGTGGGCACAGCCTGTCCCAAAACCCCAAACCCCAGCTGAGGAGCTGCGCAGGGGCCGTGGCGAGTGGCCGGGAAGCTGCTTCGAAAATATTTCTTCCCCCAGGCAAGTTTTTAATTGGAGAGCTGGGGTTTGGTTTGCTCTGCTTCTCTAGGATTAGATGTGACTAATTGGGATGGGGTGAGTGGGGAAATTGTATCTGAGTTTTTATGCATAGCCAGTTTCAAAGCAGGGAGTGTCTTGTCATTCCAGAGGAGGCTGGATGGCCTGGCACAGGGACAGTGTCTCTGGCTCAGGGCTACTCCTGCTTTTCCAGGTCACAGAGAGGTGGGATGGGCTGTGGGCCTGCCCAGCTGCTTTCTATGCAACCTCCCGAGTTTTAGGCAAATTAAAGGAGATTTTTAAGTAGATTCAATGTACTTCTGTCCCCTCTTTGGGCTGAACTCACACAAGCTCTGGAGGATGGTGCTCCAAAGGCAAGGTTGGGATGGGTTTCCTGAGGCTCTGCTTAAAATGTGGGTCTGGCCTGTATTTTCTAATAGCACCAGTTCAGCCAGGAAATTCTGCAAAAATTAGCACAAACCAAACAAAAAGCCTCCAAATTAGCTTCTTGTTATTCCTGTAAATACTATTTCAGTTTTCATTTCCTTCTGTAAATTAAACCACCACCCCCACATCATTCCGTAAATGAAAACCACTTTTGGCTCTGGGTGAGCACTTAAAAGTTGCCATCAAAGTGGCAAAACCTGGTGGGAATTTAAAAATACCCTTTTACCTTTTTACCTCTCTAGCTATGAACTCAAAACTCCATATATGTTTACAGGTTATTTGCAAAATATTTGCAAAACCCGCAATATATTTTTTATGGGGCTAGGTGTTTCTAGCTATAAACTCAAAAAACAGCTAAAAAATTTAAGAACTCAAATAACAGCTGTAGTACAATCTCAAGTACACACCTCTGTAATAGAATATAACATATTGTACAGGGAGGGATATATTGCCTTCATAGATATATGTTATAAATGATGTATTTTGTGGTTTACATGCATTATATATATACAGTAGTTCATATTGCATGGGGGGAGGGTGGTGTGGCCGTGTCTGGGCGCTGGTGCCACCCGGTGTCCCTGTGTTTTGCAGCACTTACGGGGAGCTGACGAACTGCACGGCTCTGATCGCCGAGAGGCTCGACTGCTACTGGCCCAACCGGCTGGTGGACGAATTCTTCGTGGCCGTGCACAAACAATACTTCAGGAACTGCTCCCCGTCGGGCCGGGCGCTGCACGACCCCCCGAACGGTGTCCTGTGTCCCTTCATCGTGCTGCCCGTCCTGGTCACCCTGCTGATGACAGCGCTCGTGGTGTGGAGGAGCAAACGCAGCGAGGGCATCGTGTAGGGCCGGGGCGGGCGGCTCTGCCCCGGAACGCGCCGGGAGTTTGGGAAGAGCCTGCCAGAGGAGCAGCACGGAGGGTACCGAGCTTCGGAGGCAGGGACAGCATCGCCGCCGCTCCTCCTCCGCGGCTGTGCCCCGTGGTTTCCAAATAAATGGCATTTAAGCGATGGTTGTCGGGCAGAACGGGCTGCCCGGGCAGCTCCGCTGGGCTTCGGGGAGCGCCGCTCAGCCCGCACCGGCGCTGCCGAGCCCTGCTCCGCCTCTGCCAGCCGCTTCCCCCCGGGATCCCCTGCCAAGCAGGAAAATTTGCAAGATAAAAAACAAAACAAACCCGAGGGGGTGTGGGGAGTTGAAATCCTGCCGGGCCTGCAGTGGCAGTGCGGCATCAACACACGTGCGAGTCTGGGTGCGCCTGAACATCCTCGGCTTCCTCTCTGTCCGAGAAAGGATTACAACATCCTCGGGTTCCCCCACACGAGGAAAGGCATCTTCTCCCCCAGCCCCCTGCACAAGGCCGGGGTTTGCACGGGCTGGGCTTTGCCTGGGAGCCGGGGAACTACGGGGGGAGGTCGGCGGTGGGAGCGGGTGGGGCCCTGGGGCTAACGAGGAACGGGAATAAGGTGCTTTTCCTACCTAAGTAAATAAATACATGAATAAACCAGGTGACTGTCTCGGTGAAGGCTGAGGTGGAACCTCCCCCTCAGTGCCCTCGTTCTCTGATGGCAGAGAGCCCCAAGAGTGCTGCCCCTCTGCCATGAGCACGGGGTGGGGCGGTGGGGGTCCCTGGGGAGGTCCCTGGGATGGGATGGGGACCCCCAACTCTATCCTGACAGCTCTGGTCCACTCCACACCCCTTCAGTGCCTTGCTGGCTCAGGAGGTGGGACAGGGGGAACCCTGGGGACACCCGGATGCTGCTTACTCTTGACTCATTTCCCAAAAAAAACCCTACTGGGACAGCCAGCCCCCTGCCTGGCCCCCCCTAACCAGTCTATGATCCTGGTTAGTTGCATCTATACAAATATACATAAAAATATATATAAACAAAAATATATTTTTATGTATATACATAACCCCCCCCCGCCCATCTCCTCACATTCAGGAGAAATTCCATTTATTTTCCTGGACTGTGAGGTGATGAAATCTAGGATCCCCCCCTCCTCATGTCTTGGATGAGCACAAACCAATGCTCAGACCTTCTTGTACAGTATTTAACAGTATCCAAAAACTTTATTGTTCTGCTCAGTTCCTCCAGGCAAGAAACAATACAAGGAAGGGATTAAACAAGAACGTTCTGGGAGGCAGGGATGGCTTTGATGGCTGCAGCTCTGTGCTCCCAGGGCTGCTGGTACCCCAACACAGCACTCCCTGGCTCCCCCGAGCAGCACCCTGGCTTTGCTCTGCCCTGGGCACAGCAGCAGCAGCTTCTGGCCTAAGTAGGGAGCCATCCATGGTGACAGGCCAAGAAATGGGGACTGTGACCCCTCCTCCTGAAGGATGGAATGTGCTAACAGTACCAGGGTGCCTCTACAGCAAGAACTACTTCGTTACAACAACCTGGTTGAGTTTTCGACTCAAAGAGAATCCTTCTATTGCCATAAGCAAAAACTGGATGTATTTCCCAACCTTGCTATGTCTGTGAGTGTTTTACTCCTTACCTTTGCTGACATAATTGTTTTGGCAGCAAAGATTTCTCACTGCAGTTGCCTGCTGAAAATACTGGGCTGATCTGTGTTTCCTTGTATTATCTGCAGCTGAAGCTCTCCTCCTGCATGCCAATCCCTGCATTTCACCTCCCTGCTTTCCCAGGCCTCCAGCAACAGCTACAAGAGCTTGTGAAGCTGTAAAGGAAAAGGCACAGGGAAAACTCAACACCAAGTTTCATGCTTACAGTTTGCACCCCAGCTCTGCTGTGCCCGTGATGGAGATTCTTTTAATGCCCTCCAGCACCTGCAGCAGAGGAACAGCAGGGAAGAATGAAGGGGGGATAAAACCCCAACAGTCAACGCCCGAGGGTCACACACACACTTGCTCTGTGTGAAGCCACACATGCATTTATATTTCTCTGGTTTATAAAAGCTCCTCTGACCCTGGAGGATGCCCAGGGAGCTCTGGCACGCGGACTGAAGCTGCTCCTGAGGTACGTGCCGCTCTCCTCTGCAGGCTCTCAGTGCCATCCAGCTCCTGACAGAAAAGGCAATTGCAACATCACATCCTTCCAAATCCAGAAAGACAGGTGTGCCCAAGTGGGGGGAAATGTGTTGTGGTTCCAGCTGTGTCATTCCCTTTCAGTGCAGGAATCTGGAGAACACAATTAGGTGCTCTCCAGGTAATGCTGCCTATGCCTAAATTTACCTTCTTTAGATCAAACAGCATCTGATGCTCCCTCACCACATCCACACTGGAAAGCCAAAGGCAGATTTCTTTAAAAGAAAAGATCTTCTTTTCATTAATTTTTTCACAGAAATATATATATTATATATATATATATAATTTTACTAATACTAAACATGTACTTAAGTTACATATTAGCTTGTATTTCTTTCAACTACTTCACACAACGAACAAAAAAAAAAAAAAAAAACCAAAACCAAATACTGTAGCCCAAACAGGCCCCAAAATTAACAATGTAAAAATTCCAAACTGTGACACAAACATACTTACATTAAATAGCATTCAGAATTTCAATACCAGAAGTAGAATCTCATTTTGCACTTCTACTCTGGCAAGCTCTAAGCCTCAGCTGAGTGACTCTTAGAAAAAGCTCATATTGTTTTTGCTCATCAAAGGCAACAGTTTTGTGATTTGGTTCACAGGAGACCATTTATTGCCAACTCAAAGTGTTCCAAAAAACACGCCACCTTTTCTGCTTGGCATTTTTGGGTTTGTTTTTCTTTTTCCTTCCCCCCTCCAGATTAGGCAAGAGTTTAAAAAAAAAAAAAAAAAAAAAGTGTAATTACAATTTCAATAGTGATTTCTTTTAACTTCTCAAGCATATCTCATCAACAGGATATACAGTACAGTTCAGAAGAGTAAACATTTGTAAAAGGAAGCAGACAACTTTTTCAACCAACAGACACAATTTCTCGCTGTATTTATGCTGAACTCTCCTTTGAACATGAACAGGTTATGAAGTTAGTTTTCTTCTTCAGTACAACATGAACACAGGACTGGTACAATCCGGGCTGGTTTGGCTGCTGTTGAAGTAAGGATAACCCTGGAGTGGAGCTGTGCTGCTGCCATCCATCTCCCTTCATCATCTCGCGTAGCGCTTAATGTAATCTTCAACTTTATTCCGAAAGTCCTCCTGGAGGGAAGCACAGGCACGGTTACCCCAGGCATGGACACACATGGGAATGTGCTGCTGAAGTGCTGTAAGTTCCCTGCAAGGGAAAGGCCCATCCATGGCTCTCCCCCAGGGCCTTGAATCCTTACAGAGTGCTCCACACTGGGGAATGAAGTGGGAAAAGAGTCTGCCATCACCAGCTACCAGCTTAGGTACACACTTCCTGCTATTCCATAACCTCTGCATCCAGGGAAAACCACACAGTTCTGGGAGTTTGTGCTTAGAAAGCACAGAGATGCTGAGCAAGAGGAATTCTGACATCATGTGCAGGTCAGGGTGCCAGGCAGACACCACATTCCTGGCATGTTATTGCGAGCCTGAACCTTACAGCTTGGTATTAAACTATATTTCACCCAAACAGACTGAGGAGCCTGTGCTCCAGAGTGCATTCTGCAGAATTTCCAGCTCCCATTTCTGTGTGCTGCTGGAAGATAAAGCAGGAAAACCTGGGAAATTTATGTACTCACATCTGTTAGAAAACAACTAAAAAAACAATGCATGCAGATGAGGAGGTTTTGAACACTGCACTGGTACACTGGAGCTGCCTGGAGAGCAGTGGCCATGAAAGCACTGAAATCCTCTGCCAAGGCTCTGCTTTTACTAGGAAGGGCACAAAATCCTACTGCCATGACCTGTGGGATCACAACAAGGTCCTGCTTCAATGTCACTTGTCAGCTCCAGGTTTGCCAATACATAAAATGATGCCTTTCAAACACATCCCAAGTGTTTTGGTACAGACTACCCAAGGGGACAGCACATCACACCAGGGAGGAACATTAATATGACCTTTTTGCCTCAGTCAAGCTTGGAACACATCAATAGTTCCCTGGCTCCAACACCAAGCTTCAAACAGTTAAGATCAGCTCCCCTTATGATGGGTAGGTTTTCCACCAGTGAAAGGATAAAGGTTATCCCATGGTTAAAATCCAAAAGGATCAAAGCAAACCTGTGATCCATCAGCAACTCTGTCATTTCACTTTTTAGCTGATCAAGTGCATCACAGATGTCCAAACCTACGTGCAAAGTGCTCAGAAATCTCAACGAAGTTTAAAATGCAGTTTAAGGCCAGAAATATCCTATTACAAATACAGCTGCAGAAATCCCACTGTTCATTAGGAACAGGCTGCCTGCTCTTCTGGGGTGAAAGAGCAGCAATTTTGCTCCAATATGTCACTTACTAAAGGCAATGCTGTGTGTAGAGGTTTTCTCACTCTGCTGCAAGCACACCCATTTCCACACTCGTCCAACTGCATGCTGTGTTAAAAAACTAACACTACAAAGCTAATGCCATCTTCAGCTGAAATAAAATTTCCAAACCCAGGCAATTTCAATCCATAGATGCAGGTTATGATAGCTGTGGTGGAAACTGAATTCACTGAGGGCTTCTTGCACATTGTTTCCCACTCCTGTGTTTCTCCAGAAGATGGATCAAATGGATGAAAGGAGCAGAGCACAAGGCTGAGACACACACCTGCACCTTCCCTATGTGCACAGTATCCAAGAGCAGGGCAGTGCAGACAGCTCAGAGCACCCTCAGCTTTTCCCTCTGTCCCTTTCTGAGTTATTACACAGGAAAATGGGCTCTCAGTGGTGACTGAAGAGAAGCAAGAGCTCAGGAAGGAAGGAAAAGGCTCCAAAAAGCCACGCTGTCACTCAGCAGCCTGGGCTGAAGGACCTGATGGTGTTGGCAGGGATGCATTTGCAGGGTACTCACTGTGTGTGAAGCTGGCTGTGAACACGAGGGCCTCACCCCAGAGCTGCAAATATTCCATCCTCACCTGCCATATGGCTCAGCACTTCCTGATTAATGGGGGGAACTTCTCTCTGGGCACAGCTGCTTATGTGTAACACTGAATAATCAGAAGCAAGAAAATTCAGCAGAGCAGGATGTACCCTGTATTATAAAAAGGCAGAGGCAAAATCTTGCTAGAAATGAGAAGGGAAAGAAGGATTCATAACATCCCTTCAAAGACATAACATCCCACACAAAGTGTCCTCTGTGTTTAAACAAAGATGTTTGTATGAAGAGGTTTAAGAAATAACCTTTACAATGAATAAACATATACAAAATGAACAGGACAAGGGACAATGATTTTAAATGGATAGAGAGAAGATTAAGATGATGTATTAGGAGGGAAATTCTTCCCTGAGAGGGAGTGGCACAGGGTGCCCAGAGAAGCTGTGGCTGTCCCTGGATCCCTGAAGTGCCAAGGGCCAGGTTGGGTGGGGCTTGGAGCAACCTGGGACAGTGGAAGGTGTCCCTGCCATGGCAGGGGGTGGAATGGGATAGGCTTTAGGACTGATGGATAGCTGGAAGGTTTTAGCCCTCCAACCCAAACCATTTTGGGGTTCTGTGATTATATTTAAGAGTACTTGGGAGAGGATCCACAGAGCCTAAAGCCCAGAAGAAAATCCCATTCTACCCTTTCTTAAAAGCTTGTAGGAACACACACTCAAGAACCAGGAACTGCTTCAAAAACTGATGTTTGACCTGATTTGGCAGATGTGGGAGAGGAGACACTGTTTTTTCAACTATTTGTACAGCATCAAGTTCTGCTTATTAACTGCTTGTCTTTTATTAAGGTTTTAATTTGTAACCCGAAGAAGATGCGCTCAGTTATCCAAAGCAAACACAATACTCTGGTGACAGCTACCAGAGAGGTCTGGAAAAGTTCTGATGGAAACTTCCCTTGGGATTATTTTTTTATTTATTTAAAACAAATTATGTATAATGATTACCCAAAAATTAAAAATTTTAAAATATGTATAAAGAAAAACCCCAAAGCAAATTTAACTCATTTATTATCCTTAACATACCCACTACTGGCACTTCACACCCTGCACTATTTGGCCAGTACTTGCAGAAAAATGAGCAGTTTAACACATCTGTCCCTACTGTGGCAAAACTTCTGATCCACCTTGACATCCTTTAGAGCTACAGTCCTGTAAAATTCAGGAAAAAAGATCACAGATCAATTGCTCCTGCCTCTTTTGTGCTAATAATCACAGCAGTAATAATAATTTTTTTTTAAAAGCAGCTCTATTTTAACAGAAAACTACCTGAATCCAACATTTATTACCAAGGTTAAATTCCTAAACAACTTCTGCTAGGACCTGACTTGTGGTGCTAAAATGATTAGGAAAGGGGACTTTTGAGCACCAGTAAAATGGCAATCACTCCAATCAAGTCAATCCAAGGCTTTAGGATATAATAACCAGGTAGATCTACCCATTAGCCCTATGAATTATATTGAAAGCCACCTTTGCCTTCTTTTTCCCCTTTCAGAAAATAATAAGTATTCACACCCATCAACCCCCACACATCCCCTCCCATTTAAAAAGGAGCTGAATGAAACCTTTGAATAGCACAGAAATCTCAAGTATGAGGTGCTTTTTTTACAATTTGTGTTCCTGCCTTGCTGTCATTGTTTTATTTAGCTCAGTCTCTACATGATGTGAGGAGTTTTCCAAGCTCTGTAATTAAATTTTAGCTCTCTGAGGAAAGAAAAGAGTGGGGGGTGAAAAACCTATATAAATGTATCTCCCACAAGCTCTCTGCTTAGCAGGTGCAGTCAAAGCCAGATTGATTTTCATGGCCTATGATCCCAGCTTTAGATTTTAAAATTCTCCTAGATACCAAGCAATTGTGATTTTGCAAAAGGATGAGGAAATGCTTTAGCAGATTTCTTAGTAGCCAAACCCTAAGGGAAAAAAAAAAGGTGAAATTTTTACTGCAGGGGAAAAAAAAACACAAAAAACTACTAAAGCTAGAACACACCACTGCAGCTATTTGGAAAAGAGCAGCATTGTGAAGAAGAAAAACACTACAGTTTGGACTTTTTTTTTTTGTTAAGTATCTGCACACAGAGGTAGGTTAGAGAATTAGTGTGGGAAGCAGTGACCTGCCTGCCAGGGCAGAGAGAAGCTACCTTGCAGAGACAAAGCAATTCATTAACACACTGAACACATTTGTACTTTTGTTTGAGATTTCACATCTTAAGCAGGAACCATTTCCCTCATGCTTCCACAAATTTTCTGCTGTCTGCCACTGGAGAAAGATAAAGGGAGAGAAGGACTCTCTGAAGTTCCTAGAAGAGTTAACAGGCTATGGATTAGATAAATACACCTAAATCCTGTTTGGGCAAAGGCAAGAGAATTGAGCCAGATGAAGAGAGCAAAGCAGCTTCTCAAAGAAAATTGTGTCCTGGATCAAATGTCAGTCCAAATCCACCGTGGGGCTGGATGGAGATAGAGGCCAGGAGAGTCCTCTGGTGCCAGAGGACTTGGGATTTTCCCAGACTGCCACAGATTGGCAATTTATTACAGAATTTATTGCCATTTAAGATTTCACCTGGGCTGCTGAAAACACAGAAAACCCCCTGGGAGTTAACCTGGGGAGCAGAGACTGCTGGATCCCTCAGTGCCTGAGGTCAGGAGTCTCCTCTGCTCCTCCAAGGCTGGCCCAGGCAGTCATCACCTTGCCAAATGCCCTTCACACAAAAGCCCTTCAGGAAAATTACCTGAATTATCCCAATGATCTGAGCTTGACCTCCTCTGAGCTGCAAACACACTTCCACCCATGAGGACGCCACTCATTCCCAAGAGAGGTGATGTCCTTGGGATCTGGGATCTTGATGGATAAATCACAAGCACAGAGGAAATGGGAGCTGCCTGGGTCAGGCCAGAGGGTTTTGCAAGTCATGCTCTACTCCAGGCAAATGGTGCTCAAACTAAGCTGACTGGGCAGCTCCAGTAGCTCAGACTCCATGCTGGCACTGAACAACCCTGCCATATGTTCCCTTTCAAAAGCCATGGATGTATCTAAAGGATGCAAAGCAAAAGCTTTCCTTTTAAGCCACTTAGATGCCTAAAGCATCTAAAACAAAAGCTTTAAAACATCTGCATTTCTTCCACATTACCTCAGCAAATTAAACCATCTGCAAAAGCTTAATCAACTTTGCTGAACCTGAGAAAGGCTCCATCCATAATCAAAGTGTTATGGAAGATGTGGAATGGTTTCTATAAATACTTGCAGCATTAGAGAAGTAATGGGTTTTCCTATTTACATCTGTGAGCACAATTAGCAGCTGTGCTGTTGCTCATTTGCACATGCCATTTAATGCACTTTGTGCACGCTGGGAAAAGCTTTCAAAGGCTGTAAGGAGGACACAGAACATAAAATGGGGAGGCAATCCAAGAAAAACCCCAGTGCAGTTCTGTAAATGCAGAAATGCTGCAGAAAAACAAAGATGTATTCTACCATGGCTGCCATGGTTTCAGTGAGAACAACAAACACCAAACAGGGTGGTTGGGGGAGCAGAGGAAGTAAAGGATTTACTGCAATAAATATGGAGATAAATAAATGCAATGACTCACTGGGAGAATTGTTATGAAAAGATGTTTTTGGACTGGGATGGAACTGTTGTTCTTAATAAGCCATTAAGCTGTAATCAGAGAGTAATAAAAACCCCACAACAAAAATTAAATAGCTTCCAAAAAAACCACATCAAGCTTGAAAGCCTTTTGGGGCTACATTCTTTTCCAATGTGGTAAAAGCTTGGAAAGCTGAGGTTAGCCAAAGGTGAAGATCTACTTCAGTTCTTCAGATACACCTTGTGGGTGCATGAAATTAAAACAAATCTTCAGTGTTTCATAATGCCTCTAGAAGAAATCAGGGAAGAGGTACTTGATTCAGTAGCCAGGAATCAATGTGAGTTTCTTATTTCATCTGAAGAAGGTTAAAAGCACCGTCACACTTTCATCCCTGCACTTTTGTACTGTTAGAAATAAAAAGCAGTGTTCTCACAAATGTTTGGAAATAGCTACTTTCCATCAGGAAGAGATTTCAGGATGTCAAGTGCTGGTGCAGGGCTATCATTTTAAACCAGGGGATGGGGTTAAATGGAAAACCTCACACTAGACCAAGGACAGAGACAGATCCCAGCCCAGAGGAAACTCAACGAGCACAGCAAGGATGAGACTGCCCTAATTTAAGCAACAACAATGACTCAAATATTCTACAGTGCAAACAACATAAAAAATGAGGTCCTGACAAAGCCAGCTTGAAGCAATCATAGTGAGAACCAGCTCTGGGTCATCTCTGCTGATGCCCCTGTCTTGACCAGTACTAAAGAGCTCTTCTGCTCTCTACTCTTCCCTAAGTTAAAAGCCAGCAACAGAGTTTTTGAAAAAGTCCAACACCAAACAAGTGGAAAACTAAAACAGTAATCTGCATCCTACATTCTTGGACCCAGACCAGAAATCAAAAGCCTGGGAAGTTCCTGATTTTAAATCAGTATTTTTTTACTGTTTCTATGGGTACAGAAGTAGTTGTATCACCTCAAACTGTTTTCTAACACAGCCTTGGATCTCATTATAAACTCTCAGGAACTTCCCTTTTTTCACTGTAATTTCTCACTATGAAAGACTGTGACCTCACAAACTTCACATCAGAATAATTCCAAAATCGTGTGGGGGAGTTGAAAAAGAGAAATCCAGTTTGAAGATGAACTGAAAACAACTGAAAATGGTAAAAAGGTAGTCCAAGGAGATGTTACGAAAAGGAGAGCAGAATGCATGCAAATAGAGGAGATAGTGTGACAAAGTACACAATTTTACAATGAATTTTACAATGTCACTCTTTCTGTATGCCTTGAGAATTAGTAATTCACAATGAAGAAGCAGTAGCTTCAAAGCCTTGACCTCAATTACTTCTTCAGCAATTTTGACAGCACACGTTGCTCCAATGTTGGGAGTAAGAGCCAGAAGCACTGAAAATGGAAAAAAATCAGAATTGCACAAAATCCCCTAAAAATTCAGTGATGTGCCTACTAATTACTTCAAATTGGCTAAATGTGGAAGAGGAAAAAAGACAACTGCAAGTAAAAATATGCAGGTCTTGTAATCAGTAGGAATCAATGGAACACCCTGTGGTGTTTGAACAGCTTGTGGGGAGTTCTCTTTACCAAAATAAAGCCTCACTTAGTGTGCAAGAGTCTGGAGCACCTATAGCCAGGGAATGTCTAGCACAGGCAAGAAAGGGCTTTACAAGACACATTTAGCAAGCAAAGACAGCAAAATCTGACTGGCTCACAGATCTGCAGACTCTCATCACTACTCCCCACACCCACCCAGCTTTTCCTTGGCACCTTTCACCACCTCAGCCTGACCAGCAGGGCAAAGCCTGGGCTCTGCTCTGTGCTGGATGTGCCCAAGGAGCCCACCTGGAGCTTTCCTGGAGGCTCCCTCCCAGCCCAGCCCCTCTCTGCTGCTCCTGCTGCCAGCTCTGGTGACAGCTACAGGAACTGGATGTAGACTCTGCTGCTCTGCCAAATCTGATGGAAATCCATGTGTATATTTAAAAGCCCTGGGGATTGAGGGGGAGGCTGGGATGAGTGGACAGATGGATGGCATCACTGCATAAGCCTTGATTCCTCTGCCAAAAACAAACACTAAAAAGCAAAGCAATTGCCAAAGGTTCACTTCAGTGAAGCTCCAGGACAAACTGATTCAGAACAGACCAGGTGAACGGACAGATGTGGGAATGGATCTGCTGATAGGCTGAGCTCAGCAGGCCACCATCAGTGGCAAAGAGTCACTACCATCCCCACAGGTACCTGCTAACCTCAGTGACTCTGTAAAATACCTCCTGGAAATGTCTTCATGATGAAGTGCTGGAAAACCTACAGCTAGACAGCAAACACCCCCTCTAATGTGATTCAGAATCATTTCACTTGGTTACGGTGGCCATGAGGAAGAGAGAACAAAGAAATGTTTCTATCATGTCCTTTAACTTGCATTACATTAAAATGCAAGATTATTTTCATGCAACTTCACAGCTGCCAGGTTTTCCAGAGGCTCCTTACTTTCATCTTTATCCATATTTTTATATTTCTTCAAATTATTCTGCTGCTGTTACAAGACTATCAGACTGACAGACTCCAACTTTCATCAGAGAAGTGAAAGGATAGAAAACAGAAATGCTTTAAAAGCAACAGTGGCACTGGGTTGACACATCTCTCCACACCACAGTGATGCACCAACACAAGAACATTTTGTTAAAAGGACAGTTTTTCATCTTGGAGTATGGAGGAGAAAAACATCAGGCTTGTCAACTCAGTATTTTCTTCAACCTCAGCTCTGCAGAATTAATTGCTATTATCTTGTATTTCAGTATGTTCAAGACCAGATGGATTCCCCTCCATCCCCTACCCAATTACATTTCTACAGTCTAAAAACTTTAATCAAAAATTTACTTTAAACATGAAGTGCCCTGCAGTTCTGAATTTCTCCCCACTCACAATATTTGACATTAATCACATTAAACTGATTGCTTCTAAGGATAAGGCAAAAACTTTATTTTCCTTTTCACCTATTTTAGCAGCTATCTGAACTAAAATGCCTCCTTAAGGATATTACTCTCCTGATCACAGCCTTTGCTTCTGTTTTTAAAAAGATGGCCACAGACTTCAATCACACACGAGAGAGAAAATTTCCTTTCAGCCCAGGAATTATAGCTGGGCTTGCCAGTAGAATACAGCAAATATATCATGGATGAGTGGCCATTCATCCTAAGCCACTGCCAACCATGAAGAGCAACTCTCCCCTGAACAGGACAAGGAGAATGGTTTCAAAAACCCTGCTAGAGCCTCTTTTTGTCAGTGTCAGGCAGTGCTACAGGCTTCCCAGGGGAGGGTGGCTTATCCACCCAATTCTGACACTGTCAGTGACTCAGACCTTGGTCTTGCACTGAGCTTCTTGTCAAACATTCCTTACTCTCTTTATCACAAGCCTAGAGGGTTGAAGTTTCCAAGATGTAGCAGAGAAAAGCCCTGGGATGAGAGTCTCAGCTGTGACTGCAGCCATTGCAGCCCAGCACTGATTTAAGCCACAGGCCAACCTCAGTTCTGACAATCAGAAAAAGGATTTCTTTTGCAGGCAGATTAAAAAAGTGAAAAGTAGAATGCCAAGATTAAAAAACTGGTTGTTTCTTCCCTTGTGCATTTTAGCTCATCTGAGGAATGGGAACCTCTGGCACCTGCAAGTACAAAGGGCAGCACAGCAGAGAAAAGTGGTCTGTATTTACTCCTTCCAAAGTGATCCTGTCAGAGCAGAGATAAAACAGGTGAGAGAGGTTGTCTGTGTAAGAACATTACAACAAGACTGAGACATGCAAGGAAAGGATAAGGAACAGAATGCAATTTAAATGTCAGGCTGTTAATCCAGGACTAAGATGATCCAGATGAATGCCCAGCCTCCCACTGCTCCATTGTCCTACCCAGAGTGAATCATTTCCCTCTCCACAGCACGCCAATCCTCATCAGCAAAGTACCAAGCACCACAACAGCTCTCCATCATTTAAATTTAGTTTGGTTGCCCAGCACTGCAATTTGTGGACATCAGATCCTATTCTATTTACACAAAAGTAAGTGTCAAGCTTACAAATTCTATCGTAAACCGACACTAACCACTTCATGATACTGAAAATACAACAGCCATCTATTTTTGTTTAAACCTGTTTTTCACTTTATAACAAAAGATACCAAAAGTAACTTACAGTTACTACTGAACACTATAAGGAAAATCAAGACAAGGTGAAAAACTTGGCATGCCTGTAGCTGATAAAGAAAAAACCCTGATTTGCAGTGGTAAAACATGAATTTTCATTCCTGATGAAATAAGTAAGAACCTTAAACCAAAGGATCATCTTTTCTTGCCACCTGTTAAATCTTTCAGTGTTACCTACCTATTTAAACTTTGCCAGCAGTCATCTGTGAATTTTCAGAGAGTACAAAAACCAGAATATTCCAAATTTGCCCAGACCTGGTTTCCCCTATTAAATGAAATCCCCATTTTTTTTTTTCCAGAGGGATTTCAGCCCAGGGGTTCACATGCTCAGGGTTACTCAAGAGTCCAAAGCAGCTGTTGTTTTCTGCACCAAGCACTGCAAAGGCTGGGCAAGTTGGAAGGGCTGGTTTTCAGTTGAGGGTTGTGTTAATATCCCAGCAGGGTTAGATGGTGCAGGAATGCAAGAAACCCAGCTCCCTGAGCTCATATTTCACTGCTGGGGAGCACACACCCCAAAAGGCTCTTCTGGCCAGCAGCACCATTAAAACTTGTTTCTGTTGATGCAGCCAAATAAAACACAGTAAAAGCAATTGCCCAGTCCTCCAGGATAAAGTCTCTGTAATGCAAGCACAGAGAGTGCCTGACCATGAGCTGACATGATAGAGAGCTCTACCTAATCAGGAGTCATTTGATAACCACCAACCATCCTTTTGATACTCCCAGATGAGGAAACCCAGGGGGAAGCTTGATTAAAGGGCTCTGAATAGACAGGGCTGTTAAATTGTTCCTGCAGAACCTGTAAGAAGTCTGATTATTTTTTTTTTTCCCCCAGTGCTAAGACACAGTACAAAATCTGCCAAAATTAATGTGGCTGCCCCATCCCTGGAAGTGTCCAAGGCCAGGCTGGACAGGGCTTGGAGCAACCTGGGTTAGAGGAAGGTGTCCCATGGCAGGAGGTGGCACTGGAGGTCTCAAGGGTTCCTTCCAAACCACACCACGCTGTGACTCACATGGAAAGTAGTTCAAAGTTACATGGTAAATGTTTTACTACTGAAATAAAGACCTTTCAAGACAGCAGGAAAAAAATATTCTGGCTTGGTAGCTGTTGTTACTGAGTTATTCACACTCCTGACAAGGCAGGCAGGACATGATGACAAGCTGAAGTTTTTAGATAGGTTTCAAGTCTGCCAGCACAGGGCTGGAGCCTGTGGAAAAGCCCCACTCCCTGACAACACCTCCCCTGGCAGCTGTAACCAATCCCCTTTTCTCCAGTCACTTTGTCAAAATGAATGAAGGGCTAACCCAGGCAATACTTGAAGTCAGCCATCAGCATGGTGCCAGAAAAAAATTCCAGCAAATTTTGTTTACTGCTGATTTCCCACTCCTTTATGCCATGTTCAAGGGCTTCAACTTTGATACTTTGGTTTTTCAACCCCTTAAAAATAATTCAGCTCAAGCTGTTTATGCCTTATGAGCACCTTGCACACCCAACCCCAGCCCATTGCTCCTCCAGCACCAGCTCAAACACAATAATAATAATAAAATACTTTTTAAAGACTACATTAAAGTAAATGTTTTTCAAGTATTTTCGCTGTTCTAAAGGAAATTTTCCAGCTGCCTTGAGTCATCACTAAACTTTTGACATTCAAGCTTAAAAAATGATAACAGTAATTATCAGAACTCTTCATATATTACTGTCACTGTTTAAATACAGAACTTTCTAGGGATATGTTTGGAAAAAATTCCAGCTGGCTGTGATGGGAAACTATTTGCAAGGGTGAAAAGCCTGACAGAGAGAACTGGGCTAAAAATAATGCGTGAATGAATTAAATGTGCATTATTTCTTAAAAATTCCTTAGGGAAGGCATTAGAGAAAGCAGTTTGCCATTAAAAACCCTCAGAGTGCATTCTCTGGCTCTAGTCCAATAAAGAAACATTCAGATAGAAATATGATATAAACTTGGGCCATAGAGAGCTGGTATTTGACTTTTGACCCACCCATGTGCTTTGGAATATTTTGCAAAAGAAAAGCATTTCAACTGTTCTGTTTCCTCAAGGACCACTACCATCACAGAACACAGATTATCCACAATTATCTGGAAAATAAAATGCTTTTTTAGAGCTATTTCTAATGTTTTTTACCACAAATAACATCTCCTCTGAAATGCACAGTGACAGGATGCAGAATGCACAGACCATGAAATTTTATTTATTATACTTTATATTCTCTATGTTTTATATAAAAATGTCTTTCAGAGAATCTTGGACAATTTGGGTGACTTGCTACCCAAACAAGCTGTTTTGCACCCAAATTGGCCAACAATCACTACAGATCAGTGGACAATATTTGTAATTCCCAGAGAGTTTTAAGCCTCAAGGAATTAAGCTAAAAATAAAACTGAAAATAAAAAGCAGAATCTAAGCAGTTTGGAGGTAAGGAAGTGGCAAGGAAAAGACCTGATGTCTTCTGAACAGGAAGAATCCCTGCAGGAGCTAAATATTCAAATATGCCTTTGACATAAAAATTACAACAAAGAGCAGGTACAACAGAGAAACAAAGAAACTACTGTAAATCATTTAAATGAACTACTTTAAACCAGAAGATCTGAGAAGAAATACAGATAATGAGTAATTTCCCCCCAAACTTCCAAGTTTTTTAGTTTGTCTGCTTAGAGGATCCAACACACCTGTGGCACACTGGCATTTACAGCATGCTTTTCATTCAGATGTATCAAAGAGCATTTCAAACAAACTGATCTCCTGAGACAGGAAATTACATTAACAGAAAAAAAAACAAAACCCAACTAAATTCAACATGATCAATTTAAGATAAAGCAGAATCCAAATCTGAAGGCATTATTTAGTTTCAAATGCTTTTCTTCAGCTATACAGAAAAATGGAATTTGAAGGAAGGCTTAAATCTAAATGTAATTATGCCCTTATTATGTATGAGCACAAAAAATAAAAAGCCAGGAAGATGAAAGTACAGCTGGCCATGACATTATTTTGCAAGATCCTTTAGAAAGATCAGATTTGAAATGACACAGAGCTCTGGGACTCTTTAGCTGTCTGAAGGCACCAGCAGTGCAAGGACAAAATTACTCCAAACTTCAGCAGTGATAGAAGGTCCCAAATCTGCCAGCTCCTGTATTTAGCACCCTGAGGAATAATTCAGAGAAGAAAGCACCAGGCTCTCAGATTGGTGCTTGATTAAACTTGAGGTGAGACATGAGGACAGGAATCCCTTTCCACTTTGAGATGTGCTTCCCAGGCCAGACCTAAGTGTCTGTTAAAAAAAAATAACCAACAAGGAGGAAATTCTTGGCCAAAAAGCTTTACAATCCCAACCTGCTGCTGGTTTCTGGTGGCTCCAGAACTGAGGAGGCTGTGCTGGGCAATGACAGCTTTTTATGAAAATGGAAAATCTGGGGGGAAATTCAACTCGGTGTGTTTCCAAAAGGGATGCCTCAAGATCATCTGCAGAAAATCTGTATTTGTTTCTTACTTTCATTACTTACTTGCTGACAATCTTTTCCCATGGCTCACCTGTTCTCAGGAGGTATCTAGCCCAATCACTGACACTTTGTCAGGTGCTGGTTTGGGTTAGAGGTTCATCCCATTCCACCCCCTGCCATGGGCAGGGACACTTTCCACTACCCCAGGCTGCTTCAAACCCCGTCCAAACTGGCCTTGGACACTTCCAGGGATGGGGCAGCCACAGCTTCTCTGGGCAATGCTTGAGAAATTAAGATTCTTCTGCAAAAATTCAGAACTGTTTGCTGTTTAAGGAGTCTAAAAAACTGCCTACAATTATGAAAGGTTATAAAAATTCTTCAAATCCATGCTCAGCAACAGTTCCTACCAGTGGAATTTCTCATGGAATTAGACTAGTGCTCTCACTAGTGAGGACAGCACAGTAACTTTAGGATAATATTCATCCCACAAGACATATTAGAACAACCTGCAAAGATCACAAGCCACTGACAGGAAGGACTGGGTTTTTTAAGCCAAGTTCCCTAAAGGACTGAGAATGTGTAGGGCAATTACAATCCTAAGAGGAAACCTGAAGAGACCGCTTCGGATTCCCTAACACCATGAACTTCATAAATCCATCTCCACAGAAACAATCCTGAAATAAAAACCTTACTTTCTTTGTCACCTAGAGAAAGCTTTAATTAAAATTTAAAAATTAAAGAAAGAATTGCAGAAGTCATTCCAGAGCCAAACTCCTCCACACAAACCTATGCAAAATAATTGAGCATTAAATGCTGCTTTCCAAAGAAGATGCAAATAAAATCAGGGCTCGCTGAATTAAGTAAAAAACACTTGTGTTTAAAGTGGATCCTTGGCAAACACACACCTATTCCCATTACATTTCTCAGCTCTGGCACTTCAGAGCTGCAGGTAAATACGATAAATTGGATTTTCACAAGGAGGAAGAAAAATTCCCTGCCAAGTGGAAGGGACTTAGTCCTTCCCAAGGACACAGCACAAAGCACTGAATGCTGATAGATGGGTTTCACTAAGATGGAAAGATTGTGCAGGGAAACAACAGAGGGAGATGTAACTCAGCTTCCCCTACTACTGAAACAACTCCAGATCACAAGGATGGAAAAGTAAATGAATGTTTGCTAATCTGCAGGATGACAAAGGTTTGCTTGAATTGCACCAAATACAGGGTAAATACAATTCAAACAGGACACAGCATTAGGGTTCTTGGCACAGCAGGCCTGGGCAAGGAAGAAATCTAAGGAATACTTGGAAAAACATTTCTACTTTAAGCCACATGAAGCGTGCAATGAATCTTCTGTTGTGTGTTGTACAAATGGCTTTGAAATGTTTTCTGGCAGAAGTAAACACCACTAGGAAATGTAAGGGCTTTTAAGGATCCTGGCAAAGAACTGCAATGTCCTGAGGCAGTTCCCAAAGCAGCCGTGACAGATGGACATATGGAAAGTATTTCCCAGATTTCAGCTAACAAATCACAGACACAGCACCTCTGGATGAGGAATCCACAAGTCCTGAAGCACTAAGCTCACTTGGTTTTCCACTGCCAAGCTCTAACTCTGTTATTTGAGTATTCAGCCTACCTGGCTGCCACAGAGCAGAGCAGTAAAGCTCTATGTGTTTGCTGTATAAAAACCAGCAAATCCTACAATTTTTAGCTCACATAATTTTTAAGTGAGTAGTCATTAAAACTTAAACACTTGCTCATTGCTTTAGAATCCATGGAATTGACTTGATTGACAATTAATGGCTCTGGCTATCCATAACTAGTGACAGACTTCTGTGCTCAATGCAGAGCGGTCCAAGCTCACTAATTAGTAAGAGCTTCTTTAAATTCAGCAAGAAAACTCATACCACCAAACTACTGAGATTGTATCAGTGTGAGAAGATTGAATGTTGGGCAACTCCTTGCTTAGTTTACACAGAGACATCAATCATCTTTTTATTCTGATTATCTTCCAGTGACTGTCACCCAACTGCAGAGCAATGTGGGCACCAGGATGTCCAGCATTTGGGAAAACAGGTCAGGTGTTGGTAAATCTGCCCAAATTTGTTGTGCAGCCTGCTAAACAATTACTGGCACCTAGCAAGGTGTGTGTGGGAGAAGTGTAAAATGAGTAAAGCTGCATAAACAAACATCTTTAATTTTTAAATTGCTTGTAAAAGTTACTTGCTCACTGGCTGAAGGAAGCTGCAAAGGAACAAGCTCAGTAACTGACAGCTCCTTCCTGGAGCTAAAGGAAGTCCTGGAGGGCTGGAAGCTGATGGTGAACTAACACACATTTCAGATAAAACATGTTAATAGAGCAATCACTTTATAGAACTTGAGCTCTGAATTTTTTATCATTTTACATCTTAGAACAAGGCTGCTTTTCCAAAAGGCACAACTACATGCTCAGTTATAGACCACAGATTTAATGCA
The DNA here is from genome assembly GCF_001522545.3 of Parus major. Taxonomy (NCBI): domain Eukaryota; kingdom Metazoa; phylum Chordata; class Aves; order Passeriformes; family Paridae; genus Parus; species Parus major. The sequence continues at coordinate 2,299,421 of NC_031776.1, forward strand.
AAGGCGGAGAGGTGCCTTACAGAGAAAGGGATCACAACTGCCCCCTCCAGCCTGATCTAACACAAACATTCCCAGCACAGCTGTTTCCCAAGAATCAGCAATAGGGATTTGCTATCTCTGACGTGACTTTTTCCACATCTGCAAGGCAGGAGTCATTTGTGATGACCTAGAGCTGACCAAACCCCAGCCTCAGCTCTCAATAACCACAGACAAGGCCTGGGATTAGCTGTTACCCTCTTGGGCAGCCAGGCTCAGCCTGGGAAGTCAGCAAAGGAATGCCAGGATTTCCAATCTGAAGGGACATCAATGAGATTGTGAGTCATCTCCCCTGGGAGAACCACAGGAGACAGCCTGAGGTGCAGTGGTTTGGCTGTTACACAGCACACACTCCCAGGACTCCCTGCTGGACACAGATGTTTGTGTACAGAACTGTTCCTGTGTAGATGGATTTGTTCATCTGCTCATACAGATACTGAACATGCAAGCATGTATTACATGTATGCTATCTGTGGAATCATATTACACATGTAATTAATTAATTAGCATTAATCAGCATTCCCATATTAATCCTATAGGGCACTGCAAGTATTTCTTAAGAGCCAGGATGGGACCACAGCAGTCTGACTCCACAACAAAGTGTTTATGGAAAATGACATCTCTACCAGGGAAAATCAAAAAAACAACTCAGGCTGCAACTGCAGCTTTTTCTCTCCTTTGCATTATTTATTCTCTCCACAAAGGCAGCACTGGGATTTTTTGATGTCACCACAAAACACACTACAGAGAGTCCAGCCCTACCTGGTGCTGTCACTGTCAATGAAATGCCTACATTAAATTCAGATAAGCTCCAAAAAAAAAATAAATTTAAATGGCATAATACGAATTTTACAGATGCTTATGACAGTGCTAGGAGTTTAATAAACAAGAAATGTTTGTTCCCAAAAAAACTGTGATTTAGAAGACTGTCAAAAAAATACTCAATTTACTTTTCACTTCTTCAAACAACCCCCATGCAATTAGTGTAGAAGTACCTGTTTTTGAGGGCTCACTTCTGGTTTTGAGGGAGGTGTGTCTTTTAAATCAGGTAGCATTTACCTTTCTGTGGATTCCCAAGATTTCCCATCTCTCAATGAGGCTGAGAGGTTCAGGACACCAATTTTAACCACCCAGGGACAGGAGGTGGAAGGGGATGGGCTTTAAGGTGCCTTCCAACCCAAACCATTCTGTGATTCCAAGACAAAACAAAACCACAGAGACCCCTCTCTTCCAGAGGAGGTTTGTAGACAATTTTTTCCAGCTTTGCTTTATGTTCTCATCTCAGCCCTGCAAACAGGGATGAATACCAGAATAGCTACAAGATCTCATTAATCAAAAAACAGCTGGAAAGATGAACTTGCAATCCTGGTATTTCCTCTCGAAAAAATGAGATAAATTAGGTATGCTGCCTGACTGTATTTTCAATGAACTCTTCCAATCAACACTTGCTTACCTGGAAACTTTCTTCAATCTTAAAGGTTAACTTCAACAAAAGTGTTGGAAGAGTTTAAATTAGAACAAGAGGTCTTGAAAATACCAAGTGTGAGTTTCATGTGCTTGAGGAATACATCTGTGTAGTGTAACATGATGGAATTGTGGAGATGGATACAAAGAAATTGGCACTTTTGCTCAGATGTGAGCAGTACATCTCATTTATGTTCACCAGGCCATGTTCTGCTTTGCCCAGTCCATAATACACACATGAATATTAGGATCAGTAAAAAGAAATTAGAAGTTTCCACGCTCCTGTTCTTTAAACTTGCCCAGATTTCTCCTGGCTTTATAAATACATGCACCTCTGAATAAAAGAGCTGCCTTTGGAAAGAGAGAAAGAGATCTCTGCAGATGTCTTCTAAGGCAAAGGTCACTCATTTCACCATGTCAAACCAACTCACCATCAGTTTGTTACACAGAACATACAAAACTTCAGGGGAAATCTCAGACAGGAGAAGGAAAAGATCATCTATTTTGGGGCTGTGACCACATTATAGCCCACAACCCCCAGTATATGATGACTAACAGTGCTGTGTGGAGTTTACTTTCCCAGAGAAAGCACTTTTTGTTTGAATAATTGGTTGCTGATATAATGAGTCACTCGACTGCCTCAAGCAGCAGCTCCACCCCTCTAAAAGGACTGGCTGGGAACTGCTGAGTACAGAATGTGTGTTTGTTTAGGAACAACCTGCCTTAAATAAACCACTGACTCACCTTGTCACGCAAATGATGCTCTGCAGCCTCAATATTCAAAGGATCGTCAAAATTCAAAAGATCCTGGAAAAGAAACAGAGAGAACATTGAGGGGCTCCCACTCACTGCATCACAAGGAGCCCAAAGCCCTCACAAGATAATGGCACAAAGCAAACAGGGCAGTGCCATTTAATCACTGCCTTGGTGGTGTCCCTGCCAAAGGTAAATGCAAATTAGTTTGGTAATTGGAAACCAAATCACAGGACAATTAAATGGCAACGGCACCAGGGCATTTAAGCCCTTCTGGTGTGGGCCACACACAGCCCCATGGCACTTCTCCCTGGAAGTCAATGCATTTCTATTGGAAAACTCAATTTTGGAGGAACAGTCAAACCTCCAGGATGCACAATTCCTGTGGGATTTTGTTAAGAGGGCAAAGTAAACACTTAAAAAACTTCCTACTTTATCAGCACACTGTTTGCAGGAGTTTCCTTAATTCCACCTCCATAGAAAAGCAATTTAATTCCCTTTGTGATGAAGCTATGTAACCAATAGCCTGACAGAGAAGTTTAATTGCTCTGGGAAAAACAAAGCCTAGAGGAAAAAGAGTGCAAAGACCCAGAGAACTAAGGACAAGTGGGGTCAGGGAGCAGAAATAGTCACAACAAACCTCAGGCCTCTCAGTTTCATCTCAAATACTAACTTTGGAAGGAGAAAGGGTCTAGGGCTAAAAACAATGGAGATGAGGAATTATCATTAAAAGTAACAATGAATCACAAGGCCCCTGTTCTGTCTACAGCCCAGATCTTTCCCCAGTCTAAGTGAAAATCCCACAATGTGAAAGGCTCCCGCTAGCCCCAACTCATCTTCAAGCAGCAAACCCCATGTTTCACTCCAACCAGGACATCAACCCACCTCATTTTCACTCACTTTCTTCAGTGAAACCCCCTATGATTCTTCCAGACCAGTGTGATCTCAGTGCCAGCTTTTCAAAGCCTAATTATTTACAAGAAGCTGGGTGTGAGGAAAACCCAGGAGGGAAGCACAGCTCTTACCAGCCATGACAAATCCCTGTGGTCTCCTAGTCATGACCACCCCTTTCTGCAGCTCTCTGCCTAAAATTTTTATGTGCAGCTCTGCCCCTGAGGGTTTTGTTTCCTTCCACTTACTTGGCATGCACAGGGAGACTGGCTATGAAATGCAATTCACTTCTGCTGGAATGGCAAATGTTCTCCAAGGTTTTACATCAATTTACCAAAGAAGTTGTTGAAAAAAAACAACCAAGACTTTGGATGCCAGGAAATCCAAGCTTCCTTCTACACCCTGGAGTGGCTGGGGTTGGTCTCTCCAGAGGGGATAACAAATGTAGCCACCAAGTTAGTGATGCTCTTTGCCTTCTCCTGACCTTCCCACCCAGTAGCAATAGCTGAGGAAAGGAACCCCTAAAAAAGGTGACTTTTGTAAAGACTTAGCCTCTCTCCACTTTTAGGGCAAAAGCAGCTGTTTTTGCATTCTGCCTGCCTCTTGCAGCTTCTTGCCCTCTCCTCCATTTCCAAGGTGCTCCTGCAATTACAGGTTCCTTACTCCCATCAATCTTGATAAAAAAGGGAGGAAACGGAATCCCTGAATAAAATCACATAAATTCTTTGTCAAGTCAGGTTTTATGCAAAGCCCCTGAATAGGAATATAAGTGTTCAAACCAGGAATGAGACTGCAGGACAGTCTTTAATTCCTAAAGAGCATATTTTAAAAAGAATAACACCAACACAATATCTTCTCAGAGCAGTATGAATTTCTGTCTCCTGCAAATCAGCAGAAAGAGTTTCATACTGTGTTGGAGATCCCAAATTTGTTATCAGAACATCCCTAATATTTCCAACCTAAGTAAAATCCATGTACAAAAAGCTGGCATTTCAGACAGTCTGCATGCCACAAGCAAAAGCACAACCTGATTTCATACTTGTCCCACTGAACACCCACTGAAGCCAAGGGAAATAAAGACCTAAACTTTCAGAGACAGATGCTGAAACTAAATCAGGCAGGAAAAAGGAAAGTGGACATGCAAAATATTCCTTTACTTACAGTAAATAAAGAGTTTAACCCCCAGACAATATCCTGCAAAGGGAAAACATAATTAGTTAGACATGCATTTCAGGAGTTTTGAACATGTTCACATACTTTATTTTTTCTGTTAATCCATGAAATAACCTGGAAAAAATATCTGGATTACAAGTAATGTTTTCCTAATTTAAATCAAAATGTTGAAAAAGCTTTCCCATTTCATGGCCACTTGATATTTAGAAGCCAGCAAAAACCAAATACAGCATATTCAAATATAAGGTCAGATCTTCCTGCATGTGTTCCCGTTGCTCCTCCATTCAAGGAAAGGAGTGATGCCTTGGGATATGCCACCAACTAAAAACTGCACTGCTTAGTTTAAAGGGTGGGTAATGGAAGTTCATTCGGAAATCTGTTCTTAAAATGAAAAAGGGGTCAAACAAATGCATGAAACTGTCAAAACAGCAGAGAAAAGAGGGTGAGCTGTAGTAGGAGTACAGAGGAATACTGCTCTTACATAAGCATATGTCTCAAGTCATTCCACAGCTAAAACACACCTTTTACAATAAAGATAAAGCCTCAAAGTAAAAAACTTCCTATGCACAGCTAAGAACTTCAATAAATGAGTGTATTTGAGCCTGTTTCCTGTTCTGGGCCCTGTGCTGAGAGTGTGGACCAGAGAAATCCATATCCCTTAAGGACACTATCCAATTATGCCCTAATGAACAAGACACGATGTCAGCATTACGCAGCCAACAGCCTCTCACAATCCAATTTCCCTCTGATCTTGCACAAACAACCCACTCAGTTTTATCTGCTTTTAACACATCAATCTGCCCAGCAGAGCTGGCACTGTCAGCATTTCCATCCTCAGCACCTTCTCAAGTGTGGCAAAGACAGCAACTTTCAAATGTGCTCATCACCTTCAGTGGCAGCACAGACAGATAAAGGCACAAAAGGGGTGAGCCAGACATTTAATTACAGTTATCTGTAAATTTTAAGACTCTAGTGCTGAGTAGTCATCCTCACTCCCAAACAACAACTTTGCCTGCTCCCTGGCAAGCAGGAGAAAAGGAACTAGTTCAAATAATGGATGGAAATCATTGTTTTACACTTTATTTAAGTTGGTACAGAAACCAGGCACAGCAGAGGTCAGCACAGCATGGTATTAAGGAAATGTGTATTAATCCTAGCGATAAATTATTAGTACAATAAATCTGTCAAGTCACAGATTAAAGGAAGATTTATTGGCATGGAGAGCCTGGAAAGCAGCAAAAGGCAGGAAGGTCTCAATTTCCACTTGATTCTCCCACATCCAGGCATCAGAGGGTGCTCAGCAGCTCTGGGCCCTCTGCCCCAGCAGATGCTCTGGCCCCAGAGGTGAGGAGCCCATTCCACTGCTGTCCTCCAGGGCTGTATTCTCCTTCAGGGAGGCAGAGTTGCAGAAAAAACCCCAAAATTTGCAGTTGCCCTCTAGGTACACTATGAGACAGAAGGCTGCAGTTGCAGAGGGTGATGCAGAATCCCAGTACTGAGAATGAAAACCATCCTGAAAAGGTACAAGGTCATGTGAGTACTCTGGGGTCTGGCCATTTCTAAATCCTGAATGCCAAACCTGCATTCCCAGGCTCACAAACCCTTCACAGCTGTTCAAGCACCAGCATGGCTACTAAAAAGGAACAACCAGGAGCAGGTCAGTGCCTTCTAAAATCCTCAAGAGCTCATCTTCTCCTTACACTGAGCAGTGCTGAACCCATGGTGTGCCAGAAGCTCTCCAGACACCAGAGAGAGCTGTCCCCACACAGAACTGCTCCTTGTCCAGTAGAAGCTCCAATACCTCACACAAGTAAATGCTGTAGCTCCAAAAGGAGATTTGATGTCATATTTTCCCATTATATAATCAGTTGCTCCCAAATTCTTATTTGCTGAGCTCTGGTTTTAATTCTTTAGGGTGCTTGACTCATTCAGGATGGTTTCACAGAGTCCTATTAAAGAACAAAAAAGGAGGCACCAAACCAAAAAAAAAAACCAACAAAAACCTTTGTAAGGCACAAGCTGTCAGAATGCTGAACATCTCCACTGCCATTCTAGACACCAAAATGCATAACAGGATTATTATTATTATTATTACTTAATAATTTACTTGTGAAAGTTATCATACCATTTTTGATGTTTCCATCTATTCAAGTTTTATGATTTGCTGGATTCATTTTATACCCTTGCATGGCTCCATAAAAAAATAATGTTAAATTACTACCAGAGGTCAATTACTTTTTGTAATGAGTTTGAGGCTAGACTGGATTTAAATCTAGGATATTGAGAAAGGGAAGTGGGATGGAACAGATGAACAAAAAGTGAAGTATTTGGTGTCTGAGAAACTCAACATTGTTGAATTGCAGAAATAATCACTCTGCATTACTGAATTCAGCAGAGCTGCTGGCTGCATGCAGATAAGCACTGGCCTAGATGCTTGCTTTGGGTTTTCCTGAGGAACTAAAAGATGTGCCAGTCACTGAAGATCTTGTCAGACTTAGCAGCTCAAAAGCTTCTGTTTTCCTTCAGTGTAATAAAGCATCAGGCTTGTCTTCAAATATTTACTGAACTTGTGGCTTACACAGTCTGAAAACAAAGTTAAGCCTGTGTGCAGGAATTTTTAAAGGTTATCTTCACAGGGAGGAGCAGGGCAGGTGGCAGCTGAAAATGGTAATGGTGCACACCTTGACAGTGCTGCACCTCAGTGAGACCCTACTTGCACAAGATCAGACATCCACACCTGACAAAGCTGGTTCCTTTACAAAGCTGCTTTTCATCAGATTGTTTCTCTGTGTTTAACATCAAAGTTACAAAAGACAAGGGCACCACTGCTGAGGGACAGCCACAGAGCAAAGCTGAAAGCCTCTGCTTTTTGTGTCAAACCTGCTTTTTGCACCTGCCCAGGCTGGACCTGCAGTCAGGGCTGCCAAATTCCTTGAGCTGCTTTATGTGGTTACTGCTCCAGCTGTGCCCAGGCTGTTCCCTGCTCGGTATCCCAGAGGTTTCCCAGCAGCTGAGATGTCACCCACGGGTCAGATGCCTTTGGGAGTCCAAGGTGGGATATGCAAGTGGGATTAATTCACATCTATTCTCTTAGTTCAGAGGAGGCAATGATGCTATTTGAAATCAAGAGCTGGGGTTCCCAAGCACAGCAGTACCTGGCTAAATCCACAGTGGGTAAGTGGAACAGGGAATGATGAGGGAAGCACTCTGCTCCATGGCACTGTCACCATTCTGGGCTGGAGCATGGGGAAGTCAACACAAGCAAGTCAAAAGATCAACAGACTGTTGTAAACACCCCTTTATAATTGTCCCTTTTCATTCTGGACTATTTTTGTGCTGCATCTGAGTGAAAAGTTACACTAAATCCCTGCCCACAGATTTATTTATGGCATGCCAAATGAGGAGAAAAAACCTGCTGCTGCAGCAGTGTCTAAAGTTCAACAGCAGCGACTCAAAATCCTCAATGCAGCTTTTGAAACAGCCTCTCCTGAGGCCAGGGAGTCTCAAGACTTTGCATTTCTAGGAGATCCTAACTCAGTCACTGATCTTGCCAAGTGACAGTTCTCAAAACCACTTCACAAAAGCATTGCCACTGAAACCATGCCACAGACAAGGGTTTCAGAAAGACGACCACAAGCACTTCTGGAGAAAGAGCAAACACAGAAACTGCAAATTAAGATTTTCCTTTAACAGGCAAAGTGTATTTAATACATTAATTTAAAAAGAAAGCAGACAGGACAAAAGCACCTAACAAATTTCCAATCAAAGAAATTCCTTTAAGAGATCCAAGAAGCATTTCTGATCTAACAGACTGACCAAATCAAAGCTCATTGCTAAACAATTTTTTAAACAATTAAATTGCAATTTAACCCAGTCAGATGAACAAAAGGAGCAGCAGTTCACTTATACAAGAACATGTCTGAAGCATATTTTTTGGTTTGTTTTTAGAAGGGCTGGAAATGCCACTCCAAAGCTCAGCTTGCTCTAGTCCAGCCGGCACGGCCAAGTCCTGGGACAGCTCTCTGCTGTCTTGTCTGCCTAGACACCACCTCAAGGTGGTTTTCCTCTTCCCCTTCTTCCACCATCTCTTAAAAACAAGCCCAGCTTCTTCCTCTCCTAAAAAACCAAGCACACTTCATCCCACCCCACCAAATTTATCACTGGTCCTGGGGATCAAAAGAAAAGCTTTCCTTCCAGAGACCTAGGCACTTCTCAGCTTATGAAAGCATATCTTCACTCCTAAACTGCCTTCTCCCAAATAAAATCTCCTTTTATATTTCCCCTCCTGCTCCTCTCTAATCTTGCAAAAGTTGGAAAACATTGTTTCCACCCAGAATAAGGTGATAAAGTGAATGCCACCTTTCTTTAGCCACCCCAGTTGTCATGTGCCTGCCGTCCCAGCCTGTGCTTCCCACCCAAACACAACAGCAGCTCCCTACAGGACTTTGGGTAACTTAAAAGGCATAAACTGCTCCAGTTAGCAAACACAAAACAAGGAGGAAGGCTGGAAAACCATTTCTTTTGTACTTAAATATAGGAGGAGAAAGAAAACAGGAACAATTCCAGCCTGTTCCTCTTGCAGTGTGAACTGCCAAGTATGCAGGAGCACTCCTCTCAAGTCCCTCACTTTGTCACTGACTCCTGACATTTGTCCCCTGGTAACTTCAGGGCAAGTGGATAATCCTGTATAAATTGTTCCCTGGGGAATTCTCTGATAGCTTCTTAATGAACTACACCGCAGTGATTACAACACTGAAGCCACCACCCTCTGGAAACCAGTCTGCTCAGTGCATTATAGCTGACACAAATTGAATATTCAGAAATGAACAATCTCGGGAGAACAAGTATGGTTTAATTACACTTACTGAGGTACCTCAGCTCTCCTGATTCACAAGCTTATAATAACAGCTACTGTATCTAAACCAAAGATTTGGATTTGCCAGGGGACATTAAAAAAAGAAAATTAAAATTTTGCAAATCTTTTCAGAAGCAAAAGCTATTAGAAGACACTGAGTTGTGTATTTTCACCAGCCTAGGCATGTATGGAGGGGAAAGAAATAAATCACTTCTAACAAAACTGCTAAAGTCAATTTATAATAAAGTCAAAATACAAAACAATATATCCCTGGAAAAATATTTCCTGAAGCTTATTTTAAGAAAAAACTGAATGTCAGATCTACACAGAAGATTGTATTCAGTGCTTTATAGCTTCTCTTTCCAAATACTGGGTCTGAAGTTTTTATTCAATTTTTAGAAAAGACCAACTCCAAAACAGGATTTAAATAAATCAATAGCTGTATAATGTTATCATAATGCTGAGAAAAACAGCCTGAGCAACAAGAATTAGTGTTAACATAAAGCATACAGGTTTCTTTTTTCTCTCCATCCTCAAGACAGTGACAGTTATTTTATTGTCTGTCTAAAACACTCCTCTACACTAATTACAAATGATTTGACAGCAGACCATCTATTTTCCTTAAGATGATGGTTGAAAGTTTTGTACTTTCAAAACTCCTCAGGTTGATGCTCAAACATTGAGGCAAACTGGAAAAATTAAGTCACGACCCTCTGATTTATTTCTCCAAAAGATTAATTTGACATTTGGATGATTCCAAATGAAGTCATTCCACTGCCTGAAGACAGCAGCAGAACCAGTGAACCAAACAGGACCAAACGTTGCCATTTAGTATTAAAACACTAATTAAATAAGCAAGGCTCTTAAAGATCAACTCCATGTAGCAATAGTTTAGTGGAAATGAGTCTTAATTCCTTTTAGGTCAGGTAATCTAATATCACAGACAGATATTTATTAACCTAGGATCTGGAGTTATGGGAGAGAAATTCCTGAAAAAGCAGTGGTTGGCATGAAAAAGCTGTTTAAAACCTAGTTTAAGACTACCTGGATGTTTCCCACTCCTGCTCCTGTCTCTCCTGTCAGCAGTAAGACAAAAATAACAAAACCTAGCACTTCAAACTATCTCAGTGAAAAACTGAAATGCACATACACCTAAACAAAAAGGGAAACCCTCCAGAAAACAGCCCAGCTCTCTGAGACCAGCTGGATCTCCACCAGAACACAGCTACAAAAAGAAGAAAAAGGACAAATATTCCCTGTGAACATCCATCACACATTGTTCAACACTGGTTTTAATGTTCATATGCTCAGCCCTCCACAGAGCTGCCCAAGTGTGCTTTGATTATTTTTAAGGTCCATCAATCAGCCACTGATTTATGAACCAATTTCCAGTTGCAGTTACTTAGAGGTAACTGCAGAAGGAGCCTGACTTTTAAAACCAGTCAGGCATTTAAAATACAGATCCGCTTGTTCAGTTATTAAAATCAATCACCTGAGATGTTTTCACAGCAAAATGAAAACAAACATTTAGGACAAAGCTGAGGAATATTAAGGAGAAGGCTAGGCAGGTGATAATCCTGGCAAATAAGGTGCAAGTTGAGGACTAACAGTAGCTACTAAAGCACCCTGGAGGTTGAAATTGAAATTACTGAAGGGTACAAAGCAGAGTAGCAGAGTAACAGCAACAGCATGAAGTCATATGAGGTATTTAAAAGCTGGTCTTTGCAGTGACATAAAATCTGAGAACAGAATGGAATTAAAGCCATCTATTTGCTTTATGCCTGGGAAACATTAATTTTGACCATCACACCTAAAAACAGGAGAAAAGCAAGTTCAGACACTGATCTGGGCCCAAAGTAACTGCAACAGTCTCCAGCTTTGTGAATAAGCTGTCTTAGAGAGGAAAACATCCAATAAAATGATACAGAACATGCCAGAATGGAGACTGAAAGGTAAATAAGCTCCTGCTGCTAACTCATGTTTAGCTACAAAGGACTGAATGATGACACAAAGATCAGCTGGAAAGCACTGCAGCAGTGTTCACACAATCCAGGAGACCAAGCACTACCAAAAATTACCTAAGGGTTTGGAATTCTGGAGTGCTTCTGTGAATTAAAAAAAGTCATTTAAAAAGTATATATATAGACAGGCTGGCAAGTTAATGTTTTAAACCTGTTTCAGGCTAAGAGCCCAACTCTGCTCAGAATCTGATTTTAAAAAAGCATCTAATGCAGGAATTCAGAAATAGCACATTCATTAGTGCCTTCACTCACACACAGGCTGCTCTTCACAGTGGTCCATGGAAACGTGTTCCCAAGCACAAAGAAGGGAAAAAAGATAAAGCTCAACACTTGGTAACCTGAAGAGAATTCAATTATGAATGAGAAGACACCAAGTGCAAAAAAATGCTGGGAAACAAAACTGAGTTGGGTCTTTCCCCCCCTTAAGAATCCTCCACACTGTTAAAAATACACCTTATCACGTAACTTTTACAGACAATTGAGCAGATTTTCATTTTTATTTCAGAAAGTTTCTTCGTGTTTCTATTCTTCATTTAATACTTAAAAAAAATATTAAAAAGGTCACAGCAGTTTATTTAGAAGGATTTTTCACATAAGAGCTCTGCTGCCACCACAAGGATTCAGAAATGAGACACAATCAAAAACTTGAGCCTTCTAAAGGGTTAAGCACACAAGCTCCATCCATCTGCATTCAGCACGGTTTGTGCATGAAGCTTCTCATATGCATTCTAGATTTGAATGGCTTTTTTAATGCCCTTGGAAACAGTTTCTGTGGCAGAAGGACATGCCCCTTTCTCAATTTAAATCTTTAGGAGTAGTTCAGAGTGTTTTATTGGGCAGATCTGGGTGCTATTCCTCCAGAAAACCAGTCTGACTTCATATTATTGAAAAATGAAATACTGACTTTGAAGTCCACAACAGGCCAAGACTGGATTTCTGTTCACTGTGCTTCTGTGAAAATTCTCACTCTTCCCCTTCTGGTGATGAAAAGCTGTAAAAAGTGAGCTCACAACTGTGGTGCTTCAATGTTAAAAAATTAAAAATCCAAGGAGGACATCTGATTTGATTCTTTTCTTTCTGAAGTTTACCTATTACTTCCTTTTCTCTTGCTGAATCTTTTAATTCAACAACCACAGTAAAAGCTCCTTTTGGGTTTCTCTTCCATTTGTACTAATTTTTTAATGGCTGAAGCTTAAAACTTGTAGCCTAAAAACTCTCTCTGAATGAAAACGCAGGGACAGGAGCAGAACTAGTTAACATAAATTATTCAGTGCCTTGATTTAACCTGAGATAGAAACAGAAACACAAAGGGCAAAACAAAATCACACCAACTGATGAAAAAACAACAGGGAAAGACTGTTTAAGAAAAACAACACACTCATTTTACCTCCTCAGAAGAGATTTGACAGATGAAGAAAGTCCCAGATCTCATTCACAGTGCCAAAAAGCAAACCAAGTATCAGATAAAGGTCATTCTCAATTTGGTTTTTGAAAGAGACAAACACCTGATGTGTACCCTTTATGCACTTAATGTTGTTAAAGCTCTGGAAGAAACAATTCTGGCAGCATTCCTGGGAACAGCAGCAGCAGGAAGATAAATTCCTGCTCAGTGCTCTGCACTGATTTTGTCAGGAATACCAATCCCATGGAAATTACCAGGGTTATGGATTGCTGTTCACAGGATGCCTGGGTGAAAAGCAGCACACCTCACAGAGTGTGGGTTCTCAGAGTCACACCAACCTCCAAAAGCTTTGACCAGAGCAGGACTTGTGCAGCCACACTAAAACTACCAACATTTCTACAATCAGAACTGTACTTGCTCCACTGTTGCCACCAACACTTGCTGAAAGACAAAAATCCCACCTCAAAAACCTGTTCTTGAGCAACCACAAGAGCTGTTTCTTTCCAAGGTCAGGAAAGGATTTTTAAAGATGTATCTAGTTTGATAGACACATCCAAAAGGAAACAGTACCTTTAAGGTTCTAGTTGGGGCCCAGCCAGTGCCATCAATTGAGTGTTCTCTCAATAAACTGCAAAAAAAAAAAGACACACATATTATACAGAGCAACTTCTGCTTAAAATGCCTTTGTCAGAAAGTTTCTCAGAAAACATTAGGAAGTAATTGCAAGATAAGATCTAATTCTTGTACTATTTATATCCAGGTAATGGAATTTTAAACCCCAGGAGTTGGGATGTCTGCCTAAAATTACCTTCTACATACTGTCATTACAGAACTCCCCATCTGAGCTCAACCTCTGTCAAAACACCTGAATTATCTTCCTCCAGCAGCAGACAGTGACAGAAACCCTTGTGACAAGCTCAACACTGAACTCTTTTTTTATTCCCTGATGCATTTTAGAACATGTTAATCTCTGGTGAAGAGACAGCATTGCAGGATGACCCATCTCTCACCAAAACTGGCACAAACCAATGCAGAAAAGGGTGTTTTGGGGAGGGATATTAGCAAAGAGAGGATCATCATCTCTTCTGTGAAAGGACTTCAGCTTCCTATAGGTAAAGGTAAGTAAGTGGAAGAGTTTTAGTCTGTCTGCTCCAGAGGAAAAACTTCCTTATAAAATATAACCTGAATTTTAACATGAATATTAATATATAAAATACAGAATCTCCTATATGCACACATCCACTGGAGAAATTCCATATGACCAGTGTATTATGGTATATATTAAGCCCAGTGAAATGCTGATGTATTTGCAAGTAGAAACCATTGAGGTGTTCAGGCATTTCTGGACCTTTCAGATCCAACTTCAGAAGTTATAAGAAGGAGATATACTGGGGATCAGAGCACAACTGAGAAATAAACTGAAGTCTTGCTCAGAAAATGAATGAAAATGTCTAAAAAACTCCTTGAACCATCATTTCACAATCACACCCTCCTCTGTAAGGAGTAATCTAAAACTGACAATTCACGCAACAAAGCACAAAAATTTACCACCACCAGCAGCTTCTGCTACTGAAATGACAGGGTTAAAGTAAAATAGTCTTAAACTATTAGGTTTTAGCAATTTCCAGGGTGATATGTAGTAAATAATCTTTAAGTTACAGTAGATGACTAAACCATACAGGTTATGTATTTATTTAATGAACATGGCAAGTTTCTAGCCAAGGAAATTCAATCCTTGTTCAGTGCAGAGATCCTAGGAACAGAATAATCAACCTGGACAGGCCCATTCCACCTTAACTGTGCTGCTCATCTCATTTCTGTGCTTTTAGAAAGATAAAATATGCCATTACCACTTGTGCAACATTAAAAATAACATCTTGTGGCAGCAGTTTGTGTCCATATGTGACAAAAGCAAAAGCAAAGAAAGCTTGCTTTTTGTCTGTTCCTTATCAAGCTGTATGACAGTGCTTCCATTTGCCTCTCCATACACCTCACTGCGAAATTCCAAGTGAGGAGGAAGTTAACACACAAACTGAAATGATAAAAATATTCAGTGACAGAACACCTGAGCATGAGCTAAGCCTCATGAACAGCTCTGCAGCTTCCCAAGGCCTCAGAGATCTCCTGGCACATCTCCAGCTGGGGATACCACAGGTATCTGTGACTGAAGAGGTACTTTGACCTCTCAGAGTACTCAGGCAGGAAAGCAGTGAAGACAGAAGTGTCCCTTTGGCTTAATACTCCTCATTTGCTGATAGAATTTGTTTCACCTTTCTTCCACAGACTGGGAATGATCATTAAGCTCCTGAACAGAACCTTTGTCCAGATTTAAGGAGACCTCCCAGCCTATGATTACAAATCCTTGTATCTGGGCTCCTATGGGCAGACTGCAAAATCACTGCTTTTCAACTTTTAGTAACCAAAACAGCCACTGATGTGACCAGTCAGCTGCTCAGCTTTCAGTTCAACAAATATCTTATTCTGGGAGTAATTCCTGCATGGAAGAAAGCTTTGAGGATTTTTTTTTTTTTTTTTTAATACACACATCCTAAAGAGATCTTTCAAAAAACATCTCCTGAAGTGGGAATTGCATGATTCCAGAAAGTGTAAAACCTTCTGAAACTCCAGCTGACCCAATCTGCAGCTTAAGTGACTACTATTTACTGTAGGGACTGAAGATCAATCCTGAAAAAACCTCCATGTTTTCTATCCACATGTGCAGTAGAGGTGATATCCAGACCTAATTAGCATCCATCATTAATAATATGGTCCAGGGTAACTGCAGTCCATAAAGCACAGAAAAGCCCCACTTTTCCTCCCCCTGACCACAGCTTTAATTATTTAGAATGTTTTAATCCAGGGATGATTATCAAACCAGCACACACCACAGCACAAGGTATGTGGGGGGAAACCACTGATAAAGATGTTTTTTCTGCTTTTAAAAATACCTGAAGCTATTTTAATGCATAGACTCTTGGGTAAGTTGATTGCAGACACTATACATAGAATGCATTTTCTAGCAGGCATAAAGCAATTAAGTTATTTTAGTTTTTCCATCTAATGCCAGACATTTCCAAGGTCTGTATGTTAAGGCACCTGACAATCCAAACTGTTTCAGTGTGGATGCTGAAAAAATGCCTTCACTTCATTGGAATTATGATGCTCCAAACACCACATTCATCTCTTATAATTAAAACCATTTAAAGAGATGGAAAAGTTGTGGCTGTCCCATCCCTGGAAGCGCTCCAGGCCAGGCTGGATGTGTCTTGGAGCAAACCTGTCTAGTGGAAGTTGTCCATGTCCAAGGCAGGGCGTGGAATGGGATGAGCTTTAAGGTCCCTTCCAAACCCAACCACTCTGGGATTTGATGAATGTGAGGCTTTATTGGACCTCAGAAAATGCTGTGCTATAGCTGGAGCTTCAGCTTTGGTTTGGTGGCTGATATTTGTTGCTCCCTGGTTCAAACACTTGACTTGCCTAAGGAAGGGCAATTAAAAACTTCATTTTCACCAGGACTTTCAACACAGCACAAAAATGATTTTCCATCTAGAGGAGAAAATCAGCTTCTCTTTAAGCACTGTTTTGCTACACATAGTGACAACCATGCTGGATTTTCAGAACAGCTTTCAATCTCACTTATGGGCTTTGCTTCTGCTTCATCTGCTTTTTCTTCTGTGTGCCATTAACTTGAAAACTGACAGGCAGGCTTCTCACTTCTGTTTCTGTTTGGTTTCTGGCCAATTTCACCATCAGGTACTGATGATGACATTGCAAAGTTTCACAAATTCATTTGGAAGAGGAAACATTTACTATCAAGGAAAACCACTCAGCAACAGAAGCCTCTCACTCTGGCAAAGCAAAGTTTTCAGGTTTCATATCCTGACTTGACCCCAACTTTGTTATAACTGGCACATGTCTCTTATCAGTGGCTACTAATTATTATAATTAACAAATGGCAAACAAAGAATAATTACTGTCAAAGTTTAACAAACACTTTTTTCCCTCATTTTTAAAGTATAAAGGATTTTCAAGCTCTTAACACACTTGGGCATTAAATGGTAAAGCCTCAAAACCTCCCTCTGGGCCTGAGGATTTTTCATTTATGAGAGAAGGAAGAAAAAACCCAACTACATTTTGATTAGGCTGGAGTTTACATTTTTACCCCAAGTAGAACAAAATACTAAGTCTGAACCTGAAAAGTCAGGCTCTACATGGTCCCTACAGCACAGCAAGAATGAGGCTTCCAGTAGATTTTTATGTTCCTAAAAGTTACATGCAGAACCAGCAGAAAAAATACTGTCAGGACAGTTACATCCAATATTTTATCAAACAGAGAAACCTCCAAGGTTAAAAAAACTCTAACAGAATGTTGCTCCTACCTTAGGCAGATTTCTCCTGTCTCTGTAATGTTTGGGTGCCAGATTCTTGTCAAACATTTTACCTTTGGAGGCTGCCAGGAGAGAAAACAAATTACTGTGTTATCTTTAAGATAAAACCCTGTTATAACTCATAAAACAGAAAGGCAAGTATATTTGATATTCACAGCCTGGGTTGTATGTTTAGGGTAACAATACATAACCTACAGAGTCAAACCAGGTTTCCCTGCCCTTTTAGCTTTTCTCAACTCTTCATAAAAACCAGGCTGGTATTAGGCTGTTCCTTAGAAAAAAAAAGAACTTTTAAGAAAGCCAAGAAAATTTACTCCTTCAGGGAAAAGAAAACACCCTAAGTCATTCAGTTTCCTCATACTTAACTATTAGGACAATCATTTAAACCACAAAAACTTCACCCTTCACCGAGGCTTGTCCAAATCAGGGATTTGTTAAAGAACAGCAGAGGACACAAAGGTAACAATTACACCAAATAAATAACTTTTTAAATACAGACCCTCCTGCTCACAACTGAAAAGGAATGCATCAGAGCTGAATCTGAGACACTGAAATGCCACAGGCAAGATCACCAGATTTCTGAATTTCATAGCAGGGTTCTGAAATTCAGATTTTTAAAGTACAATCTCCTTTGCTCTAGTTTTGTGAAGTAAATAAAGAGTGAGACATAAAAATTTCAGTAGCTTAGCAACAGCACGTTGTTCCATCCCTGCTCTCCCCACTAGGACTTGCAGCTTTCAATCAGGCAGATTATTTCTGATAGGAAGTGTCCTGGAATCCATCAGCACACACCAGCACCTTGCAAAACTTCAATTAAACCACATATTATAAATGTGGAGCCATCTCCCTCCAGTTTTTCCAATGATGTCTTCAATCAAGAGGCAAAACAACTCAAAGAGCTTTATTTGCATGACAGCTTCATGGGTTTTTGTCTCATTTTGTTCCCAACTTCCAATTACCTTTTTAAGAAAATTTTTTAATTAACACTCCTTGGAAAAGGTAAGAAAATATGCATGGCACTGAGACACCAAAAACATACCTAAAAGAGATGTTCTAGAACAAAAACACTGACCACCACAACGAATCTGGGATTGATAATGCAGGTTTTGCTCTTCCTCCACTTTATTTCTGTGCAGTAACTCAAGTAACATCAGTCATGGCATTATTGAACATTACGTGGCTCACAGTCCAGGAGTTTTTGACCTCCAAAATACTTTAGAAGTTTTTTTAACAGCACAAGCTTTTCATTAGCTACACTTTCACACTGTTTTGAAAGATGATGTCTAGTTCTCAAGCTAGGGAAAGCACCACAATTTATTCCATGCCATTAGATCAAGATAAAAGAGGAAACTTCTACCATATGCACCTTCAAAAAAAGAATGTATTGATGAGTCTAAAAAACACTTTATAGGGACTCCTTTAAAAAAAATCCCCAAATCCTCACAGTGAATTAACTGGTGCCTCATTTTTTGTACTGTGAAACAGTTTTGTATGGAAACAGAAGAATTCCTTTAGCCTTTCAAAGTGATTTTCATTGCTAAAAGTTAGAAAAACCCACTCCTGACAGTAAGACAAAGGTGTTTCTCTCTCTCCTTTTTCTCTTTTAGACAGACAGACAACTGCAGCACAAACAAAATCCATCTTCAGACCAAACTTCTCCTTGTTCCAAGTCATTTTTGAACCTTCCCCAGGCTAACAAATCTGAAGATTTCCTCAGGGTGATGTTTCATTTGAACACCTGTGACACTCTGCACAACAAAGCTCCCAAAATCCATTTATTTCCTTGCTCAAACTCCTCCTTCCCCTCAGACACCACCAGCAGCACACACAGGTAGATCCAGCCTCAGCTGTGACCACATTCACTTCCTTCTCCATTTCCAAGCAGCCACCTCTGCTCTGGGATCCCTCATTTAAAATTAAGTTTCAGTTCTTAATAAATTTGCACTCTAAAAGGACAGGTGTACCAACAGATCTTACAATTTTTTTAAAAAATTATGCATTATTTCTATATGTAATTTGACAAGTATTCTGTAGCTGTAACTCTTCACTAGTGAAAAAATTTACCTGGAGAAGGAAGGGATGCGGCTCCTGAGAGAAATCTGGAATCAATGTTATTTGAAATGCTTTCTCTAGACACCAGCTAGTCCCAAAGTGTTCTGCTAAATCACCCTGCAACTGCAATTCCAGATTTTCTTCCAGTTTGTAAGAAACATAACTCCCCCAGGAGGCCCTAATAGGGATACAAGTTCCTGGGGGTGAAATAACGTCCAGCCCTGAGATATTTCTTACCACTTTCCACCACCAGTTTCTGGAGAACTCTGAGACTGGCTGAAAGTGAACACTACAGAGTGAAGCATGGAGTGGTTTGGTTGCAAGCCACAGTACAAAGTTTTCCAAATTTTTCCTCTTTATTTATTTTCTGCTCCTCCACTACATCACAATTCCACATCCACTCCTTTTGCCATGCAGAGGTGTGATATCCCAACCTTGTCTGCAGGGTGAAGGCCCTGGCAAGTGTGCAGAGCTCTCCTGAAAACAGGCATCACTTGTTTCAGTCCATTCTGCCTGGCAGAAGACAAACCACAGCTTCAGCATAACTCAGATTGGGGAGCACACATTTGAGTTAATAACCTGACCCAAATCAAACATTCAACCTCCTGCATTTTTCCAAAGCATTTTATTTTTGTATTGCATGAGAGGTGTTCAAATTTAAAAATATTTTATTAACATTTGCTGTAGATTTTCCTGCCAGTGCTGGGCAGGGAACCATAACAAACCAGAGACTTTTTAATTATGGGAACTGAGAATCAAAAAACTCAGCTCAAAATTGAACTTGGGCTCTCCTGTTAATGCACAGCAAACACTTTCCTGCAGCAGTGTTAGGTGAGCAACTAGAATACAAAAATCAGAGGAAATAAAATAAGTACAAAAAAGTTAGTAAGGGTGACCCCTTGTCATAGTATGAAATTCTTTGGTAAAGTTAAGGGGAACTTAAAACATCCCACAACCAAACCCACACAACTGCAAACACTATCTAGTTGTGACTGCAACTACTACACATAGATAATGCTGAATTTAGCTGAGAGGAACCAAAGATCCTCTCTGAAACTCTTCCCCAGGATCCTCCCCTACACATTCAGCCTCCCTGAAAGGACTCTCAACTACCAGCACCAAAAGTGAGACAACAAAGCAGAAGAATTGGGAGGGGAAATTACAGAACTGTCAACTTTTTCCTTTGGTTCATTTATTTCATTCTTAGATATATAACTTTTTAATGAGAATAATCACTAAATCCCAGTCTCATGAATAACTAACAGGAAAGAGCAGAATCTAAGCCAGAAGGGAGGACACTCAGGTCTGACTCATCTGCACTTCCAAGAGCTTCTCCCAGACAGCTGCAGAAATTTATTTTGTTAAAAGACAGACAATCTTTTGTCAGTCCCAATGCCAGGTTCCCCCTGAAGTCCTGTTACCTGCAAAGAAAATCTAAAATGACAACTATGAGACTAAAGACAAATACTCACCACCATATTGTAGGCATCAGGAACTTCAGTTTCAAACTGAAACTTTCCCCCTTGGTAATAGCCCTCATCTAGAAAAGGGAAAACAAGGAAAATAGTTAAATAAGAGAAAAGCACCAAGATTAAAACAACAGCACAGGGTTATCACCAAATAGTGGCTGCACCACCAGCTGCCACCTAATCCAAGGAGTGTATGAGCATCGTGTCTTCCTGCATTCCCAACATTTTCACAGCAGAAATTCAAAGTCAGGAGAGCCAATAGTCCAAGAAAAATCCACCATTCTGATCACAGGAACAGGGGTGCTATCCTAGAGCAACCCTGGACCGAATTTCTCACTGTAGGAAGAAAATCCTGGCACTTGGCAGACAGTACAACATTAGTGACCCTTGGAACGAGCTGGAGAAATCCTCCACTTGCTAATGCATTCCTAAATCCTGCTCCAGGGCTGAGCACATCTTCCCAAACTTGTGCTGGCACTCATGGTGAGGAGTATGAATGACGTCTGCAAGAGCATTGTTTCAGAGTGTACTTCAATAAGATCAAGCAGGCTCTTTCATTGCAATTATCTTAATATGATGTATCAGCTAGGAAAACATGTCTGCTTCTCTGCCAACCTCAGTACTGAATTATTAAAATGGCTAAATTTTCCAATATGGCATATTAAAATATCTACTTACATTTAACCAGGGCTAATGGAATGGGATGACAGTAAGCCTGCAACTCTTGAAATATCTGTGCTTGGAAGCTGAAATGCTTGCAAGTGATCTGAAATGCATCTGGCATTGTTATTTCTGAGGTTTCTCATTAAAAAATGGGAAACAGGTACCCAGCCCACATTGGGGTTTGAGACATCTGAGGGATGCTCTGGCTTAAACCACCTTGAGCACTCCAGCCCCACTTAAGGCCAGGAGGGCTGGTTAACATTTTATGATGCAGGTTTGATATATTTCTTAAACCAACACTGCAAAGAAATGTTCCATGAAATGTTCCATGAAATAATCCATAGTTTACAGAAAGACTAATTTTTTTATTATCTAGCTTGTTCCAAATAACAAAAAAAAAATCCAGCTTGTCTACTGTAGGTTATCAAAATCCTCTTTCAGGTCGCAGTCTCCTGATCTGCTTTTCAAATCTATTCTCTGTTCCCACTCCAATTCAATTCTGAAGTCTGCTGGATTTATTAAGCAATTTTAGGCCTGCTATGCTTTACCAGAAATTAAAGAGACATGCACTGATTTTTATAGGAAAAAAAGATAAAAGCATTTCTCTTTTGTTTTTAAATATACAGAGATAAAAACCAGTAAAGCAAGCCATTACTGAAGAACAAGAAGTAAGAGGTGAATTACACTCATACCCTTTGGTAAAACTGTTACCTGTCAAATGTGCAATACACTCAGAGTGAGACACTGTTCCAGAAAGGAATTATTGGGAAAACAGTCCAGTATCCCCCAGGAGCTCTAACACCACATTTATCCAAGAGAACACAGACAGCTGACTGCACTTTATCCACCATCCAGCACTATAATACATTTTAACCAAGTGTCAGGAATTATCACATTTCCAAGTACAAAAGTTATTTTCCTTGGCTTAAGTTCATTAGTTCCCTGATTTGCTGGACTTGGGAGCAAAGCATGCAGCAGCTCTTCACATTCCACCCCTGCTAAAATGAAATAAATGCCTCCTGATGGATGTATCCACATGTGTCTTACATCAAAGAAAATCCTCAGGTTTAATGAACACTCACTGCAATGGCTGTCCACCAGAAACACTCAAGAACTTTCAGATCAAGCCTTCCTCCAGGACAATTTAATATTCATCACTGCCCTCAAATTACAACTCATTTTATATTTTGGTTTTATCTTGACGGCAATCACTAATCACATTAACACTAATCAAAAACCACAATGGGTAAGCTCCTGGCTCTGCTGTCAATAAGCAAGGACATATTTTACACAATTATGAGAGCAAAACATCTCCCCTCTTTTAAACAATTCTTCCTCTGGGTTTGTAAAGCAACAATAAAGCTACTCATTACCAATCACTCAAATACATATTAAAAATTCTGGAGAACCTCAGTATTCAGGCCAGAAATCTTGCACTGCATTAACAAGATAACCCTTCACAATGAAATCATCTTTCAGCATCTCAAGTAAATAGGTTCTCAGACTGGGAGAGAAATCCTCAATTTTTTTAGGCATGTGAAAGTGGTGGGAAAAAAAGTTCTGGCAGAGTTAACAGTGAGGAAAGAGCTATAAATAAACCCATCAAATGGAACAGCCTTAACACAGTTAAAGTTGGCCAGAGAGACTTTTGCTAAAAAGGGAGTATGTCTGAGCCACTGTTTTCCTCCTACTGCTTAAATTTATGTCTTCAAGCTGTATTAGCAGAGCAAGCATCCCTCCCACTTCAGTCTCAAGTTTCATTACTAACAACCTGACTAATCTTAGCTTGCGTTTGTAGGGTGTTTTAATGCCTGAAAGTGCTCTGGAAAACACTTAACCAAATTATTTCCTCACTTTAGAAGAAAATGCAAGATAATTAGGGCAGGCCACAAAGGATGCACTTTGGATAGTAGCTCCCTGAATCAGCCATGCTCAGCCATGCTCACCAATATTTGTGACCATTTCATCAGAAAACAGGGTCTTTATTGAACCCCTTAATGTGGCACTCAAATATCCACACCAACCCCAGACTTGTACAGCAGCCTGAGAACTGCAGGGAAATGGCATTTACTGCACTTACTCTTCTGGGTTTTTTCAAGTATAAGCTACCTAAAGTTACCTCCTTTATTTTTTTTCCAGGTCATTACCATGTTTTAGTCCTTCCTCAGCTTCCAATTTTGTGCTCCAAATACCAGTGCAGCAAGCCTGGATTCTAAGCATCCATCGCCTTATCTTCCCTAGATTTTAATCCAATATGATACTGGTGCAAAAATAAGAACAGAGGCAAGTGGTGGCACAAGGGTATTTTTCAAAGGCAGAACAACTGTTTCAATGACAAAAGCGAAGAGAAGCTTCAGACAGCAGAGAAAACCAGCAGTGCCCGCCTTGGGGACACGGAGTTTTGTCTGCTGCAGCTGAAAAATACAAATCTTAGCCATTTTCTAGCATGTGCTGCTAAATATTCACTGAGGGTGCACTGCAGAAACATACAGGGACTGGAATTTCGTCCATTATGTGAAAAAAAGCAGCCACACTTATCAAGGTCTTTTGCAAAATCATTTTAAATGAAAAACTTCTAGTGATCAGGATAATTTTTCAACATTAAATACTGGCTGAGAAAGATTTTTACAAGAGGTGCTGAGCAAGGGATCTGAAATGATTTCTGCTCAGTGGTCAAGTTTATTTTCTTATTCAAATTAGTCTCTATGTGAAAGCCTAAGGAAGCCTCTTTTACTTTCCTTTCAAGACCAGCCACATTCAAAATGACTGCATAGAACAAAGTCAAGATTCATGCAAATACTGTTCAGACAACACAAAAAGAGTTGGCTCAAACCTGCTTGAGCCACAAAATTTCTGTGACAACCACTCTGCTGCCTCAAGGAAAACTAAGAAAACTTCAATATTTAAGAGAGGCAGAAAATTACAGACTTTCTTGGTTTGTGCTGTTTTCTGCCTTTAAAACACTAAGCTATAGCTGATCACAAGATTCTACACCTGTAGAATGCACAGCTGAAAATAGATGTTTACTTGGGTCAGGCTGCAACTGCAGAGACTTCAGCTGTGCAGCTATTTTTAGAGTAACAAAATGTTAATTAAGATCATCTCATTGGCAAGATCATTTCAGCAACGAAGCTGGCACAAAACCCATGCTCTGCATTCAACAGCTGGTTTCTGCCTGCAGCATCCTGCTGCACAGCAGCCAACAGACAAAATAATTCCTAGGATTTAAACACCTTGGAGTTAGGACAGCTTTTTCATACATCACTCATTTGTACAGTGATGCTCTTCTCAAGTCAACTCCTTCCCAAAATACAATTAAGTGTCATCATGTAAAGTTAAGGGCATTTGGTGTAAATAGAATTAACACCCACCAAATAAATATGAGCACAACTCCTACACAGGATAACAGGGCCAAGGATCTAAATTAGCTCTTGCATCTATTTTTAATTGCACTGACAAGGGCAGCCTCACTCCTCTTGCCATCACAAAAGGGAGCCACATGAACAGACATGTTAACAGAGACCACCCCAAATTTCTGCTGGAGGAAGAGCCAATAAACAGCAACAGTGACACCTAGTGCTGCTCTGGCTTCGAAGTGCTGGATTACAGAAACATTCCAGGCTCTCCATTAAGTGCACACTGCTGTTTCTCCAGGTTATACACCAGGATGACTGACACACCTCACCCAAATTCTGCTGTCAGAAAGCATCTACAGAAAATGGGCACCCACAGGAATGAGCTGGCAGGGGGCCACTGAGCCCAGCACATCTAATTCAAACCACTCAGTGCACTGCACACAGCAATGTTCTCATTTAAGCAGCTGCACAGTCTCAAACACAAGAAGTATGTGACAAGTTTATTTAAACTTCCATGCAAATTCATCCATAAAACACAACCTCCTATTCTAAAATGCACAGAAAACACGAATTTCAGGTGGCTATTAAGAAACTTATATGGAAATGATAATTTATCAAAATGCTTTCACTCACCAGCCTGCCAGCAAGAGCTTCACAGGATACTCAAGTTGTGTTAATAACAAAAAAATGTGATTTCACATATTTGAACAATCAGACTCAGAGATTCCTCCTTGCTAAGCATCTTCAGACATGCCTAGGATTGAAATTTTCCAGCACTGTTATACTGGCAACCTCTCTTTACACCTCTGCAGAACCAAGCAACCAGTACAAGGGAACACACAACCTAACAGGGCTGTAATGCAAAAATAAATCAAGGTGGTTTGAAACTGGCTGAGAGGAAAAAAGTTCTCAAAGTAAGCAAACAAGTATTTCCTAACCCTACTCATTTTTGAAGGCCTTTTTACTGGAATCTGGTTGTCAAAACTCAGCCCAGTTTCTTCATCCCATTAATAAAATAATTACTATAGTAGCCAAACTTTCTTTGACTCCAGGATTTATTGGAAGTCCTCTTCCAATTATGTTTCCTAAACACCAACACACACAGAGAAACAAAAGTAACATAATGAAAAAAATTACCTGGGGTTACAGTTAGTTGAAAGTAATGGAGCTTGTTTGGGTCAGGAAAATTCACTTTACATGTACCTGTGAAGCAAAAGAATAATTTACATCAGAAATGAGCTCTCCACTGTTGGCTGGCATGAGGAGGCAAGTCTGTCAAGGATATTTTATCACTCATATTATGCAGTCTTTAGCTTCTTAGCCCATCAAGCCAGCTGTTCCTTTTCTGTAGCCAAGGAGGTAAATAGTATCATAGTTATAAATCCTATTTCCCTGAAAAAAACTACCTAGAACTGTGCACAATGAAACCACACATTCTTCAGGTATTTTTACCCTATAACAGAACCTACACTGAAAAAAGTTTACATAAAATTATTCTGTGTAAATTCTCAGTAACTGCCCTTAAGGAAGGCTTATATCTCAAGTAAGATTCCAGGTCTAAAATCATATTATCTTGCCTTGGTTTTTTTGGGTTTTTTTTTTTTTTTTGGTGTTTTTTGTTTGTCTGGCTTTTTTTAAGGAACATGGAACGCTCTTAAAAAATTTGTTTTCCTGAGTATTTTCACTATTAACAAAGACATCAGGTTATATCCTGAAGTGAAAAAACTGCAGGTTGACTTCATATTCCCTAAGAGCTGAGCTATTTCCTCTGCCCCCTAAATCAGAATCCCCTGTTTCAAAAATGAGGGAATAAAGAAAAAAACAGGAGTGAGTCACTGATAGCACCCTTGAGCCCCAGGAACCTTTTGGGCTCTTTGTGAAAGCTTTGCTGCCACTCTCCAGCAATCAAAAACTAGAAGCAAATTATCAATACTACTTCTAAAGGACAGTAATGAAGGTCCAGTTCTCCACAGCCCCTTAATGGGAAGCAACAAAGAAAATCTGTTCAAGCCAGAGTGGAGGAGCTTTGCACAGCTTTCCCTGAGTTAACAAATACCATTAGTATTCATACTTTCATCAAAATGTTCACTTCAATGGTCCTTTCCCCCTTAAAATGCATACTGTTAAATGTTATACTCACAAGGTAAATTAGCTTCAAGGTCTGCAACCTCTGTTGAAAGAAAAAAAAACAAAACAAAAGCATTATTTATATAAGGTTAAAGCCCTTCTTCAAGTCCAAACTGGCAGATCTAATTTAAACCACCCAATAAATCAAATTTTACTTAAAAATATAATTAGGCTGCAGAGGAAGTTTACCTTGAAATTTCTCTTTTAAGCCACTCAATTCATTACTAAAAATGCTCATCTGCCCTACAGACATGGCAAATGGATCTTCCTTTGATGGGGAGTTCAGCTCTGGGAGACTGAAGCACAGGGGCTGCTACCACACACAGCACTGGCATTTCCAAAGCACAGGTTTTGTTACTGATACACACTCCTATTCAATTAAATTTTCCTTTTATTTACTTCCTGAGTTAAAATTCATAAAAGAAAGGAAGTATCTTGATTCTATTCCACAGGCCCTAGGAAATGAAGTGTATTCCTAAGCCTGTCAAGTCACCTTCCCTGGAAGAATCCCTGTTTTTGTGTATTTTATTGAAGTTTTACTTTCAATTACATATGAACGAGATGCATCAAGGTATCTCCTCCCCCTTTTACTTCTGAAGTCCTAGAAAATCAAATTGAGTTTATTTTTGGTTTTTCCTGTGGTCTTATTTTCCACTTTAACTGTTTTCAGGCCTCCACAGAGAGCTCATTTATTTGGGCTGGCAATGCACAAGAGATTTCAGTACCAACTCTCAAAAACACACATCTGAAGAAACCTGTCATTCAGAATTCTTGGTACTGAACCCAAACTGAACTCATGACAACTCTCCAGAACTTCTCCTGCCATCCATGCTGATCAAACCTGGCAGTGGGAACGATGATTATTTGACTCCCTCCTCCCTTGTGCTTGGCACACCATGCATCTGCAGCCTACTACACCAAGAGAAAAAACCACCAAAACAGAAGCATTGTGCTTCACACTTACTGAAAAATTCACAACTTCACTCTTAAAATCCCACACTTGCAGCCAGAGCTGATTTAACCAAAGCCATGCACTGAAAGACAACAGTGGAGCCATACTTTCGCTAAAGTATTGTCTTTATAAAACACACAAACACAAAAATGTAATTTCAGCTGTAATCAAGGACTTTATTTCAATTTTCCCTTCCTGGTTGATAAAAAAAGATGTGAAACCAACTACTGAAGGCTGAAGCTATGAAAACTTTTTGTAAGATTACTCCCTCACTCCTGTCTTTGAATTCGCCAGCCTTTCATAGTGGGAGGCACATCAATCTTCACTACAGTGCAAAGTTCAGGACATGGTTCAATTATTTTAAGGTGTTGACTGCTTTCCTTTATTGCTTTCTGTGCTTGTGTGATGTGCAGTTTAATGAATCCTGCCTGCCCTTTCCCTGATCCCAAAAATGGGAGACATTTAAGGGCAGAGCAGTTGTGCTGAGCCAGGGCTTCACTTCTGCCTCCTGCAAGGTTCAGGAGGGACTTTACAATCACCAGAGTCCTTCTAAGTGTGAAAATTCCCTGTAATGTGTTCACACTTCTGGGTCTCTCTCTGTCTTGGCACAAGAATGAGTATTTTTATCTTCTTAAAACATGTAAACAAAATGCTCACACCCTGGAGAAGGGAGCACTGTGCTCCTTCTCTGAAGGTGTGCAAACAGGTGGGAATGCTGTGCTAATAAATCCACACAAAAGTTTTGGAAACAAAATAGCCCAAAATTGAGGTTCCTAATGAACTCTGCAATAAACCACTGAAACTAAGAATGAAACAACTTCATGGAGACAAAGCAGATAAAGATCTGCCATCAATAATCTAAATGTTTAAAGCACCATCAAGTAAGTCAACAGATGTTACTATTAATTGTGCAATATGACCAAACACTGCTGATTCACCAATTAAAAAGCATATTTAACAGGCCAAAGCTCAGTGTTTGAGAGTCTTCCAAATTCTGTGTCTCTTTGGTAGTGACAACATTGACATTAGAAGCATTTTTGTATGCTGCTGCTCAGAAAGCAAACATTTTGACCAGATTATTCAAGCTCCATTAAGATCCTGATGTTTTAACTTATACATTTTCTGCATAAAGCAATACCTCAGTATGAATATTCTCTGTAAGGAAACGCCCCTTGTGCAGGCTGCCAACTTATTTAACAGATACTTGTAAACAAGCAAAGCATGGAAGTGATAGAGCTCCAATGCACTCAACTTCCAAGAGCTCCAAAATTAAAGAACTCACTAAGTTAGAGAAGTTAGTTTTTATGAGCTCCTCTTTTAAGAAATGACTGCCACTACAGCTGAGCAGTGAAGAAAATTCAGTTTGACTACTTTTCATGGTCATTTTGTGGAGAATCTGCGTCTGTGTCTCAATTCACACCATTAAGATGATGAGACAACCAGAAAATCCAAGTGTCAGGAAACTCCAAACAGTCCATCTGGTGTTCCCAAAACCTTGTGTGACCTGGTGCAGGAGCAGCCCAAGTGGAGGTGCACTTGCAGAATCCTGCTCTTGACCTGGTACACACTTGCTTGAACAGTTCCACATGCTATTTTAAACCATAAAAAAGTGAGGCTTAAACTTAAACCCAACATAAACACTGGAAAAGTTGAATGCAAATGGATTATGTCTCAGCTTTTCTCTCTCCTATACAGTTCCTGAGCTGCTTCTAAGCCTAACACAAGCAGCCAGAGTTATTTATTCCACAAAAGATTTCACAAACAATAACTCTCCCTACCCATGACAGTTCTCCAGACAGAAATAGGAACACTCCTGCTGTGTGTACAAGGTTTATGAATGTTCTGTGCACACACCACAACCTCATTGCTCTGCTCCCTCATCTCCCCAAATCAGAATTTATCAGTGCTTTGTTTATTAAGTCTTCCACAAAAATCAGGCTCCATGCTTCCTGCTGGAGTTTGGTTTTAAGTACACAAAAAAAAAAAAAGCATTATTTCCTCAAGTAAATATTCTTATCCATAGCAGTTATTACTTCACTCTGGTTTTGTTCAAAAAGCCCCCTGTCCTGTTTAGGTCCCTCTTTAATTTACTTCTTAAAGACTTCTAGATAGGAAGGTTAAATACCTTGACACTAATAAAAACCCCATTTTCTATGTACTAATTCTAATATTCTGTTAATTCTGGAAATGTTGTTTGCCTCCTCATTCTTATCCATCTATCTTTATAGCATTCCCTACTTAGTTGTACAGACCAGTGCCAAGAAAAAAAAAAGTATTTTCTCCCTCTCAACTTTCCTTCCCTGTTTTTGTGAGGAGGGATATTACTATTTTTGAAGGCTAGAAGAAAGCAAATAAATGGCTTCTCTCCTTTTTAGTTACAATGGATATTCACCTCATTTTCATCATCAGTTTCCCACTTCCATTCTCTCAGGCTTATACAGAGGCACACATAAAATATTTTCTGGTTCAACATAAATATAGTTGTAAAAGCCACAGATATTGAAGACAACCCAGGAATAAACCTTGTTAACTCATTTTCATATACACTAAGTTATTCCAAGTTGCCACAATTAAACCAAGCAGTAGTAGTAATTTAAAGCTGAATGATGAAGTTTCTGTGCACTACCAAAAAATGCAGCGTAAGAGACAGCCTTTGTGATCCATGAGCTGCTACTGCCACCCTGGCATGCTTTCTATCTTCAATTCAATTTAGCAGTCACCTTCATTATACAATATTAATCTCAAACACCACTTTGGTTTGTCCTCAGCCCTTTTTAAATTTCAGAAAGGATCTGCCTTTCAAGTTCAGCACTGCATGCTTGCCATCCTGGAGGAACAGTCATGCTGCCCCTGCTCCCAGCTTAATGAAGTTCCCCTTAGAGATGAACAGAATATTAAAAATTGCCTCTGCAGCACAGAACAAAATGAAAGCTGCTGAAGGAATTGTACTGCTTGCTCTATTTTAATTTGGGTACTAGGCCTACAGGATTAGGGCCTTACTCTCCAACTGAGCCTAGAGAGAAATGCAGTGAAAACAGATGTACAGATGAGTCACACAGCATTTTGAACAAAGCTGTGCTTCACTAGACCCTCTACAGCTGGAAGAGAAAGATCCAAGTGACTCAGAACTACCTCCCTACATATAAAACTTTAGAGATAGAAAGATTTCCATTCATAATACATCCACAGAATAACCCAAGTGTCCTGAGACGTGACTGATACCTGAATTCATCTGTAACAATGCTGGATATAAGCAGTCAAAGGAACAACTTAAGGAAAAACTAACAAAGGGCATCAGTATTTTGAGAGCAGCTTTTCCCCAAAAGTAGAACAAAGCCTGTTTAAAGTGCATCCATCAAAAAAGTCAAGGTCAGTGCCTGACACCACTACTTCAAACACCAACTGAGATGTTTCCTCACACCCATAGAGCAAATAGCTACCATACCTAAATTAGCACTTATTTCCCTACTTTCAGGCAGCACGCAGTTGGTTGGTCTACACCAAATCTTTAAAAGTTTGTAAGCATCACCTACACTTGTCAGGGGCTGGGGTGGTGGCCATCATCTCAATCAAAAGAGCAGTGATCCACTGACCAGGCAGAGGACACAACACAGCTGAGAGCTGCAGGGGTATCAGTGTAACAACACATCCTTCAGAGATCCTCTACAGCCTTCCTGGACTGGACTCTCTATCTAGAGAAGATATCTCTATCTATCTTGTGTTTGTAACACAAACAAGACTGTCTGTAATTTACCTCCAGGAAAAAAACAGACACTGTCTGTGTCTGGACAATACCCTTAGCAAAGCTGGCAGACATCCGTCTGCAGGATTTATTAGACTATCCCCAATTTACTGTGGAGCAGGAATAGGACAGTGGTGCTTCACCACTGGCAGAACACTCTGAGCCTTTTCTCATCTCCTCTTCCTCCCTTGCTGATGGCCAGGATTTCTTTTTTATGCAGGAGAGATTATTCTCTAATTTGATGCCAAGACACTGAACTGATGGAGCCTTTCCCCAGTTCTGTCACTGTCATCTGTTTGTAACTCCAGCCAAAACACACACCAGTAACAACTTCTACTTGAAACTCTTCTTCCAGTTTCTTTCCTTTGGATCCAGTACAACAGCCCCAGTTCAGCTATTACAGTTCCACACAAACAAGCAGTAAAAGCTCTAGTGCTGGTCCAGCTGCAGCAGCATCACTGCTGTGTGCACACCTTTACTAGGCAGGTTTGCCTACCCGTTCAAACTCATTCCTGCAATCTTTACATGACCATAAATGTCACAAGTTCACCTCCACTCAGTCTTACATCATAGATGCTGCTGCAGCTGATCCATCTTAAAGTGTTGAAGCAAATTCTAGAAACTTTTGTAAACAAATGGTCTACATTTAGCTTGAGCAGCTTAAAACAGAATATCCCCAGCAAGTCTTTCCCACTATATTTCCCTCTCACTTTCAGCAGTGGCACTGGAATGATCTGCTTTTCCTGTCAGTTCCCACTGCACCCAGAAACCATCCTCAGCACACCAACAGCTGCTCCTGCAGCTCTTTTGGGAGAGCATCGTGATTGTGGTGGTGCATCCTCTCTCCCAAACTCTGGCCTGCTCTGCAATTTCAGCAATTCCTATCAGGCCCTGGCCTTTGCACAAGAGCTCCCTGGTGAAACATTCCTGAACTGTACCAGGAACTCCTGCTGCCTGGACAAGGTGGGAGATTGGAGCAAGAATCATCAGTCATTCCCTGATGGCTTTGAAACATTCCTTAGCTGAATTATATCCTGAGTGAAATGGTACCATTCTCACTTGAATTTGAGAAAACTCTAGTAATCCCCAAAAAGGGATTAACAGGACTATTTCATGAATTCTGAGGGGGAATTTTTTAATATACATTCCCATGTATACATACATATCCATACATGTGCTACATTTGCACATTTGTGTGTGTATCTATATATCTATATAAATCTTTGAGTATGTGTGTGCATTGACTTGAACACACTGTAAAACACTATTATCTTGAATCTATATTATGCTTATAGCTGGTTAATAATTAATGTAATATTTAAATGCTTTTATCATTAAGTTCTGCTAAATCTTTTAGACATAACTGTTGAGTCCAAGCCTGAAACTGGGTCCAGCTGCACTGGAACTCCTCTCTAAGGAGTTTAGAAAGGATTTCACTCTGAACCTCCTGACTCAACCAAGTTTCCTTTGCCTTTTTCCCTCTTTTCATCACAGCCTCTGTATATATCACCCTAAATTGATTCTAATTTGATTTTCCTTTACATGTGTTATCCATGCAGTAAGCAGTGTAAACCCTTCCAACAACCTTTGTTGTGCTTTTGCAAATTTATATTAAGGCACATTTTCACCAAAGCCTTTGATGGTGACTCTTTAAGTGACCTACACCACTCATTTCACAGCAGGGATGCAACTTCCATGCACAATCAGATCAGGATCCAGCACTCAATGCTTGTCAGAGCCATGTGATCACTGACCTGCTTTTAACTAGTTCAGTCTGGGACTCGTTCAATACTTGGTTTGAACTTAGTTAGTTTAAACACTCAGTTTTACTTAGTTTCTTTAAATACTTAGTTTTAATTACAGAGCTGCTCTGCTATCACAGCCATAGCAATTACAATACTAATTTTCTATAAATTACATTCTCTTCCTCCCCTGCAGACTTAGGTATGGTTTTGAAAAACATGACTGCTCTAAGGGTAGAGTAAAATTTCTTTGGCACCTCACATGAAGGGTATTTATTTCACACTGCTGTCTTCCCCTCAAGTCTATACCTGTAGGTTAGGCAAAATCTCAGATTATATATATTTAGTAATTTGGCTTTGTAGCTTAGCCCAGTTAAAGAGCTTATTTCTCCTGCCTGAATCTTTCCCCCTCAGAACCAAAGTTAAATGAGGATTTCCAAATTTTAAATGTAAGAGGGATCACAATCATGATTTAAAGAATATAAAAATTCCTTGTCCTTCAAACAATACAGAGGAGAAAAGGTGGATATAACATTCCTACAGTCTTGCTGAGGCACTTCCCCATGCACTGAGGTAGCAGTGTTTGCAGTGACACCTTGCTCCTGCTATCTGACAGAATTACAAATTTCCTAATTTGGAAAAAAACTCACATGTACTGCTAGTTAGGTAATATCAGTCAGGCAATTACAGCCATGTCTGCCTCGAATCATTCTGAAACAAGAGCAGGAAATGTGGATTTCCTCTGACTGGCAAAAATCCCAACAGTGGCTGTTCACACACCAACAGCAGTGTATTTGCTACTGATCATTTTCAGCAGAAACATCAACCTAAACAACACATTCCTCTGCCACTAACACTCAGCTATTACCAGAGGGAGTGAACCAGAGTTTAAATTCATAGTAACTGCAAGCTGTAAGCATCTATGGATTTTTAAATATAATATTATCTATGCTACCAAAAAAAAAAAAATATAAATTGAAGTACAGGAAAGTGCTGTCCCTGATCTAACTATAAAATAGTTTAATTTTTGTCTCACTAACTACTGCATTTACCCACAACTGCCAAGCACTGGGTTTGGGGCTTTTTTTTCCACCAGCTGATAAAAACCTACAGCTGACTTCCTAAAACATACCACACCATAATACAATCACTGGTTTATCATTCACAACTTCACACTCAACTTAATGATTCCAGGCCTACAAAAATCTCCCTCTGCATTGCTTTTCAAATCTTTCTGAAGTGTGCTGCCTCTGACCTGTGTCATTAAAACCACTAAAACACTGTTGTTACTTTCAGGATGTTCCTTCCTGTGACAGACAGTTATGGTTTTGCTCAAAAAACACCTTCCTACCACGGCAAATATACTTCTGTTCACATTCTCCTCCTATACACTCAGTGACACTTACGTGGCAATTTTTTATCATGGTTTAATTGATGATGGATTAATTTTCAACACAGTAAGGAGGACACTTGTTTTTATTTTCGTTATCCAATAAAATAAGCATCCCACAGGACGTTTGAAAAATACCTGTGGGAATCCATATGCAATTTAGTGCTGTTTACTGGCAACACACCTGAAAACAGTAAATCCCAACATATCTTAAGATATTCTTTCACCTTTAACGAGTAGCTTGTCCCGGACAGACACCCTGCGAGTGGAGTCAGACGCTGGGTTGGACGCACGGGGGCCTCTGACACCATCATCCCGCTTCAGCTTGCTTGCCAGCGTTAGCATTACTGCTGCTTCCCACCTGGAACACAACGGGAGGGCAGGGACAGTCACCAAAAACCAGGCCGAGGAGGAAAACAAGTCAAGGTTGTTGAAAGAGGAGTGAACGACCGCCATCCACACAGAGTTGCTGCACACAGGTTAACAGCGCGGCGATTAAAGGCGGGGATGGCACCTGAGGAACGAGCTTGTTTGGGCTGTGCATACTGAGGGAGATGCAGTGCACCAGGCCAAGAGGAAATTCAGTTTTCTGGTGGGGGCGTCAGGCTTACATCAGTGTTTACAACCCGATTTCACTGCCTGACACTGCTCCTTCAAAAGGCCGGCTGTGAAAATGCCCCTGGCAGCCCCCTACTCTCCTCCACACCTCACAGGACAACATTCACAGCTGCCTCTTGGCCGGCCAAAAGGGGAGAAAAAATAAAAAGGAGAAAGGGGAGGCATTCCTGGAACAACTCTAACTAGGAAGTGAGGTTTGAGACAGCTCCCAGGGCACAGGAAAGGGACTGAGGCTGCAAACAGTGCAATTATCTACACAGCTGCACAACACCAACTCCTCACAGGGCAAAAACCTGACACACAGAGACCAAATAACTGAAATGAAGAGATACTTTTGCTGTGCCAGCCTTCCAGTCCCGGAAATAACTGCACCCATAAATTAATTAAAGTAAAAGGTGGTCAGAATGCCAAAGTCATGAAGCCAAAATATCCATTCTGTCATGGTTTAATATGTTTTGAGCCTACTCCCAGCTGAAGGCAACTCCTCCTTCTTTAACATTTTGGCTAAAACCAACTTTTGGGGCTGACAAAACCCAAACCCTTCAGGCCCCCCAACAGCTAAAATTTCAGGAGAACTGCTTATTCTTGAAGTCATATGAATTAATTCAAAAATGCAAAAAGCCAGGGCATAATCTTGACTTGGAGGTTGATAAGAGCTGAACAGAA
The DNA here is from genome assembly GCF_001522545.3 of Parus major. NCBI lineage: Eukaryota > Metazoa > Chordata > Aves > Passeriformes > Paridae > Parus > Parus major. The sequence goes on from NC_031776.1 coordinate 2,335,181, forward strand.
AAACGAGCAACAAAGCTCAGAAAAAGGAAATAATGCATTTCACAACAGTCCCTAACAGTAGGAAACTCTGGTGAGATCTACACGAAGGTCAAGCTCCCTGACGCTGACAAGTAATGTGTGTGTCAGCTTCAAGATGTATGTTTAAAAACAAAACTACAGTTCAGGGTAAATGTAAAACCCAGCTGGTTCAACTGAAACAACTGCAGTTTTTACCCCGGAGAAAGAAATGATAAGCAGAACAAAACAGTCCATTTTTCCCTGGAGAAGGAAAAAACAACAGCTGCTTTCAAAAAAAAAAAAAAAAAAAAAAAAACCCAAAAGAAAAAAAAAAGGGGGGGGGGAGGGGGAATAGGGGGGTCTGAAAAGTAATGAACGCGGCCACAAATTAAAACAAAAGAGAAAAAAAACCCCAAACCTGTCAACTGCAGACCAGACCAGCTCTGTCCCCTCAAAAATACCCCCATCTTTTAGGCGCTGATTCCAAATAAATTCAACTTCGATGGGCATTAAATACCTAAATACCTTTACAACTTGTCCTAGGCAACCAGGAAACCCAAGAGGAGCGTGACCAGTCTGGAAAATAAATTATTCGCCTCGTCTGTATCCTAAATTCTAAGGAAACACAGCAAGAAAGCACTCACAAACCGCAGGTAAAGCTTTAGCGAGGAGACAGAGGAGGAAGGGAGAGGTGCTGTGCTTATTTCTAAGGAAGGGAGCAAGAGTCCGGGGAATTCTCCGGCTCCCCCATAGTGAGGAAAGCGCTCTGCAAGGCGCGGGGATCGCGGGGGAGCGGGGCCGGGGGCCCCGCTGCCAGCCGAGGCCTGGCGGAGCGGCGGATGTGGGGACAGCGGGAGCGGCCAGGCCCGAGCCGGCGGCTGAGGGAAGGAGAACAGCCCTCACGTACCTGAGCGCGGCGTCAGGGCCCGGCTGCCGCGGCCAACACCATCCCCGGCGCCGGCCCGGGGGGGAGCGGCGGTGGCGCCTCCTCCTTCCTCCTCCTCCTCCTCCTCCTCCTCCTCCCTCAGCGGAGATCTCGCGAGAGCCCAGGTGGGACCGGGACGTGACCCGCCGAGATCTCGCGAGATTTTAGCTGGGGCGGCGGGGAGGCTGTTTGCCGCCAGGAGGGCGGCGCCATGTTGGGGCTGCCTCTGAGGGGCCCCCTCAGGCAGCGCCGCCATATTGGGGCGCTCCCTCAGCGTCAGCGAGGTGCCTCAGGGGAATTGATGTTGTTAAAGTTATCTGTCCCCAGGCCGAATTTTCTCGCCTTTTATGAACGGAATCACAGAATCATTAGGGTTAGGAAAGACCTCTTTTATAAATGGAATTGAAATTTAGACAGATAGGTGTATTAATAGCAATTTAATAACAAGGAAAAAAATGATACAGTTTAGTGAATTGAATACGAGAATACAATTTAGTAAAAGAATGCAGTTTAGGGAATTGGTATAAAAGGAATACAGTTTTAATAAAAAAGTACAATTTAGTGAATATATTCATATATATATATGAATATAGCTTGCCAGTAACTAATTATGATTAAAGCATAAGCAAAACCAACCAGGGTACAGGGAGGGCTTTCACCCCACCTCCTGTACCAAACCAACCAGGGTACGGGGAGGATTTCTCACCCTACCTCAGGTACGAAACAAAGCAATTCAAACTAAACTTACATACTGTATGCTTATACATATTCATGAATGTTTCCTCTAAGTCTCCTCCTATTTCCAATTTTTTAATTTTACGTCACTATTCCTCACGGCGCATGCCTCATTTGTTGTTAGGGGGTGTTCAGTCTTCTTTTGGTGGTCTTTGGACGAAGGCTTACACTCATCCTCATTGTCTTCTGGATAACTTCACAGATTGTGGGTGCATACTAAGCCTTGTGTTATGTAAGTAAGCATTATATTCCAGTCATTAGTCTTGCATTTAATTATTTTCAGGCCCTATGCCTAAAGTCGTTACAACCTTATCCATCTCAAGGTTGATTTTGTCTTAGGACATTACTTACCTCAAAACTACATCCTGTACCTTAATTTTAACATCTGTAAAGGAGTACATCTGCCTTGTAACACTAATTCCCTTGGTTGTTTCTAATAATAACTTTTCAAATAGTTACAATTTAGATAGCACAAATCATTTCCATTTATTACACCTCTGAGATCACCAGGTCCAACCTTTGATCGTCACCATGTCACCCAGACTGCGGCTCCCAGTGCTGCTTCCACTCATTCCTTAAACACTTCCAGGAATGGCGAGCCCACCACATTTTTGGCAAGGCATTTCCAATAAATTTCCTTCTTTTACTGTCCCCTCACACTGCTCTGGAAAGGGGGAGGTGATTTAGACACAATATAAATTATGCTGAGACTATGGCAAATAGCAACACACCAAGGGGGAGGAAAACCAGCAATTGTCAGGGGGATTTCAGGAGCAGAGCTTAACCAGGCTGCAGCATTTGCCTTGGTGCCTGCTTAAATTAATCAACTGTTTGTATATTCCAGCAGCAGATGAGTGGAAGACTAGTGAATTAGATGGAGTAATCAATCAAAATGTCAATAACATCAATATGCAATAGTCAATCAAGTGAAATATCAATCATATTGTAAAAAATGGAGTAACGCTTCAGAATTTTTTTAAAAGTTTAATAGGGGATAACATAAGAGACAAAAGTCCAGCACTGGGGTGCTCTTTGCAAACAGCCAAAGAACACATGGGGGTGTAGTCCCTATAGTGTTACCTTTATACTGTTACAATACTGAGGTACATGCCTTTCATAGAGTTCATACATTATTCAAACATTCTTGTGAACTTTTTGATGTTATGGGAATTCTTCTGTTTGGCTTCTTCACACTCTGGCTTATCTGCATGACATCCTGTGTGTCAAGTTAATATATTTTATTCCTCCTTGTGTCTCCATCCTGTTGTTTTCGCATCCTCTGATAAGGATTTAGTAGGTCCCCTTTAAATTTAACATGGTATTTTCTAATTGTCCTCCGGTGCTCTGGTTTGTGTCACAGTTATCACTTGGAGAATTCAGTCAGCAGAAAAGGGAGGGTAACAAGATTGTTTTACACCATTTGTTTGGTTACATAGAGGTATTTTAACACCCAGTATTTAGCTAAGGCCTATAATACTGTATATTCACCACACTGCTATTTCTAAACCGGTACTTTATACTAACAAACAGCTCAATAAAGGTATATGTGATACTAAATTCTTATGATCAATGCAAAAACCGATCTATAAATGTGAAAGCCCATATCATATTGTAGTCCTTTTTTAATATAGAAGCACAACTCCATCTGATGGAATCTGTAAAAATGGCAAGAGTGCATTTAGTAACGTAGAGTGAATACTTGGGTATTGTAACTAGACTGCCCAAAAACTTCAGACATTTTCACAGTTCTGTTCAATCAGCCCTCCCAACTGTAAAATAGGTGCATAAACTTAAGTTCTTCCATTTGGTAGCTTCCACTAAATAAGGGAGCCAGGAATTAGCCATTGAAGCAGCATCCAGGTCAGGTGTGGTAAGGCCAAGCTGGAGATCTGACACAAGGGAAGTCTGGCAGACAGCTACTGAAATACTCACTGCATCCTAAACATTCACTGCAATGATACCACTACCCCTTCCCCCGAAAAAACTGGATCTGACCTTACTGAAATCTAGTTAAACCAGCACAAAACTGCTGCTTAGAGCCCTTTCTTCCCTCCTTAGGCTTTTCTTTCCAGATACAGGTATAGTTTGGATAACACTGCACGGCAGCTTTGGACAGAAATGTCCTGAAAACACCCTCCTCCTCCCACAGGTGTTGGCTGTTTGTAGGTCCCAGAGAGGGATTTCTTGCAAGCCTCCAAAAGCGAGGGGTGAAATCGGGAGCAGGACCAGGAGGAGGGTCCCAAAGCAGGTACCGATGGCATCTGCCTGCTGGGAGATCCCAGGTCACAGAGCAAAGCGTTCCCGCAGCCTGGCTCTTTCGGAGAATGAGCCGTGCCTCGCTGGAGACAAACCCCGGATTCCACGGGGAATTCCGGACACGCCTTCGGGGCTTTCCCTGCCCTTGGGAGGTGTTGGCCCCAGGGCATTTCCCTCTGGATGGATTTTCATTGCCTCGGGTGCTGCTCCTGACATTAGATGGCAGCACATGGGTAGCGCCTGGGGCGTGGCCAAGTGACGGAATCCATTAAAGCTCTCCAAAAAAACCCAACATCCCGGCTTTTCTCCTCTCCCCGTCCCCAGATTAAACGCAACGATATTTTGGGCAATGTCCTTGCAATGATATGCAGGTTGTGGTATTGCAGAAAAGCATAGTGAAAACACGCGATGGCAGCTTATCTGCTTATGGTTGTTACCTACTTTAGTTTTCATATGAAATAGCACTTAAGAAAATAATTTACACAGGCAAATATGCAGAATATACTCTTTAATAAATAGCAGATAAAAAAATAGATTTTCTTAAAAACATTTTGAGAACCAGAAAAACAAAGGTACCGTGTAAATAAGCATTTTCACGTTCTTTCAGGAAGGGCATTATCCCGAGCCAATAATTTAAAGGGGGGGGGGGGGAATAAAAAAAAAAATATTTCCTGAGCTGGCATAAGTGAGAAAAAGGGTTAAATAGGTTAAATGAGAAGTAACAGCGCGGAGCAGTCGCTTTTCCCCGTTTCTCGGGGCGTCCCTCGGGGGCGGTGCCGCTTCAGCACTTGTCCTGGAGGGCAGCGCAGCTCAGGTCGGTCAGCACTTGCAGGGCGTGGAGGATGGTGGTGGTCCTCAGGCACGCCGTGCTCTCGGGGGTCTCCTGCGGGGGAAGATGGAGCGAATCAGCTCTGAAGTGGGGGCGCTGACAGCCCGAAAGCGTCACCCCGCTGTCCTGACTTACTGTGTGCACGGCCGCCTGCAGCTTGTGCAGCCAGTGCCTCAGCCTGCCCGAGGGCTGCTGCGAAGGATCCACCTGCGAGGAGAGAGGCTGGGTAAGGAGCGGCCCCGCAGCGCGGCCGCTGAGCCGGCCCGGGGCATGGCTCTGGGGGAGGCACTCACACAGCCCCGCACATCCTCCCGGGCCTGCCTGAAGAACTGCAGAGGCCGCCGGCGCACTTGGGCAAAGCTGGGGACAGCGGGCAGCTCCAGCATGGCAGTGGTGAGGTTCAGCTCGGCCGCCACCAGCAGCACTCGGTCGGACATCTGTGGGTGTGAGTTGGGCTGGTTAGTGACCCTCAGCGCCAGAGCTGGAGGATGGGGGGTCTCGGAGACCTGCCCGGGGGTGCGGGTGGAGGTGGAACCGGCTGACAGGAGAGGTGTGCCCCCTTTTTACAGCATCAGCTCGCTCTTACCGGCAGGTCTACTGCATTCCATTTGCGGTGGAAGAGCCTGGTGTTGCATTTGTGGCTGCTTACCTGCAGGCATAAACCAAGAGAGAGGCTGAAAAACTCTCCTTGTGACTTTCTGGCAGTGCTGTACAACCCCAGCCGGCCTAGAGGGGTCTGAAACCAGGACAAAATTTGACCCAGCATCCTTCATGTCTCTAAACACCCTTGGAAAATAACTTCCTCATCTCCAAAGTGCTGCAGAAAACATGCACCTTGTCACTCAAGTCTTGAATTCAGGATCCCCTCTGCCTTGCCCCTGCCAGCCCGCAGCCCCCTGTCGCCAGCAATACTCACAAACTCTTGTCTCATCTTGTCCACAGCCTTCTTCTCCTCTGGTGCAATGTTCTGGTACTTGGACAGCCTGCAGTCGTTCCTCAGCGTGTCATGGGGAAAGGAAGCCCCCAGGCTGACCCCCAGCACCAGCACGAGCAGTGAGCTGAGACTGAGGCACATTTTGGCAACGAAAGCTTGACAGCCAGCGATGGATTGCAGTGGGGTGAGGAGGCTGCGGTGCAAGGTGCCAGAGAGGATGAACAGGAGGATTCCAGGCAGGATTCGCTAAATTTCAGATGCAGAGGTGCCTGACGGGTGCCACAGGTATCCTGTTCAGACGTGGAGCTTCTGAGCTGGTGGCCGTCACAGGGAGCTGCTGTGCTTTGCTGCTCCATCTCCAGCTTTTTATTCCTGCGTGGCATTTTCATATTCGTAGGAAAATCCAGAGGTGGTAGAGCTAGAAACAAAAATGAAAGTGCTGCAGGGAATCTCCCCTCCGTTACCTGCCCTGCTGCGCCTCAGCGTGGGATGCCGGGGCGTGCTGGGGCTGAGGGGGCACGCTGCTGCCAGGCTGTGGCCAGCATGACCCAGCCCCATGCTGAAAGCTGCAGGAGACACCTGGGGACAACAGGAGGGTTTTGGTGCCTCCTGAGTGGCAGCAGGAGTTCAGGCCTCAGTTTCCCCGTGGGAAAGGCCATGGCAGGGAGGGGGCATAGCCAGCACTGCACAGTCCAGGCTACAGGCATGAGCTTTTGAGTTCTCCTGAGGGACCAGGCTCACCACCAAAGCAGGGAAAAAGGTGAAAGCAGAAGCATTTCCACCTGAAGTTTTCCATGTGGGACACAGAGTTGTGGAGGGAGATGAGCAGGGCTGCCACTCTACAAGGCACTGGAGCTGGCTGGGGTTTCTTCCCTGTTCAGCCTGGGGACATAAGTAGGGTGTATTGACATCCCTCTGCTGACAGCTGGAATGGTACCTCTCAGCAAACTGCCCCTCCCTCAAAGAACCTCCTGTGGTCACTGCTGTGCTTTTAGGGTTCTTCAAGCATTAAATATAAAAAAATTAAAATATAATCAATATAAAAAGATATATAATATATATAAAAATTAAAAATTGTATATTAATATATATATAAATAAATATAAATATAAAATTAAATATAAAAAAATAGGGCAATACCTCGATGAAAGAAGCAACGATAATAAGAAAGTAAAAGGCATAAATGGACTTTGCAGGGCCTTGCAGAGTGGCCACAGAACACTCCAGAAGAACCCAATTTTTAATTTTCATGTTTGGAACTGTGTTGCATTTGAAAGTGCTGATTTCAAAGATGCCAAGAAAAGGAGGAAAGTTCTTGTGGAAGCATGTGTAAAGGCACACCTGTGGGTGAGCAGAGTGGCATGGATGTGGTTGTGGAGGTGGGCTGGGACCTCTCTACATTATCCAATCCAAGCCCTGCTCTGGCAGGACCAGCTGGCATGGGCTGCCCAGGACAGTGACCAGTTTTGAACATCTCCAGGGATGGAGTGGACACTTCACAGCCTCTCTGTTTTTCTTGTGCTCAGATGGACTTTCCCTGGTTCAGCTTGTGCTGTGCTGTCACACCACCATGAGCCCCTGAGCCTCCTCTCTCAGCTTTTCCTCATAGGAGACATGTTCCTATCCATCATCTTCATGACCTTTCTTGGACTCCTCTAGTCCCTGCCATGTCTCTCTCCCACTGAGGAGCCCAAAATGGACCTAGCGCTTCGGGGGTGGCCTCACCAGGGCTGAGGAAAGAGGAGGTCTTCCTTGGCCTTTTGGAAACATTCCTCCCAGTACAGCCCTGGATATCATTCACTTCCTTTCCCACCAGGACACTTTCCTGGCTCATGTGCATGTTCAACCACCCAGAACATGAATTCTGGTACCCACCAGGCCCTTTTGTGCCCTGCTTTTCTCCAGGGCAGCCCCAACATGTCCTGGTGCATGGGGCTGTTCCTCCTCCCATTGCCCTTCCCGTTGCTGAACTTCAGAGGTTGTCATCAACCCATTTCTCCAGCTTGTTGAGGTCCCTGTGGACAGCAGCACAATCCTCTGCTGGGTCATCCACTTCTCCCAGTTTGGTGTCACCACTGAACTTGGTACAGAAAGGGTGCCCTGGGCCTCATCACCCAGATCATTAATGAAGAGGTCGAGCACGACCAGCTATTGACTCACAGGGTCCATCCAGCCCTTCTTGAGCCCTTCCCCTGCTCCAGCAGCATCCCAGAGGTCTCAGATCTTTCCTGGAAAACCATGGTAGAGATAAAGAATGGGAAGAGGCAGCATGGATTGGACAGTGGTTCCACTTTGTCCAAACTGGATGCAGAGACAGCTTGGAGAAGAGCCAGGACAGCAAAACGTGGTGCTAAAGCCCCAGAGCGTGGTGGGCACAAGTTTTCCAGTCATGGATGTGGCCACTGGACCAGGCTGCCACCCAGGCTCCCTCACAGCAGCAGATTAAGAGGACGTCAGTAATTAAAAGCCTGAGCCCTGGTGTTGGCTGGGGTCCCTTGTCTGCTCTTTTGGTGAACAGGACAACAGCTCTGTCTTTCTCTCCCATTAACAAAACCCACAGGAGATTAATTTTTATTCAACACAACAAAGTTCATGATCAATATAGCTGTGAAATACAAGTCCAAAGCAGCATAAGTAAGTCCAGTTTTGTCATTCAAACAGGCACAGCTCAGCTGGAATAGAAGGCACCTTAGCAGAAAATCCCAACAGATGTAAAATAAATGTGACCCCCAGTGAGAGAGGGGCGATCCACCACCAAGCATGGTCCCACACCACCGATCCCTGCCGAGACGCTTTCGGGTCACCCATCAGGTCACAGAGTAGCATCACATCCTCGTGGGACAGCTTTGACTCCTGTTTCCCATCGCTGTGGCTTTTCTCTCCCAGATGTCATTTCTGTTTGGAGAAGTAAAGCGAAACCTCATCTCTTCACAAATGCAAAAGGAAATTCAGAGGTTCCAAAGAAAAGCTAAAGCTGTGGGGCGAAGCTGCGTCACGAGCACTGTGAGGTGCCCCCCACCCAAGGAGGCAAAGATTTCGTTTCAGATGTGCATTGTTAAAGTGAGAAGCGTGGCTTTACAGCCCAGGAAGAATGGATTCCATCCTCTGACTTGGGAGATGGGCCCTGTGACCCCAGGAAGAATTGCCTCACCCCAGACCCCTCGTGGGGTGGTAGTCCAGGGTGTTCTGATTGGGTTTGAGCCCCTGGGGTTTCTCCCTTGCTGTGTTCCTATTAGACCCAGACCTTAAACTCCACCCTGGTTCTGTCCCACAAAACCCATCACCCTGCCTCTGTTTGGGGTGCTCTGTCTCTGGATCTGAGTTTGTTCCATAAATGGTTTCCTGAGCAGAAGCCCATCTCGTTGAGTCCCATGTTGGTCCACTGCCTCCCCGGACATGATCCTGCAGGCCTGGAACACAACAGCGCAGCCCCCAGCACTCACGATGGCTGGGATGGAGGGGTAAGGTTCTCTCCTGGGCACCTTGCTCAGATATTTGTGCCACCCCCAGCCACAGCTGGGCCCTCAGGGGCTTGGCTGAGCAGCAGCAGGGGCTTTTTCTTAATGGGATGGGGTGTTGCCATTCTGGGTTTTGGTGCATATCTTAGCTCCCCCATAGCCCAGCCAGCAAAGCATGGCTACATTCACCACAGCTCCTCCAAACCGTGCCAGTGCCAGCTCCTGCCCTGGCAGTGGAGAGTTCCCCAAAGCCAGCATGGGCTGGGAACATGACCCAACAGAGTCCATAGGGCCCACCACAATCATCATTCCAGTGCCAGCTGCTGATGGTGCTGTGCCAGGAGAGTAGCACAGATGATGATGTTGGAGTCCCTTGGGTTCACCCAGCCTGGAGGCTGGAGCCACTCCAGCTTGCTCAGAGCAAGAAATCCCAGGTGTGGAATTTCCAGGTGCGAGAACAAAAGTGAAACCTGACTGTGGACAGGGCTGGTGTCAGCACTGGGTGAGGCAATCTCTCCATGGTGACTCATGGGTTCCTGCATGGCACGAGCGTGGGAAAGCTGTTTGCCACAAACCGTGGCATTAGAGTGGGTATGATGAGCCCAGGTGGCTCCTGACCCCAGCGGGCCCCTGACTCCCAGTCTGGGAGGAAGTGAGTCCTGTTAAACCGACTAGTCTGGGTAAAGAGGGTAAAAAGAACAGAAAGCATGCCCCCAAAAAGCCAGCTTTAAAAATAAACCCATGGGTGAGATGTGGGAGCCCAATGGTGCCAGGACAGGGGGCATCAGGTGGGCTCTGCTCATCAGCCATGACTGGACTGATCATTGCCAGCCCAGGGTGTCAGTGCCACCAAAGTGGCCCCAGCCCCGTCCATCCCCCAGAACCCTTCACCTCTCACCATGTGTGAGCTGCAGCAGCCACTGCAGTGACTGGTGCTGCTCTGCTGCACCGCCATGCACAGTGGTGATGCAATCCCAGCTGTCATGGCCAGGCACCCACTGCTCAATGCCAGTGTAGGGAGGGAAAGGCTTTTTAAATCAAATTACAGACATAATTAGCAAGCAGACTTAAACTTGTTTTAAATTTAAAGTGAGGGAAAAACCCAAATACTTTTTCTCCAGAGCCTTTTTGCCACCACTGCAGGGACACGTAGGGACACGGGATGTCCCATCTCCTGGGGGACCTCTCCCTGCCCTGGAATGTCTCCCAGGGACAAGCTCTGCCAGCAGATCTGGGGCTTCCCCAGCCCAGGCAGCCAGACAGGTCATTGGCATCGCAGCAGTGGTGCCACCCAGTGCCATGCCAGGCAGGAGAGACACCTTCATGCTCACCCAGCAAGGGAGGCCTGAGAGCTGCTGCTGGCCCAAACCCAACCTGCACCTGGAGCAGCCCCTCAGCCAGTGAGAGCAGGGCCTGATCCAGTACTGCTGCTCCAGCACCTGGCCATGGACACAGAGACCATCCATGGCTGTTCTCCCAAGACCCCACTGCACTCCTGGGGGACCAAGTGGAGGCAAAGCCTTTGCTCCCCACCCTGGGCAAACTGAGGGGAGTTCACTCAGGACCCTGAGAGCCCAGGACCTCAGCAGAAGTACCTCCAGCCCCTCGCAGCCTCCTGCAGGTGCATTCTCTGGGGCCAGGAGCAGAGGTGGCATTTCACCCTTCTTAATAATGCATTGATGTAGAACAGAGTGAGGGCACAGCTCTTCCCATGGTGTCAGGGAAGCTTTCTTGCCAAGGACAGGAATTACAGGAAAGGGAAAGATTCCTGCAGAGGGTGGATCTGGACTCTGAAATATCCAGAAGGCAAACAGGATGTGACCTGTACCAGGGTATGCCCAGATTTGAGCCCTCATGTCTCCCCTTGCCCCTCCCAAAAAATGCAGCCTCTAATTTTCCCTTTGTAGCGTGGGTGGGTGATAGGGGCACTGCTGAAGGATCTCTCCTTCAGCAGTGATCCCATAAAGGCTCCTGAGCTGTTCTGAGAGGCCTCACTAGGGCCAAGGCACTCCTGGGACAGGGAAGGGGTTGATACCTGCACCAGCCAGCAAGGCACCAGGGACAGGGGCACAGTGTGGGTGAGAACAGCCCCTTTCCAGGGCAGCCTTCAAAGACAATGCACAGCTCTTCACTTAGGCAGGGCAGAGAAAGAGGTCAGTGGCCCTTCCTGCCCAAAAGCCACCTTCCCCCCGGAGCAGAGGGGCACTGAGGGCATTGGGACACTCAATGTCAGTGTAGCAGTTATTACCACGCCAGTGGGTGTTCCACAGCCTCTTTGAAAAACAGGAGCCACAGGCAGTATTTTCTCAGCTTGATTTTTAATTATTATTTATTGTGCAAGAAAGGCAGTGAGTTTCTCAGCTGTTCCTGTGTTTCTCTTCCCCACAATAAACCAGCAGTCCACAATGGAACACTTCCAGTGCCAAGTGAGCAGCACTGGGCAGATTTCAGGACCAAGGTGGACAGGAAGCTGAAGGACATAAAACCCCATCTGCTTTCCATAGGAGACCAAAATTTCCATCAGCAAAATCAGCACCAATATTCCCAAAGAACAAGAGCGGTTACAAGCAGGGTTTTAGGAGACAACCCACCTTCTCCATCCACTGTAAAACCAGATCAGGAGAAGGGTTCTCCTCAGCGTCCCTTGCACCCCAGCACACAGACGTGCCTCACCCAGAACTCCACCGGGGTCTCACGAGAGGAAACTCCCATTGTCTCCAGCATCCTGGAAGGACAAGCAGAGGAAGGGTCTCACCTTAGACAGATCTCTTCCACCCACAGCACAGGTGGGATGGCAAATGCTTCCAGCTGCTGCACAAGGGTCACTCTGGTCAGGGAGTAAACAAGCAGGCACCCCTTCCCAGCAGGCCATTGTTGGGGCTGAAACAGATGGGTGAAGATGCAACCACCAATATTTTTCATGCCTTTTGCCAATTAAAAACAAGGTAAAGAAACTCAGGATAGTCTCATGTCAGAAGTTTCATGGATACATGAGTGCAAGCACATCCTACTGCTACATTGGCTTAAAATTTAAGGATCTGCTGTTTAACCCCTGACAAATGTCCACTTGCAGCTTTGAAGGGGTCTGCACAACCTCCCTCTGCATGCACTGCATAGGACAGGTCCTCCACATCCTGCCTGTTTTCTCACCTCTTTTCAGTCTCTTGGAGGAGGAATGCTGCACCTTTGGGGTCATCCTTCTTGAAGGTTTGATATGGAGAGGCAGACTCCATGTAACCAACCACACCTTCAACGGTCATGGGAATTTGGTCATAGATATCAGTGACTCTACAAGAGACACGGGCAAGAAAGGAGCATTGGCAAGTTAAATCTCAGAGGCAGGGGAGCACAGACAACAGGTTGACCCTGGTGGATAAAATATCTGACACCATCAAAGGTGGTTCTGCTCACCTCTTCTTGTCTGGGAATGGCAAGGCCTCAAAGATTGTTTTGTAGTCCTCCAACACATACTTTATTCTATTATGTGAGTATTTTAAAATCTTGTCCCAGCACTGTAAAGACAGTGTATTAAACACAAAACCTTGAAGTTCTCAGATGCCACTTAACTCAGGTTTGGGCCTGCATCTGATACATTCATATATGTCCTTTTTTAAAAAAAAAGACTTGTTGTAACCAAAATCTTGCTTAATGTCAAGAATTCAAGGATCCTATTATAGAAATAAGGCTCCTGTCCTCCCTACACAGCTCTTACTCATAGTGGAGAGTCTTCTTTTATCCAATTAGTCCAGAAAGAGTCCTAAAAAGAGAACTTCTTCCCAACAGTTTATACTTCCCCTTCTTTTCACTGTGATCAGGGCAAGAGGAAAAGTCTCCTGGCCAATACCAACTCCCAGATCTGCCCTGGCACCCTTCTCACCCCCACCAGAGCCTGCCCTATCAGTCCTCATGTCTCCCTCCTCACGATCCAGCCAGCCTTGAGTGGAAGTCTCTAAATCCTGCCTCAGCCTTTATCCCTACTTTTACCCATCCCTTTGCCCCATTCTACATTAGGATTCCTCAATCCCATTCCTTCCTCTCTGAATCCAAGTGCCACACATTTCCCACCCCACCCTGAGGTTTTACCAGCTCACCTCCCTGAAGAGTTTGGTGAGTTTTTCGGAGCAGTCTCCGTAGCGCAGGCTCATGTCTGCAGAGTAGGTGCTGATGGCCACGCAGCCGCCCGGCTTCAGCACGCGCTCAGCCTCCCTCACAAACTTGTCGATGTCAAACCAGTGCGCGGCCGTGAACGACGTCAGGACGTCCACGGAGGCGTCCTGGAACGGCAGCTCCTCTGCAGGGCACACCCTGCAAGGGGCAAGGGAAAAAGCCACGTGTGATGTGGGAATTACAGAGCAGGACGTGAAGTCAGCGGGTATTTTTTGATGGTTTGGGATGCAAGACCAGACAGCTTCTGGAAGTCTAGGACAATGCTTGTTCACACCAGGAATTCCATCAAATGGAATCTTTGGTGCCAGCTGGCTCTTCAAAGAGTCATACTCACAAACCTCATGTGAGGACCTGAATTCTGCCTGTGGCTGGGCATGCTGTCCTGACACTCACAGGTAGGAGATGTTGGGCATGCAGGGGGTGTCCTTGGCCTCCTGGATCTGTGCTTCGCTTATGTCCGTCCCCACCACCTTCTTGAAGTGCTCCCCAAGGAAATGGGTGCCTTGGCCAGACCCACAGCCGACATCCACCGCCAGCTCCGCAGGGATTGCCTTCTGCAGGGAGGAGTGGATGTGTCTCAGTGGGAAGCCACCCAATTCCTGTGCTTTTACCCCATTCCTCCCCCCAGCACCCACTCAGGAACAACCTTGGCATGGCAGAACCTGTAGAAAGCCTCTTCTGTGCCCCCATGTGGCCTTGATCCCAGCTGCTTTATCTTTCCCCGAGGCACCGAGCAAGGTGACACTCCCAGCAAGGTAAACACTGCCACCCACGATTAAATAAATACTCCTTGGATTTTTGTTCCAGCCTGGCCATACCCCGCTCACCTTTTCCTGCAGGTAGGAGAGGATGGTCTGCCGCAGCTCTTTGCCAGGTGCAAACCTGTATTTCTGGTAGACGGCCGCATGCCCTTTGCCCTCGAACATTTGGGTGGCCATGCTTGGCTGATGTGGCACCTGAGAGGAGACAGCAAGCCGGGGATGTCACACGGGACCAAAGTCCTGCCGCCTCCTTAGCCCGGGACCGCAGGCACTGAAGCCTCCAGCTCCCAGCGGGACCACGGGGAGGACTTTGCCCCTGGGGCTTCAACAAGGGAGCGTGAACCTGCTCTCCAGGAATCCCTCCCACAGCCCTGAGCTAATCACAGGAGCAAACCAACAGGAAAAGCTTTCCAGGTTTTTACACAGTCCATAAGGAGTGTTTAACTCCTTTGCTTCCCCCCCCCACCCACCTCGACTGTTTCCTCAAATAATTCACTGAGCAGTGAAGCAGGAAAAACTATCAGTAAATCACGAGGGTTTTGTTAGTTGAAATTTTTTTGCCTCTTTTCAAAGAAGGTAATCCATTTTCTAGTATTGGCAACACAGTCACAACTCCACCTTGCGCATTCCGAACCATCTGCTATTTTTGGCTCTTCCCGGCCAGAAGCCACTCAAAGTCTCTTATCCCACTGAACGTGGAGGGGAGCTGGGTCCAGGGGCAGCTCAGCCTGGGAGCCAGGGACGCTCCCCGGGCCCGGAGCTCCGCACTCCGCTCCCGCCCCGGAAGGCTCCCGGCCGTATCCTGTTTGTGCTGCCCGGGGCTCGGTACCGACCGCAGGCACTGCTAGGAGGGTTCCGTGCCCCCTTTCCCCGGGAAGGACTGCTCGTGTGCCCGCAGCCCTCCCGCTCCTTACCGCCAGCAGCCCCCGCACCAGCAGCTCCCAGCACCTCCCAGTCCGGAGCTGCGGGATTGGGAGGAAGGGAAAGGCGAGGGAAGGCGAGGGAAGGCCGGCACCGCCCCCGGTACCGCCCGCCCGCCCCGGCAGCGCGGCCCGGCTTGCTCCCAGCCAGCCGGGGCAGTATCGGGAGGTAAAATCCAGGAAGCAGCTTCTGGATGCTCAATCCCACCGAGATTCCGGAGCCGCAGAGCCGAGCTTTGGCCTCTACACAGCTCTGTATTTACATAGTTACAGCTTTCAAAATGACCGCGGATCCTGGGGATCCTCAAGCAGCCTCCACGTCTCTGGAAGCAGAGGCAGAGCCCAGAGGATGCTGCAAGGTAGCAGAACAGGATTCAAATGCTGCAGGCAGCCAAAGCCATACCTACGGAGCTCTGTGTGTGCTGAAGTGCCCTCCAGGTGTCCAGCAGAAAGAGAAAATGCAGCAAGAGCCCTCAACACCAGCACTTTAAGAGCTTAGAATGTTGGTATTTCAGAATTAGTCAGTCTGCCCTGATTCGGGGCAGGATTTTACTCCTTCCTCAGAGAGTAATGTTAATTCCATGCAGCTGAGGCCAATGGAGCTTGCTGGAAGCACGGTCCCTTTGGTTTGTACTTTGCACAGCAGTCATGGGTCCATGCTAATTAGCAGAACCTTTAAGCCACTCCTAATTTTTAGAGAAATCAGTGAACTTACTCAAGGAGTGAAGACAGAGGCTGGCTTGAAGCAGTTTGCTAAATCAAAGCATGGGCTGGAGCTCCTGGGCTTGTGTCCCAAATATTTTATTTGGGCCACCGGCTGTTTAATCGTGCAGGGGTGGTACCTGCATCAAGAGAAAACACCACACAATCACCAAAGGCCCCTGTGTTTTCACAGCCTGGCTCCTGGGCCTTTGGACACCCCCATTTTGCCCGGATTTTGCTGAGAGCACCACTGCACACAGGAAGGGCTGATGTCCCAGGTCTGAGTGACCTGCTCTGTTCTGAACTCTGCAGTGTCTGTGCTGCTCTCGTGAGCGATGTGCAGGTGATGTTTAACTACAGCTGACACCAAACACCTGCAGGGAAACAAAACTCCAGCCAGGCATAGGCTGCAAACAGCACCAGGCCTTTCCTAAGCTCTCCCAGCCTTTGGCACACTGGATTCTGCTGACTTTGACTCCCTCCTCCACATCTGCTGCACTGCCCAAGGGACAGCTACTCTCTGATGGCCCACTCAGAAATAAATTGGTCTCCTCAAGACTTGGGTTGCTGAGCCTTAGGCCAAATGTGGGTTTAAACACCAGGCACAGAGAATCAAACACTGTCCATTATCCCTGCCTGCCCACTTATTGAACCCAAAGGCTTTAAGGAATGCCAAAATGCCCTGGGGGCTTCCCAGCTTGTTCCCCAAGCTTTCAGACTCTGGATTTTAATTATATAGCAGGCTCCTGGATTAATAGACCTTCATTGGGACTGCATCTCACTCTGAAGTTTATTAAAACTGAAAAAAATTAATCAATCTATTTTAGGGGACAAAAAGGCCAAAGGATACTCCTGTCAGTCCTCCTGTGACCATTGGTATTTTTTACCAACAGGTTTACCTGCTTGGAGCTAAAGGAAGAGGAGGCAAATGCTACCATTACCCTGCTGCATTTAATTTACAAATTTAATTGTTTGAAATTTCATTTCAACTTTAATTGATTCAGAAGCTTTTTGCTGGACCACACAAAAGGGAGGACACCCACAGGGTTGGGTGGACTGTGGTCCACCTTCCCTTCCCCAGGATCCCCTGAAGAAGTCAGTGATATGTCTCCTACCTTGTGGAAAACTTGATTTGATGGTAAGATTCCAGTAAAGCTTTGGCTCTCAGGACACTCTCCCTGTTTATTTGTTCTCTGATGGAAAAAAAAAAAAAGATTTATAATCACAATGAGGAATTCAGGGATTGAAAAATAGTTGGTATTTCTTCAAGGATCTTTTTAAACCTAGAGGGCTCAGACTTTAAATTAATGAAGAACATAGTTCTCTTGTCTTAAAACCAGTGGGGTACAGATAAAGTTCCTTGAAGGTGTGAAAAATGAGGTTCACATTTTTTATATAGAATTTAAAAGTTTAACAGAAAGACAATTAGGAGATAAAAATAAAGTAAAATATACAAATGCAGCCAGGTGTCTGCATTCAGCCAAGAGAACACACCTTACTAACAAAGGATTGTCCCTTAAAAACAGAACCCTATTACATATTCATAAATTCTCATATATATTCATATATTCTTATTAAGTTTTTTGATGTTCCTTTGTTTAATTTTTACCTTTCCCCCTTCCCAATAGATCAATCTTCTTGGTGCCACTGGGTTTTATATCCTCTGATAGTGGATGCAATAAATCCTTCTCTTGGAGGGCTTGGAGGACAAGATCATCTAAGAATGCAGGGGGGTCTCTGTCTTTTCAGTCTCTGGGTTATATAAACAAAAGTAGTTTTTGCTTTAATATGTTATAGCCTAACATATATATGTATTATACCACTATGTCTAAGTTTCATCAATAACAGAAATAGAAGAAACTATATTAATACAACAAAATTTTCTAACCTTATACATATAACATTCATTTTAATATTTGTGAAAAGCCAATAATATAATATGCACTTATAACAAAGGGAAGGGAGCTATCCACAAACACAGGAAATCTGGTTGTGGAGCCAGTGAATTAAATGAAATTTAGAAGTCACCTGGGAATCTGTGGCTGAGCAACCTGAGATCTACCATTCCCCACCCAGGGGCCAGATCCACTGCTGATGAATTAACAGTTCTGGAATAAAGAGGGAGAGAAATGTGAGCTCAAAATGGCCTTATTTCACTTTTCCTTGCACTCTCACACTGGGCACAAGGAGGTTGTAGCTCATACAATTATATCTGCTGGCATAAGCAAAAAATCCAGTGGTGTCAGGGAGTTTCTGTACTAAAATTAAATAAGTCCTGGGGATGTTCATGGCCAAACCAGACTCGGAGCAATTGCTCTGGGTGTGGCTGATGCCTGATGGGCTGCTCAGAAATGCAAACAAATTTGTGGTGATTAAACAAGACTCACTCAAGACTGTGTTAAATCTTTGGATTTCGAGAAAAAAAAAAGAGAGACACAAAGAAAAAGAAAACTGGGGTGGGGGGTATGCATGAGAAGGGTGTTTTAGATATCCATGGAGTCTGTACCTCCCAAATGCCTCAGCCAATGGGGAAAGGGAGAGGGAAATGCAGATGGGAAATTAGGATAAAAAGGAAGCTGCATCCACAAAAATCTGAGAGACCCCAGGGGAATGCCCCATGGCCTTTCCCTTTATTCAAAGAGAGTAACAGGACTCCTCTGTCTCCTTTTTGGACAAAAACCTCTGGTGTTTGTGGATTAATTTTCCTGACAACAGGGAGAAAAAGAGAAGGCAGCAATATTTTATGCTCTTCTCTTTTTCCTCAAAAGCCCCTGCACCAGGAGACAGCCGAGTCCATCCCCCCCTGCCCATTTCCCTTTGCAGCTCCCAGGATCACAGCCTTGTGTCCCAAAAGCCAAATGGGTACAGGCCTGGAAGTGCTGTGAGGGTTGGAAAAGGGGATTTGGGGTTCTGGCCATGCTGTGATGGCCAGTGATGCTCTGTTCCAGTGGGGACACGAGGGCTGCAAGCTGCAAATGCAATGTGGCATTGAGGAGGGCGCAGGAGGACGTGGAAGGATGTGTGAGGATGCAGGATGTGCCAGGAGGATGGAGTGGGATGGAGGAGGGCGCGTAAGGACGCAAAAGGGCAGGGAAAGATGCTGCAGAGGACAAAAGGGTACAGGAGGGTTTGGAAGGATGCAGGAAGGCGCTTCAGGATCCAGAAGGGTGCAGTAGGAAGGTGCGGGAGGGCAGTTCGAGGAGGATGCGGAAGGACACAGCAGTCCCGGGGCAGGGCTGGGCCGGGCAGGGCAGGGCTGCGGGGGCGGTGCGGAGCCCAGCCCGGCCCCGCTGGGGCGGGGGCAGGGGACGGCCCCGGGGCCGGCCCGGCCCGCCGTGCCCGGCTCTCCGGCGGCGCCGATGGGGCTGCGGGCCTGGCTGCGATCGCTCGGCTGCTGCGGCTGCTGCGGCGGGGAGGCGGCGGTGGCCGAGAAGGAGCCCCTGCTCAGGTGAGAGCCAGCCCGGCCACCAGCTCTTCCCGTCCCCGCTGTCCCCTGCCCCGCTCCGCCGCTGGAGCTGAGCATCCATCCCCTCCGGAGGGATCTTCCCCGGGCGGGATGAAGCCGCTTCCCGCTCTCTTTCCGCCCGGCTGGGCTGCCACAGGGGCTGGGCTCCTTCTGACAGGCGGCGCGGTGCCCGCAGGAGCCCTGCCCGCGGTGTCCCTGCCCGCGGTGTCCCCTCCGTGCTCCCCGGCCACAGCGCTTTGTCTCTCCGCGGTGCGATTTCAGCAGAGGAGCTGAGGCACTGAGCTAAAAGAGGGTCCCTGCATTCGTAAGCAAGGAGTCGGGTCCCGCTGCCGGCAGCTCTGGGTTGTGGAGAGCTCAGTTCGCAGGCTGGGGTCACAGAATCCCAGGATGGACTGGGATGGAAGGGGCAGTAAAGCTCAGCCAGTTCCACCCCTTGCCCTGGGCAGGGACACCTTCCAGTGTCCCAAGTTGCTCCAAACCCCATCCAACCTGGCCTGGGACAATTCCAGGGATCCAGGCACAGCTTCTCTGGGCACGCTGTGCCAGGGCCTCGGCACCTTCACAGGGAAGTATTTCTTCCTAGCATCTAATCTAAATCCCCTCTCGTTGAGTTTAAGACCGTTTTCCCTTGTCCTATCACTGCATGCCGCAGTAAAAAGTCACTCTCCCCTTCAGGCGCTGGAAGGGGCTCTAAGGTTTTCCTGGAGCCTTCCCTTTTCCAGGTGAACCCCGCCAGCTCTGCAGCCTGGCTCCATTCAGGGATGCCGGGGAGGAGATGAGGCTGCACAGCCGGCTTTAAGCGAGAGCTGCGTGTGCTGATCTCTGGGGAGCAGATCCTGCCCTCCTGCTGTCGCTCGCATCTGCTTTGTGCACAGAGCGTGAGCTTGGGGGTGTTGTATGAACAGATTCTCCGTGTCCCGTGGAGAAGAGCTGTTCCAGCACGTAAAGAGGGCTTGCATGTGGCAAAACATCCGTGTTTTTCGGCGGCTGTCCCTCCTTCCCCGATGGCACCCGCAGAAGGTGTCCCAGCCCCGGGCTGGAGCAGGGAGGAGGGTGCGATGCTCCCGGCGCATCCTGCATCGGTGTCAGCTAACAGCAGAGCTGGCGACACACGGCTTCAGACGTCCTGATTTCTCGCTGGTAAAGCAGTTACCTAAATAATAACCGGCTTATCCCAAGCATGGAACCTCCAGCCCAGGAAATTGGTATTAACCTCCCGGGAGCCGAGCACACACGTGCGGGGATGCTCCTTTCTGCTGCCCCATGGCCACGGTGGCTGGTCCTCACCTGGCACCTCGCTTTAGTAACACGCTGGGGATCCAATTAATGCTGGCCCTAAGAAGGAAAGGCTCTATAAATTCTGGGAATTCGAAAGACACCTGCTCTTATACACGTGTGTCAGCATAATTAATCTGACAGCCTAATCGCTGTCCCTAACAGCCTAATTAATGCTTGCCCCTTCTCGGGGGTCTTATTTCATAGTGGGGATCTTGCAATAGCTTGCTGGCTGTACTTTTATTTTTACTGCAGTGCTGTTTAAAGTGAATGAATTGCTTGAGATTTCAGCCCTTTAAGCTGAGTTTTAGGTTTGGGAGCTGGTGTTGCAAAGCATCCAGGCTGCTTGGTTGTCTCTTGATGTGTGAAGGTGGGGTCTGGCTTGGATGGTGCACTCAGGATGAAAATAAACTAAATATTTGGGCTCCAAATGCCAAAACTTAATGTGAACTGAAAGCCCCTGGAGCAGAAATCAATTGATGAAGCATTGGTGCTCGCCATTTTTTGGATAAAATCCACAGTGTGAAACGCTCCCTGTCCCTTCTGGTCCCACGGAGATTCCTTAACCTGCAAAGCTGCCGCTGTTCACATTCTTCTTTTCTCCCTCCCATTTCTTCCTTTGAGATGTTGTTTGGAGGAGCTGTTGGCAGTGCTGGGATGGATTTGCTGACTCCTGGGCACTGCCACTTGCCTTCCAGGATGCTCCATGCTGTGATTTGGAAATGGGACTGTACTGGGAAGTACCTTGGGAGCTGTGAGGAAGGGAGTGGCCCAGAAAAGCTCAGGTGTGGCAATGTTATTGCTAAATACCGGCGTTTTAAATAACTCAAATGTTAAGCATGCTGGTAAATGTCTGAGTGGGAGGAAGATGTGGAAGGCAGGGTGGGAGTGAGCTCCTGCTGATGGCACAGCTGGGTCCTGAGTGCTCTTTCTCTGTCTGTTCCACGATGGAAAAATGGTTGTGCCCCTCCACACCCTCCAAGTTACCTTTGTTTGCTTGTCTTTAATGAGAGATTATAAGAGATTATCTTTCCCCTTATTACCTGTTGCTCAGGTTTTTGGTTTGTTGAAAGTCTAATTAACCTTCCTGCTAATTCCCTTCATGCTGATGGGAATTAGTTTTTTCTATTTCATCTATGTGCTGGAGCTCCTCTTAGCATCTTTTTATGGCTTAGTGCCATGGCACCCACGTTGTTACCTGAAGTTTCTCTGGATGGGTTCCTTGGGAAAGGAATGGGGTTTGGGTGGCAAACAAACAGTGGGTTGTTCTGACAAGAAGTGAGCAGGGATTGCCAGAGGGTGGTAAGGCCAAAAATAGTTCTCCTCTTGTATTGTTCTGCTCAAGTGGCTGGACATTTTGATTAGACACTTGATGGAAATGCTGGAAGTTCTCTTGGCAGAAGTGTCCTTGTTAAAAGATTGTACATCCCAATAGCAAGATAAAGCCATAGAACACAGAACTGCCCCAGTGTAAAGAAAAGCTCCTCACCTCCGTGGGGACAGCCTTCCCAGAAGACGATGCTCAGCTTTGCTAAGCAAATAAAGCCTGGAGTTCATTAGAATGCTGAGGACATTTCTATTGCCAAAATAAGATGAGGCTGAATATCCTTTCCATGCCTTGTCTGCTGTTGCACAGCTCAGCACATCACTGCAGCTCCGAGGCAGGAGCTGCTGGGTGGGGGCACCTGTGGGAATCTCATGGTTAGGTTTGAACCACGTCGGAATGCTAAGGAAGAAAACCTCTGTCTCCCCATTCCCCCCCTGCTCCCCCCTGGCAGCAGCAGTGGGCGCTGGGAAGGCAGCAGGGGCTGACGCTGCCTGCCCCTCTCTCTCTCTCTGCAGTAACAACAACCCCTACGCGTCCTTCGGAGCCACCCTGGCGCGGGATGAGGAGCAGAACCTGTGGAGCACTCCCCACGACGTGACCCACACCGAGGCCGACGACGACCGCGTGCTCTACAACATGATCGTGGTCAGGAACCAGCTGGACAAAGACTCCGAGGTGCGGCAGCGCTCGGCCCCGCCACGCGCCGGGGCTCGCGGAGTTCACAACCCCACGGGTTTTGGCAGCGTGTGGGGAATCACAGAACGCTTTGGGATGGAAGGGATCTTAAAGTTCATCCAGTCCCACTCCTTCCACTGTCCCAGCTTCCTCCAAGCCCCTCCTAACCTGGCCTTGGGCACTTGCAGGGATGGGGCAGCCGGAGCTTCTCTGGACAACCCGTGCCAGGGCCTCAGCATCCTCTCAGGGAGGATGTTTTTCCTGATAGCCTGTCTAAACCTACTTTCTGTCAGTTTGAAGCCATTCCTCCATGTCCTATTGCTCCACGCTCTTGTAAATTGTTTTTCCTTCTGTTTCCTATAGGATTCCCTTCAGGCATTGGAAGGCTGCAATTAGGTCACCCTGAAATCTTCTCCAGGCTGAACAATCCCAGTTCTCTCAGCCTTTCCTCATAGCAGAGCTGCTCCATCCCTCTGATCCCCTTGGTGGGCTCCTCTGGACTGACACCAGCAGCTTTTCCTTCAATCAAGCTGCTGTGGAGACCCCAAAGTCCCCCTGTGTGGCTCATGTAGGCACCAGGTCCTCCCACCTGTTCCATCACCCTCCAGATTTTATCCTGCATCTGGTGTTGATGTCTCTGTGGCCCTCTCATCCCTGGGAAGCTTGGGGGTATCTCCAGCAGCTGATCCAGCAGGAGCTGCCCTGAGGTGTGTTTATCACCTCCATGGTTCCCTTGGGTTCATCTCCCTCTCTTGTGAGAATCCCCCATGTTCTCCTTGGCTTGGATACTTTCAGTGCCCTCCCCTTTTCTTTTCTCCCCTCACTGCCCATCCCCTGCAGAAATCTCTATCTCTGTACATCTTTGGTCAGCCCAAACCAAAGGTTATGTGCTTTCCATAGAGGAGTGAAGGAACACAGCAGCTGACACTTAAAAACCAAGGAAGTCAGGAGGTCAGTAATGGGCTTCCTACATGAAGGGATGTGGGCAAAGACCCAAGGTAGGCTTGAGATGGAGACCAGGGACAAAAGGACATCTCAGGGAAGGAAACTGAAAGGAGAAATAGAAGAGACAGAAAGGATAAGAAAGTGTCAGGGAACAGGAAGAACATGAGGAAGATGCTTTACAGTGGATAGGAAGCATTTGTTTCTCAGATATCAGGCAGATTGCAGGGGGGTTTCCCAGGCATTCATGGCAGCTGGAACATGCTTGGGAACAATGCCCTGCAACCACCACAACCCACAAACGTGTGCTGGGAGCCCTGGGGCCCAGCCCCATTTCCTGCCTCCCCAGGCTGCTCTTTTGGTTGGATATTTCCCCAGTTTGTCCTTTCCATGGCCAGGATGACTCTCGTGCCCCCAGAGCTCTGCTGCCACTCCGGGGATGTGTCAAGTTAAATCCTTCTCCAGTGGGATGCACAGCAATTATTGGGAAGCAGGGAACTGGCACAGCTCTTAGTGGGAAGGGAAAAATCATGGCTGTTACATAAAGGCTGTTTTGCAGCCCTGATTTCCTTTGCTAAGGCACTTCAGTGCAAAGGAGATTGCAGTGCCCTGATTAGGAGCAGGCTGTAGCAAACAGTGACACATTTTTTCCCTCTCTGATTGCTTTCATGACTCCAGAATGTTTGCAGGAGTGCCTGGAGGCTTCGTGTTTAACTTCAGCATGGTCCTGCTTCATCCAGGAGTCTGCAGGAGTGTAACTTTCTCCTGTGATAGCTTTGCAAGGAGCTTTAAACTTCAGAGAAACCAAAATTATATGTTGTGATTCGCTAAAAGAGGAATGGAATCCTTGTATACAGTTGGCCAGAATCCCCATTTAATGGGGCTGTTTTTTGGTCAGTTTGATTTAATTATGGTGTTTACAATGGATGGTTTTGTAACAACATTTTCATGGTGGCATGTGACCTTTACAGCTCTCACTGGAGATCTCTTCCCTCCCCACTGCTGCTCCCTCTACCTTGAGTTGCTTGTCTGAGAGAAGCCAGGGAGCTCCATCCATCCATCCATCCATCCATCCATCCATCCATCCATCCATCCATCCATCCATCCATCCATCCCTCCATCCCCAAGGGGCTGAAGGAAACAAGGACAGCTCCATTTAGGGGGCTGCACTGGTTCACAGGAGTGTTGTGTGTCACCCTTGTTCAGTTATGGCTGAGCAGGAAAGTGTTCCTGCCCCCTGCATGTCCTGAACCCAGTGTTCCTGTCTGTCCTAAATCCTGCCCTTTCTCCTGCCTTGAGTGTACCTGTAGGGTTTTTAGCAGGCCTGAGCAGTCCCCGTGCCTGCCAAAAAAAGAAAAGCCCAAAACTCACTGGGCTTCCTCTCACTAGCAAAGGTAGGATCACATACTCTGCTTTTTCACGCAGTGCAATCAATAAACAGCCTGAGGAGCACAACATCAGCAGTAAGGAAAGGTTTGAGGAAAGCCAATGCATTTTACACTTGAGTGTGGCCCCGTGCCCCTTGCAGCCCAGGGTTGGCAATGGCTCTGCTGGCCCCTCTTACAGCTGGGAAACTGAGGCACACCAGGGAAGCCCAGCAGGCTGCTGCAGTTTCCAGCTGCAGCTCTTGCTGGGTGGCAGGACAGGGAGGGGCTTGGACAGCAAAGCCAACATTCCTGAGCCTGGCCCCTGGTGCCAAAATCTCTCCTTACTCCAGCAAGCATTTGAAAACTAGGCCAGATTGCAGTGCCTTCCCCTCCTAATGAGACTTCAGCTCAGAGAGAGAGGAAAAAAGTCCAATTGCAGAACAACAGCAGGCTGCAAAAGCTATCATCTGCTTTGGGGGCTGCTCTGCTCCCAAAATCCCCATGGTGAGCCTGTGGATACTGCAGGACAGAGGATGGAGGAGCAGTTTCCTTTTGTGGTGCACAAGTGTTACAAAACTGTAGGTCCTTATCTTCCTGTGGTTAAAATTGACTGAAAGGAGAACTTCCTGCATTTCTGTTCCTTCATTTAACAGAGAAATTCTGGTGTGCAGTGCACTCACTGTGTGCTTTGCCATTTCCCCACCTGTATCCCAGGGATTTGCCAGCACAGGCCTTTGGAAGGATCCCAAGGAGCAGGCTGCTCTCCATCATGTGTTCTTTATCTGTATGGCACCATCCTGGCAGTGCTGGTGCTCTCCCTTGGGGTCAGTCCTTTGCCCCCACCATGGGGCAGGACCCACACCTGATCCATGTGGAGCTGTGTCTTCCTCCTGTCCCTGCTGGCAGCTCTGCTCTGGGAAATAGGGCAGCTCCAGCCCAAACTCAGTGTGTCCTTGGCCTGCACAGAGAAAACCAGGAAAGCCATTGCTGAGGGGCTTGCTAAAGTGGCTGGTCAAGCAGATGCAGCCTTTGAAGATCAGAGATGTCATCAACAGCTTTTGAAGGCTGGGATCATGTTTTAAATATGGGAAAAATGTGAGGATTTTTTCTTTTCCCTACTCTGGCTCTGCAGCATCATTGAGCCCGTTGTAGGGTAAAATAAATCCAAGATCTGGTGGTGAAATGAGAGCAAGGGCTGCACTGGGGTTGTTGCTGGGCTAATGAGTGTGGGCTGCACAGAGTCCCCTCCATGAGGTCCACCCTGGGGTGGCCCTGGTTTCTCCACAGCCTCTGCTGGGGTGTGTGGAGCTCCCCAGCTGTGGGCAGGGAGCTGTGCACCAATCCTGGCTTCAGAGAAGGAGCCAGGGCTAGGGCAGCTGTGCCACAGCTCTGGGAACAGAAACTAAAGGTGGAATTTTGCATGGTGGCTGAGGAAAACCCCCTGTTCTCATGGCTTGCTGTAAATACAGAGTTTCTCTCTTCTCTTGGCTTACTCCCTAGGGAAAGGTGGGATCATAAACCCCATAGCAAAGGCAATTCCTCAGCCTGCATCCCTGCCAGGGGCCTGGCTAGCAGAGCAACGCTGGCATGATCCCCCTGAAAAGCCCATTAATGAGCTGGCAAGGCCTATTTTTCTTTCTCCTCCTGCTCCCCTACAGGATTATTCTTTCCTAAACAGGTTACAGAGAAGGTCAGAATTGTGACCAGCTGATACTGGGGCATAGAGGGGTGATGGGATTTGTCCAGGGCTGTGGAACCCAGACCCAACCCTCTTAATGTCTGCATGCTTCTCTTAAATTGAATCCAGTTTTATTCTGAGATGTTGGTCTGTAGTTTATATTTGTTCAGGAGCATCCCTGGTACCTGCCTGGACTGATATTTTGCAGTCTTTCCCTGCTAACTCTGTTTTGACCTCATTTCTAAAATAACTCTTGAACAGAATGGTGACCTCAATTGCTTTTAAGTGAATAAAGACAATAGATTTGGTAGAGGATTGTTCTGGCAACATGAAGAAAGCTCCCTAGTAATTAGGAAACTTCCATATGATCAGGGATGAGAAGCTGGACAGTGTTGCCTGTTCTCTTGGCACATTTTTTCCCAGAGCTCTGAGTTATGTACCAGCCTGGCTTATTCCATGTCAATTGGCATTTGGAGATTTAGTGTTTCACACTAGAGACTCTGGGGAGGTTTTTCAGGTAAATATTTGAAGGGCTGAGCATTTAGAGAAGGGAGGCAGCGGGGTTTCCCTGCTGATCTTGGGATATTCTTGACTCACACACTCAGGGTTTTCTCTGGTATCCTTTGTGCCCTGCTCTGTAGGTTTAAAGGGCAAAACTGGCTGCAAAAAACAGGTCTGGGAACTGCAATGTGCTTCTGTTTCCTGTGGTTAACTCAGATTTTGCCAGAAGGAGTCTATTTCTTAAAGGATTGCTTTTGAGTGCATGGCTGGGATGTCCCAGGAACACCACACATTTGGTGTTTCAGTCTCCCTGTGTGTGAGAATCCTCCTGCCTGCCCCAGGAGTCCCACCCAGCTTCCCAAGAGGGCTGAGGGAGAGGGGTTTGGTGTGGAGCCGCCTGCCTGGGGCTGAGCAGCCCCGTGATGCCTCCTGGCCCCTCCAAACGCTCCCTGGTGACTCACTCGAGGGATGTGTGATGGAAACTCCCTCCCCAAAGCCTCTGATGTTGTGCATGGGCAGGGCAAGCTTTGCTCTTCTTCTGCTGTGTAGCTCAAGGGAGATGCTTTTTAGAATAATTTTGGGTGTGGAAAGATGCTCTTGAGTTTATTCCTTCATTAAAGACACACAGAGGACAGCCCATGGCACTTCAGATGTCTCTGCTGCAAGGAATTGCCTGGGAAAATCCAGTGGTTCCTGAGACTGATGGAGACCAGGGCACAAGTCCCTTTGAGAGCTCAGCCCAGTGGCATCCTGATAGGAAGCATCCTCCTCCCAGCTTTCTGCAGAAATGTAAATACATTCAGCTCCAGGCTCATGCAGAAGAAATCCCACCAGAACAAGAGGTCCCACCCAGGGACCAGAGTTAGGCATGATTTTGTGTACCAAAATCATTCCTTTGCACAGAGCTCCCCAAATTCTCTGTCAGCAGGACACTGTCAGAGCTCCCCTGGCACTGAATATTCACTGTATTCACTTCCATAACACAACTCAGACACTGTGCTGTACAAGAAAGCCATAACCTAGATTCCCTTAAAACAAAAATAGACAAGGGAAAACACACTGCTGTTAATCCAGAGAAAATCAGGAGCAGCTTCTCTGCATGTTAAGCACTGCAGGCCGTGCTTAGCGAGGAGTCTGGCTCATACCACAGGGTAAATCCCCATGGCCATCAAAGCTGTTGCTGAGTGCCAGGAGGCCACATTTTGTGGAGAGGAGCATCTTTCCCAGTGCCCCAGCTCCTGATTGCACAGTGTGAAGCACGCCTGGGATCACAGTGGCTGGCTGGATGGATGGTCTGTGCTAAAGGCCTTGTTTATCTCCATGGGAGGGCAGAGACGTGCAGCTTACTCTCCACCAGCCTGCCCACACTGGCTCCCTCTCCTTTCTGCCTGTGCCAGGGGGTCACAAGAGGGCCAAGATGTTTCCAAGGAGCCCCTGCCAGTGGGGACCAAGGCATCATGCTGTTTTTTCAGCCTCTTTCTGAAAACTCTCAAGTTTTCAATAAACTTCCCACAAAGCTTTAACACAAACACTCCCCCTCTTTTATTTTCCTCCTAGAGGAGCTCAGTTCCCAGCTCTGAACTGGTGTCATGGGAGAGGAGAGTTTTGCCCACCTCTTTTCCCTGGTGAAGGGCTGTCCCTGTGCCTTGTGCTGGCAGCCAGGCTCTCCTGTGCAAGCAGCAAAGCTGTTCTCAAGTGCCACTTCAGGAGAGAGGGAAATGTGCCTCTGGAAGGGGATTTTGTTTTCTGGGAGCGAGCAGCTGTGGCAGAGCTGGTTTCTCTACTCTCCTGACCTGGAGTCACCACTGTCTTAACCCCACTGGCTGCTTTTTCCAAAGTATAATCTCCCAGGGCTTCCTGCAGCTAGTGCTGATCAGCAGGAAAACAGGCTTGGCTTTAAATCTCTGCAGTTGTGGCATGTCAGCCACATTCAGGGGAAAAACACTGAGCAATCTTCAAATCTTTATGGAATTGAGTCAGCTCTTTGACCAAGCAGCAGAAAACAGTGGGATTTCTAACACATAGCTGACCTCTGTGGATGTTATTTTTCTGCTCTGAACCCAGTGTGACCTGTAGGAAAATCTCAGGGTGACAGCACAGGTCAACACCTTTTTATTCTTCAGGAGCCTGTGTAGATAATCCCTTGCTGAGAAATGAGATTAATTATGGTTTTTACTGGAAGGAAGTTATCAGGTGATGTTGTGACCCTGCTGTTGGGCTGCTTCTAAAAATGCAGTGTGTGCATTGATTAAATCAGCTAGGAAGAGCTGGGAAAAGTTCTCCTGGTTTTCATGCAGAACATGTGCATTTCCATAGGAATTGTGGATTGATTATGGAATCATGGAATGATTTAGGTTGGAAAAATCATCTAATATCATTGAGTCCAGCCATTAACCCAGCATGGCCAAGCCCACCATGAAACTTGTGAGGTTTTGTTTAAATGTGGCTTCAATAAATAACCCCAAACCCTCTCCTCTTGCCCAGTGTCCCATTATCCAGCTCTAGGACTGGAGGTCCAGTGCAAGGATTTCATCTGGGCAGTGAAGTGAGGCATTAAATGCAGCAACTGGCAGCCACTAAAGGTTATTATTGAGATGACTCCAGCCCTCATCCATCCATGGGCACCTCTGGGTATGTCTTTTAAAAAAGAGTACCCTGATCTTTAAAAAAAGTCTCTTTTTCTTGTTTTCTAGTACTTTTGAACACCTGCCTGCTCCAGTTTGTGCCAAACAGGGCTCCATGTCTGACTGAGGAGCAGTTGTCAGCAACACCTGAGCTAAATTCTGTCATTTCAGGGAAACTGGAAGCTGTTTTGAACAGAGAAGACACAGAACAGCTGAGCCAAGTGTCAAGCTAAATATTCTGTGTTGGTCAATGTAATTTCTTCTAGGGGCAAAAGCAGCCTGGTCATTGACCTTCACACTCACCACCTCATAGCTCAGTGCCTACACTGACTCTGCACCTCTGGCTCCCTTCCTCACAGCTGAAATTCCTTGGAAAGCAGCAGATTCCAATGACTGAGTGTCTCTCATGCCTTTGCTTTGCAGGAGTGGCAGAAGCTCAACTATGACATTTATACTTTGCGGCAGACCCGGAAAGAAGTGAGGAGCAGGTGGAAACACATTTTGGAGGATTTAGGTAAGCTGGAGGCCAAAGGGATGTAATTCCAGTGGTACTGAATGTGAGATCCCACCGTGGCTGAGGATGGGAACAGCTCCACAAAATCAAGCTGGAGAGGAGGGAAGTGAAAGGAGGTTGCTGAGCGATGCTCTCAGGTGTCCCACATGATACCTGAGGCTCCCCAGGGCTCAGGCAGGGTGGGGAGGGGACAGGGGCACCGTGTCTGTGGGCTCATCAAAAGCCCATGAGCTACAATCAGCTTCCAAGCCCATAATAACAGGCACAGCCATCCATTTTAGGCTTCCTTGTGGAGACCTTGAAGTGGGAGTTCACCCTGTTTTTTTCTGAACAAGATAAGCAGGAAGGAATGAATATTCTTTCAGATGGGAACACAGATACACCTATTTCGTTTTCTTAGCCAATGGCAGCTGATCAGAGCTAAGCCACTCACCCTGTTTGCTCCCAAGTGGATCTGAAATATTCTTTCACCAAGTGGAATTGCTCCACAGAAATCCTCCTGCTGCTGTTTCCAAGTGGTGCTGGTGGGTGTGTCAGGGTTTTCCCAATTGCCTGGCACACAGCATGTGACACTCCAGACGTGCCAGCACATCAGCTGCGTGACTTCCATCATGCTCTGGAGGAGGTTGGTGGCTGATGAGAGGAGGATGAGTGAATCTATTCTAGGATACCCTCAATGGGAGCCAGAGATGGGTATCTCAGCCACTCCTGCCCTACCTGCTATTCTGGCATTTTAGTGGGAGGAACATCATAAATCCATAACCAGGTGTCAACCCTCATCTCCTCCCAGGTGCTCACACAGGCTGTGCAGGCTGAGCTTGGGAGGGATCACTTGGCATCCTTCCATCTCTCACTGCAGGCTGACAAAGGCTCTCCCACATCCCTCTGACATCCACAGTGGCTCGAGAGATGTTTTGCAAAGGCTGGGGAAGCTCAAAGCCAGGGATCATTTGGACTTTGTGAAGCTAAATGAGAAACCAGATGTGAAACCTGCTATCTTCTGCTATCTGGGCCTCTGCTTTAATCATAAGCTCACCACTCTTACCCCATAACTGTTTTCATGTGAGATGCATCACCACCAGCCCCTGGAGCTGAACACAGAGTTGATGGTAGCTATTGCATTTAAAGACCCTTGCTGCATTCACTCTCCTCCACCTTTCCTTCCCTGGATACCCTTCCTGTCATCGATGCTGACTGCTACAGGAACAATTAGCCTGGTGTTCATCACTGCCACAGGTTTTATCCCTGTTACCTGAAAGCTGTGGTAGCATCAGGAACATGCAAGAGCTGAAACAGCACCCAGGGTTGTGCATGTTCACACTCCTTTTCTCAGGAAAACCAGCAACAAACTCACTATGACTACTTTTGTGATTTATTTTCCCCACCAGCAAGTTTGTCCCACAGCCTGCCTGAGGGAGTGCTGGTTTATTTTAGGAAGCAGGGATGCAGCTGCCCAGGGTGGAGGGGGAATAAGGAACCTTCCAAGAGCCTGAAGGGCTCAGGGGTGACCCTACCTTCATGTTTAACTTGTTTCTGTAACATCTCTTTCCCAGGTTTCCAGAAGGAAGCGGATTCCCTCTTGTCAGTGACCAAACTCAGCATCATCAGTGACTCTCAGAACATGAGCAAGGCCCGGGACATCTTGTTAAAGCTCTCAGAAGAGACCAACATCTTCCCTACCAGCTGGGAGCTTTCTGAGCGCTACCTCTTTGTGGTGGTGAGTACTCTGAGCACACCTTCCCCATCCCGCCCAGCTCTGCAGGGGGCTCACAAGAGGGGAAGAGAGCAGGTGAGCCAGATGCTCAGATACACGGCGGCATCCTGGGGGATCCCTTCAGATGCTGCACTTGGAGCTTGGCTGTTTAGTTTCCTCAGAAAGTGTTGCAACACCAGGATTCCACGCCCCTCTGCGAGTTCCCTGCAGCTGGATGCTCTGAGGTGGGAAGAGATGAGCCCTAATGCCCGAGAGGCCGTGGAGGGATGTGGAGCATCCACCCCACAGTGACCATAATCCCCGTTGTTTGGCAGGACCGGCTCATCGCCCTGGACGCCGCGGACGAGTTCTTCAGGATGGCCAGCGCGGTGTATCCCAAGCGGCCGGGCGGGGACGAGACCCCGCAGCCCCCGCAAAGCGGCCCGGCCGCGGTGCCCTGAGGATGATCCCTGCTGGGTGACACGGCCAGCGCTCCGGGACAGGCTCCAGGAGAGGAGCATCCTTGTTTCCCTGCGGAGAAGGGCGAGGGCGGGCGGCGCGGGGCAGGGAGGCAGCGAGCCGTGCCCAGCGGAGCGCACGGAAAGGCGGACGCTGGCCCCGAGGGGCTCCCGGGCACGAGGGGGTGACAGCTGCCCTGAAGTAGCCCCGGTAGGACACCACTGGCCAATAGTGCACGCAGTAGGCACGGGGAGGATCTGTGAGGAAATCCACCTTTCCACCTTCCACCGGTACCTGCCACTGTCCCCTCCCCTGAGCCTGCCAGCCAGGAGGAGCAGAGAAAGAGGAAAATCATCTCCTTCATCTACAGCTCCATGACTCTGGGCACCTCTTCCTCACCCCAGCCCTCCAGGCAGGTCCCAAGGGATTTGATAAGAGGCAGGAGCCTTGCCAGGACAGGATTTAATTCCAGGCAGCAAAGCCTTGGAGCAGTGTCACAGCTGGGTGATCCATCCCCAGCCATTAGTGCTCGAGGGATGTTTTTGTCAGGGGTCCTCAGCTTGACATCTTAAAAGAAGGTAGAGTTCAGGAAGGTGCCAACTTCAGAGCTGCTGAGAATTTGGCTCCTGGAACATTGGTTGCCCAGCATCTCTATTTTGAAAAGTTTTGGTCTTAATTGCCTAAAAAACCCCACCACAAAGCTGCATGTACTGGCAATATAAAAATCCTCACTACCAGCAGGGGTGGTATAATAAACATCCTTTTTATCTTGGGGTTTTGTCTGATAATGAGCAATAATTTTTAAAACACTGGATTTGATAATTTAAAAACAAGTGGAATTTCTTCACTGATAAACACACATGCTGCTATTTGGCCAGTTGAAAATGCTGGTTACACAGGGCCTCCCAAAGTAGCAAACCAGAGCTTTTATTTCTTTATACCTATGGCATTTGAAAAAAAAATAAATATTTATGAACTGTTTTTGTTTGTCAGTCTTCCTGGAAAACATTTTTGTCAACTCAGAACAGCAGTGAAAGCTGAGTTTAATAAAGAAAACATTACAAAACCAGCCTTTCTTATTCTGTCTGTGAACCTATTCAGGTAACATTGTTTATGCTGACTGCTGATAGCAAAAGGGTTGGGATATTTGTAGAGCCTCTGCAGCTTGTTCCCCACACACTTTAAATTGCCTGTTGACTTAGGAGAGTTGCATTTGCCAGCCTAAGACCAAAGGATTTGATTGGGATCAAATTTAACTTCAGTGGGATTTGCCTTTAGGTACCCATTTCCCACCGATTTATTTTTTTCTAGCAGGAGTTCAGCTGCCCTGTGGAAAACCTCCCATGTTTTTATAGAAAATAAACTTGGGTGCATGACAAATCCAGGCTTTGATTTGAACAAATTGCTGCAGAACAGAGAGATCCACGTTCTGAGCAGTGCCTGACGCCACCCCAAAGTCACCCCTTGGCACATTGTCACTTAAAGTGCTCCCTGTTATTTAAAATCACCTGATGAGTGTGGGAACCTCAGAGGCAAGAAGAGAAATCCTTTTAGCTGTGCTGCTTTTTTTGACCATGGAGGTCAACGTTCAGCAGTGCCTTTACAGAGCCACCCCTCGCTGTCAAATCGGTTCTGATGTCACCAAAATGCATTTTGTTGTAACTTAATAGGGCAGAGTGCCCAAAAGGGACAATAATTGGCATCTCTGAGTGAGTTCAGCTGCTGAAATAAGGCCCCGTGTGAGGAAAGCTCTGAGTTTCTGAGTGCAGCCACAAGGAGGAGCAGGAATTTGCAGGAGTGTTGGATCAGAGTGGAGCTGCTCCTTTCCACACTCGGGGAGGAGTAACCGGGCTCAGAACTTGTGTTTTTATGGATGGATCACAACAGGAACAGAAAAAAACCTGTCAGTCCCAGCACTCCCATAAAACTGCTCCTGGGGTATCCTGAAAATACTGCAGAACAGCCTTTGGTGAAGCAGAAAGATGCAGAGATTTGGAAAATATGCAATTTGAAAAATGACAGAAAGCAGCAGAAATTGTTTCCATGTAGATCCAAGCTCAAGTCAGTCATTCTGTCCACTTCTGTAGGAAATATCCTTTCATGCACTCAGGATGGGAGACCAGTGGAGCACATTTCAATTAGCAAAATGCAGAGAGTCATTTCCCTTTTCTAAACTCCATAGAAAATTCCAGGGAGATGCACAACGGTCCTGGGTCCTGGAAAGATGCACAAGTGTCCTGGGTCCTGGAATTCCTGCCCAACAGAGCAAATCCCTTCTTCACTGGAAGCAATTTGGGATTTGATGCACCACCCAAGCCTCCAGCTGCCAATCGGGTGGGTTTGAGCCCCCCACTCGAAATTTGAGATGTTTTGGGGCATCCTGCATGTCCCAGGTGCCACTGGGGAGCCAAACCCTGCCCATGTCCAGGGAATGTTCCAGCAGCCGCCTGGGCAGCGCTGGCTGCAGGAGAGCCCAGTGAACAGCAGATGCCACTGTTCCCTCAGCACGGGAAAAATGCTGTTTACAATGCAGGGGAAACATTCCCGATTTTTTCTTGTGTGTGTGTGGAGTCTCTCAAGCCTGTAAGAACTGGCTTTCTGTTAAAGGTTGGCGTTTAGACATTCAATAATGACTCTGGAGCTTTCCAGGAGATGGTGCTGAGCCCATCTCTCTTCCAGAGCTGGGCCAGGGCCTCTGCTCCTGCTTGGAGGTGCCACTTGGCCTGAGGCTGGCTGCTTCATGTTCACTAAGAACATTGCTTTTTCTAAGTAGAGGGTGATTTTGGTATCCCTTCCTTCAATCAGGAAAGGAAAAACACCAAGAGTTCTTTAAAATGATTGATGTGAGAGGGTTTAAAGTACATCTTGGCTTTCAGATACATTTTTTCCCTCCTCAACTTGACATTGCATTTAGCTAATATTTCATCAGAAAAGAAAGAAAAAGGGGATTTTTTTTTTTCTCATTCATAAACCATGGTTATGCTTCACTTGGATTTCTTTTCCTAGAACCAGAGGATGGTTTGGTTTAGAAGAGATGTTAAAGATGTTCCACCCCTTGTCATGGGCAGGGACACCTTCCACTATCCCAGGCTGCTCCAAGCCCTGGCCTGGAACACTTCCAGGGATGGGGTAGCCACAGCTTCTCAGGGCAAAATATTTTAATATTTTTGGGTCATGGGGAGCAGCATTGGTGAGTTCCCTTCCTCCAAATTAAAGCTAAGAAGTAATGATAGTGCAATTAATAGAAACCAGCTGGAAAAAAACCCCAACAGTTTACAGACCACGTTGATTGTGCATATGCACATGTGGTTTTTAATTTGTATTCCAAATTTTCATACATCCCAAATTTGGCAGGATGAGCCAAAAAACCAAACGAAGTGTGGTAGAAATTCAGCTGTGAGATGTAAGACAGGCAGAAGGTGGCAGTGCAGGTGTTTGATAAAGGCTGGAGCAGCAGCAGGCAGAGGAGATGGGATGCAGTGGCCTGGAAGGAGTCTGGCTTATCCATTTTGCTTGTTAAGGATGTAAATCACAGCCTAAGTTCTGATAAATAATGAGAATGGACACGGGAAAGAAAACTGTCATCTTTTAAATTTCAGCTGAAGGAAAAATTACCATTTCAAACTGCTCAGTTTCAATCATTTCTAATGTTAGAAATTCCAACACTTACATACTCTTCCTGGAGGGAAAGCATGTACTTTTCTGGTCTAATGAGGATCAGTAATGTTGAGTGGCTGGCCACAAAGTAGCTCTCCAGAAGAATTCCTTTGAAGGCAAGCAACCATTTTTGTGAGGAGAGTCCTTGTTAAGCAAGTTATGGATTATCAAAACATTTCTTTGCCTTACAAATTGCAGACCTTGAGGACACATCCATGGGGAAGCTGTCCTTGCATGGGGGAGACCATGGAGAAATGTCTTAATAAAGGCCCCAAGGAAAGACTGGCAGAGCAAAACTTTTGCTGTTTTGCCTGTCTTTTCCTTTTGGTCTGATGAAATGTGTCACTCTCCCTTTAAGCCTTGTCCTTACTCTTGGGGAGAGCAGTGGTTTTTCAGAGTGATAATAAATTTAAGTGAATATTTTGTTGGACTTGAATGAGGAAAAGGAGATGCCATGGAGGCTGTGGGTGCCCTCCATAATATTTCAGCATCATTAGAACAAACAGATTTAGGGAGCCAAAGATACAAGTAAATGTAGATATAGATTGAGGTAGAGCCATGTGGCTGGATAGGGCTTGGAGCAACCTGGGCTGGTGGGAGGTGTCCCTGCCCATGGAATGAGCTGGGCTTGGAGGCTCCTTCCAACCCAAACCATTCTGTGACCCCAAAGCAAAGGCAAGAGGGCAGCAAATGGAGGCAGAGAGGCCCAAGGGAGGGCAGAGCTATTATTTGGTGTGTGCAGAGCTGGGGTCAGAATCTGGATAGCAGCAGCAGGATGAAATGTGTTTGTGCATACCCCAAAAACCACCAGCAAAACCCCTGCCCGAGGAGAGTCACCAGCACGTCAGAAAGAAGAGAGATTTATGAAAGGATGTGTTACCAAAAGTTTATCCTTCCCAGAGTGGCAGCTTTATATCTGTTAAACTGCTGGGATTCTTTCCACTGGCTTGAACTGGGTTTGAGTCAGACTTTGGAGACACAAACACCAGAGCAAGTCCAGACACCACTGGAGTCATAAACAAACCTCCTGCCAGCTGCCCATCTACTCTTCTTCTGCATTGAAGTCACAAAAAATAACAGACATGGTTCCTGAGAAGACTTTTTACCAGTGATCTACCTGTCCTTCCCTAAAGAGTGAAAATAAAGCCCAAACCATTTCTCACAGCCAAGGGATCACACAGAAAATTCAGGTTTGAGGAGACCTCAGGAGCTTCTCTCAACCAACCTCCTCCTTGCTTGAAATCATCTTCTCTCCCCTTTGGAAAATGGCACGAGCAACTTGTTTGGAAAACATTGTTGGCATGCACAGTGTTTCATCTCTCCAAAGTGGTGCTGGTGGGTATAAAGAGAATAAACAAATTTCTTTTTTGTTTGAATTAAGAGAAATAGAAGATCTGTGAAACCCATCTGGAGGGCAGGTTTGGAATGGATTAATCCCTCCATAAAACACTGCTTTGATACCTGTAACTCAAGTGACCATGGGCAGCTTTAAATGTGCATTTTCCCACTCCTCCTTAGGTGAAGGAGCAGCAGGGAGGAGTGATGGGAGCCTGGAGCCACCCAGGGTGATCCAGCCAACCTGGGACATGGCCAGAGGGGTGACCTGACCAGCAGGGAGCCAGCAGCACCCACAGGATCAGCAGCTCCCAGGAGCCTTTTGAGGATGAAGAAGGAAGAAAGGCAGGGAGCAGTGTTAGTGACTGGGAGCTGGCCCCTAGGATTTGGAAACTCAGCTGCCATTCC
The DNA here is from genome assembly GCF_001522545.3 of Parus major. Lineage (NCBI taxonomy): Eukaryota > Metazoa > Chordata > Aves > Passeriformes > Paridae > Parus > Parus major. The sequence goes on from NC_031776.1 coordinate 2,372,786, forward strand.
CAGACATGCCCCATCTGCCTCTGCCCCTCAGGTCACCCAAAAGCAGGATGGTTTGGGGAGGTTGTGCCTCCTAGAACTGGTGGCAAAATGCTCTTCCTGTGCTGGAGGTATTGTCAAGGTCTTGGTATTTCTGCATCTGTCTTTAAGTAAAGCTTTGTATCTCTGAAATGTTCACAATGCTATTATCCAAAAGACTCTGCTATAATACCTTCAAGATGTTTTGCTTCAATTTTGACTTTTTTTTTTTTTTTTTTTGTATATATATAATGCTCTCCAGCTTTTTAATACAAGCCAAATCAAGCATTGTTTCAATCCAGAAAATAACAGTTCAAATTTAGATCACAGCAGTGCTGAACCCGTTGTGTTCTTTCTAAATTCAGGGGAAAACCCATTCCCCCAAATAGTTTCAATTCTGATAAATCAGAATTTCCAGACAGAATACCAGTTAGTTTAGATTTAAGTATTAACCCTGCCCAACACTTAATTCTTTCTGTGATCTGCTTGGGGATGCACTAACACAGTGTGCTGCACAGCTGTCAGGAACACCCCAGTTGTTTTTTGAGGGAAAATTACATTTCAAAACAAAAGGGAAGGGCATCTTTTAATCATTTTGACTATGTTTAAATGAGATCACCAAGAGAGACTATAGCTCTGCATAGACATGTGCAGGCATGCCTAGGAATTTGGCTTGCCTGCAGTTTATCTGTCCCAATTAAAGGCAGATGCAGCCTTTTGCTTCCATGGACATTTATGAACTGGCAGATGTGCTAGCAGGGAGAGAGCTCACACACAGCAACTGGTCCTGATCTAATCACACACATTCTTACAGTGTTCTTTGGCTCCAGCTTGTTCAACTGCACCAATATTTTCAGTTTTCTTTCCTACCTCCTTGGACAAGATGCAGAACAGGAATCACCCAAGTTTGGGTCATCAGGCAGTTTGCAGTTTATGTGTCTTCTCCCCAGTCTGTGGCAAAAGAGGGGAATTAAAGAATGGGCAAAGTGGCTTAGGCTCCAATTCTGCTTTGCAGATGAGAAGGAGCTTCCCTGCAATAGCTGCAAACATACTGGGAATGCTGGGGAGTGGCTCAGAAAGCTCAGCAGGTACTGAAATCTGCCTCATGCTCAAATATCCCAGGAGTTCACTGGAGCTGAGCACCACACTCCCACTCTGAAGTGCTGGGGATACCCTGCTGCTGAGAATTTCAGGTACCTGGTGAAGCTGCCCAGGCTGCAGCTTGGATGGAGTGGGGACAGCAGGAGACAGGGAGACCTGACCAGCTCCCCTGCAGCCCTGGTGTCACCCATAAAGCAAATCCAACCTAGACCCACATCAGAGGTCAAACCCTGTCAGCTCCTCTCAGCAGTAGCTGCTCCCTGAACAGCAGCAGAGCTCAGAAAGCTCTGTTTGCAGCACTCTGGATGTGAGCCAGCACAAACCTCTCCAGGCAGACCTGGCAGGCAAGCAGGATGTCTCAAGGTAAGCTCAGCACAGTTTTTGTTCCTGTGTTCATAAATACCCTTTGCTAACGCTGATTTCCCTACAAGTTATGTTTTATCAAGAGTTTCAAGAAGTCTCCCAGCAGGGCCCACACTTCACACCACTGCAGAGCACATGCAGGACCAGAGGGCTCTTTTCCATCTTCCCCAGCCCTTATCTTTCTTAACAATTCCCATCACTACCCACCACCTTTTTTTCAGATTATTTCCTTACTTTTATTACTCTTATTTCATGTTATGTTTATCTTTACATGTTTTTTACCTTTGAGCCTTCCCCACCTCCCTGTTTCCTAGTTTGCAATACTGTAAATCTGTTGAAAAGCTGATGAGGTGGTAGGGGCTGACTGGCAACAGGACCTCCTGATGTCAGTGCTTACCAGGCTTTTCCTATATTTAGGAAAAGATGTAACCATGGAACTATGTGAGGTGACAATCAGCAAACTTAGAGCTCTGCTGTGAAATATGTGGCACAGACATAAGCACCAGCCTGTGACTGAGTCTCCCACCCATCACCCTGCACAGGAGAACTTGCTGGGGACAGCAAAACCCTTCCCTTTTTTAATGATCCATGCAAACACAGCCACTGACTTCAGGGGAGAGAGCTCAAGGCTTGAATCTGGGGGGAGGGCTGGTAGTCACTGTGCAGTTTCTAGATAAAAATAGATAAAAATAAACACATTTCTCAACACTGAAGGATCTTCCAGAAAAGGTGAGTGGCCCGCTCCACGCAGCTTTTCATTCCTGTGTTTGCAGCTTCTTTTGGAGATGCTGTTCTCCATTTTTTCCATTTCTTTTAGCTTTGTGACCACTTGAACTTGGTGAACTAGCATTGGATAAAAAGGTAGGGAGGAAATGAAGATGAGCAAGGAGAGGGATGGCTGTGATCCTGAATTCCCGAGCATTTTAACATTGAGTTTTCCCTTGCTAAGCTAAAACTCAGAGAACCAGCACTGCAGGGTAATCCCTCCAAACACACAAAGGGCAATAATGCACCCAATTAATCTTAGAGCCTTGCACAAAAGGGGTTTTACACTTTTGTGTAAAACAAAAGTGGTCAGGAAGAGGTCAGTGTGGATGATGGGACTGAGCTGTAAACACACCTGACTGAGGCAGTTTATCTTCTTGCTTTAAGTGCACCAAACACTATTTCTCACTTGGACTCCTTTGTCCAACACCTTCCTGGTTCAGCAGGATGAGAGCCCACGTGCCCCAGCTGAGCACCATCACTCATGGCAGGTGCACTCTTGAGATGTTTCTGCAGCTTCAAAGGTGGGTGAGCAGCAGCAGGTGTAAGGATGCCCAAACCTCCATGTGCCAGGAGGTTTGGGATGCCATCCCACCCACCTGTCCTGCAGAGAAGATGGATATTTCCTCAGTGGCTTGGGGAAGCTCTCCTGGTGACATCAAGTCTCTGACCGATGCACGAGCAGAGTGTTTGTGCCCTGGAGCTCCTCACATAAATCAGCACAGCTCTGCTGAGCCCAGGTGTCCTGGGGCCTGGCCCCAAACACTGGGTTTGTGCAATTTCTTCTGGCTGTCTTAGGATGATTTGTGCCTTTTGAAGATGCAGAAGTGACTCCATCCTGAGCCAGGACCAGTGACCTGTTCCTGGTGATAAATGACAGCCAGGAGTGTAGGGCATCTGCTCTGACTTTCACACACGTCTTCAGTAAACAAGGGGTGGAGGCAAACACACATTTTGCTATTTTAACCTGCTTTTAGCTTTTAAGTTGGAATTTCCAGCACTAGTTACAGCCTTTTTTTGGAATGATTTTCCACCCCAGGAAGAGGCAGATGTGATGTTTTCACAGGCTGCAAGTGCTTTGTGTTTGCTTTGCCCTGTGCAGGTCCATTCCAGCTGAGGATTTTGTTTAGTTTTAGTCTTCTTTAGGGCCATAGGCCTGAACAGAGAGGAATGAAGGATGCCTTGCCAGGCAGAGATGGGCATTTAGGCAACACAGTCTGATGGGAGAGCTGAAAAAAAAGTGTGACCTTGCATTTGCCCACTGTGGACTCTGGGAGGAGGAGGAGGGGGCAGCTGTCTCCTTCTACCCTTACCAGAGGCACTAGCCCCTCCTGGGTTGATATTATCCTCTAAGAAATAGCCTATAAAAGATTAAATTCAAGCTATCTGTTTCTATTTGTATTCCTCCTGTGTAGTCCTTTGAAGCATATTTTAATTCTCCCTGTTCCCCAACCTCATTTCAGCTGGTGGTGGTGGAAGGTATTTAAAGTTACAGCCATAATCCCATGGGCCACCATGAAAGAAATTAGGGGGAAAAAAAAAGAGAGAGAAAAAAAAGAAGGAAGAAACACAGAAAGAAACCCCAGGTCTGTCTGATGCACAGCAGTGCTTATATTTCAATTACAGAAAGCGAGGGGCCAGACTCAACAGAGGCTGAGACAGGGAAAGGAAGAATTATGTTGGAAAACCAGACACTGAATCTGTAAAAGAGCAACTGGCTGTAAATGGCTAATCCAGGTAATGAAGTGGGCAGGTGCTGACCATGTTTTCCATCAGAACTGAGCATCCACCACCCAGTTTATACTGCCTGAGGCTCTGACCTGCAGGGCAGGAGTGACCCCTGGGTGATGGCATTCAAAAATCACCACCCAGAAAATGAAACAGAGCTGCTGCAGGGCAGGCATCATTTCCCAACATCATTTCCTCGCTCCTTCCTTCCTCGAGTCGTGGGCAGAGAGGGATTTGTGTCCTACCCACGGGTGTTTTCCTCCTGCACCCAGCGCTCATGGCAGGCCTGCTGCTGCTGCTGCTGCCAAACCTCGCACACAGGGAGGGAGGCAGAGGTTCCCCAAGCAGCCAGGGATGGATGAAGGAGCTCTCTGTGCTCCCAGCCTGGCCACGGCCTCTCCGATAAGCGAAGCCGCCTGCGCCGAGTCCCAGCCTGACCTGGGCAGGGCTCCCCGCACAAATAAAGGCTCTTGTGGGATTTTGTGAATGAGGCTTGGGCAGGGATTTGTGTGTTGGAGGTGACACGGTACAGCTGCCTTCCCCTGGGAGCCTAGGGGGAGATAAACAGCCCCACTGGCTCCTCAGCTCCCATTACCCAATGTTTTCCTCCAGGCTCTGCTCTCCACGTCTCATAAATCCCCTGGCTGCTCGGCCCCCGGGCAGCCATGGGGGCTGTGAACACCCATCCAAGCCATGCATCCTGTTCCCAGGATAACAAGGGAGTGTTTCAAAGAAACTCTGAGCAGGATGATGCCAAGCCAGAAATTCTCCTTGTGGAGGATGTTGCAAGCCGGGCTTTGAAGGCAGGGTTTGTTTGGGGACGTCGGGTTTCAGCTGGATCCGCTGATGCCGGACATGCCAATGAGAAATCCCAGGTACCAGGCAAAATTGAGTAAGATTTTCAGGATTTGGGTACCTTTGGCTGAGCAGCACATAAACATCCTGCCCTCTCCTCAGCAACCACTGTGCCTTGGGGGCTGTGTCTGGGTTAAATCAGAGCTCTCAGACTTCCCCAGCAAACACAACCATGGGCACCTTTCCGAGCAATCACAAGCCAGGGGCAGCAGAAAGGCAGCAGGGGCTCAGGATAGATTTGAAGAGTGCAGACCTGAGAGTAGAGCTGAGCTATGTCAGGTTCCACTGCGTTCTTACAGAGGTGTCAGTCAGGCTTGCTGAAGTCACCAGGAGAGCTGTAAATGCACAGTGCTGCTTCATCTTTATAAAGGAATTAAATAGTAAGAAATCCTGCTTGACAACAAGGATATCAGAGAATGGGATATAGCCTCCTGAATTTCCAAATTGTGACTTGGATCTGATCCTATTAAGAAAAGGGTTTCTAAAGGAGTTTCATTCTCTCTGCCACACTTTTCCAACAGGAGATGGGACCAGTCTTTGTCCAGAAGCCACTCCAAGTGGGGAATGCTTTCTTTCTGGTTTGCTGCTCTCAGTCAGCTCACACCACAAGTCCTGGAAGCTGTATTGAGCAGCTTGATGCTCTTAGGAGATGCAACAGATGCAGCCAGGCTTTTATGTTCCAGATCCTCTAAATGGCTGGATCTGTATTTTATTTCAATGATTTCTCAATTGCTGGTGATTGCATAGAAGAGGAGAACAGATCCATTTGGATAACTCCTGCTTGGTCAAAGCCTATATTTAACCTCAATTCCTGTCTCCCTTTCCAACAGCCCATGATAAGGCTAATTTTCAAGCTGGCACCCGAACACCCAAAAGTCCTCAAGAAATCAACATTAGAGCCAGAAATGATCCAAGTCACTGCCAGGAGCTGAGACCAGCACTTCTAATTGCTGTGAGCTCCCTTTTCCCACCAGTGAATCACCATCTCCAGGAGTGGAAGCAGAGCTCCTGCACCAGCTCTGCCTCTGAAGGGTGTCAGTTCCATTTCATCCCATCACTATCCATCTGCAGCTGTATTCCCCAAGTCACCCTTTGGGAGCTTGATGACCTTATAAAGCATGACTGGGTTTTGTTTCAAGAAACAAAACCAGCTGCCTGCAGGGTACTTTGATTCTAAACAGTATTTTTAAGTACTGGGGCTGGGTGAAGCAATGAAATAATTTGCTGGTGGGTCAAATCTCTTTTTGCAGGGTCCTACTCTGTCAAACAGCACACCTGATTTTCTTGCTCAGTGTCAAATATTTGCTTTCTGTGTGACTAGAAAGGCTATTTCCCAGCAAGCCCAAATATCTGTCTTTGCAGTGGTGCATCCTTTCACTGCTGCCTATTCTCCCTCACAGGTGTACACACACTGAATTGTGCAGAGGAGCCAGACACAAAGCCAAGGTGAAAAAGCAGTAATCAGAGTTGCACACAAAGCAAAAAAAATCCCCCAAATGCCATTAACTTCCAGGAAACAGTAAACCTTAAGAGTCCAAATTACCCCTGGTGAGAGCAAGCCCAGCTCTATTAGGTTCAACAGACTCTGTTACACTTCACTGAAGTAGGTCTTTTGGGGTTTATTTGAGGTTAACTGCCCAAATCCCTGGCTTGCAGAGCTCTTTATGTCCAAGATAACAAATGCAAAGGCAAATGGGAGCTAAGAAAGAAGCTGTGCTAGTGCCTGGTTCCCTGCTCTGGCTGCCTGTGTTTGCTGACAGCACAACTATGCAAAGCATTTGGCTCCACACACAGCATGGCCATCCTGCTTTTATTCCAGCAGTCCCAAATATGGCCCATTTCTCTTCTGTTTGCTCTTGGGGGCTTTGCATAGCAGCCAGGTAGGGATAGCCACAGAGAGCAAACATGTCTTATCAGCACTTTTCCTTGACAAGGAGAGTGAATTATAAACAGGGCCTGGCCAAAAGCTGGGCTTTGTCTGTACCTGGAGGATGCTGCAGTGGGAAAAGCCTGGACAAGCTGGGAAAAAGGCTGATGCTGCAAGAGGCCAGAGCTCTTGGTGCCACAGAGCTGTCCCCTAGGATGGATGCTCCCAGAGCAAGGACAGTGGGATGACTGGCCATGCCATGTGCTGCACCATGCTGAGGTTTTACATCACTGCCCAGCTCCAGGCACAGGAAATCCAGATGCAGATCAGCATCAGGCAAATGTCTCTGTGCCTGGCACACCACAACACCTCTGGATCCTGCTGTTTTCTCATGCACGAGCAAGCCTGGTCTCTATTTGCAAATGAAGCAATTAAGCTCAAGTGTCTGTGTGATCCAGGACTTAGAACCATGAACCTCACAGTGAAACATCAAACCAGTCTCTCTTTAACACATACTTATCTCACAGATAAAAATGGACAGATGAGGTGGGGGGAGGAAGAAGGAACATGCCTTAAGGACCAGGAACTGGGAATAAAGGATTTTATTAGTCATGTCCTCAGGGTTCAGCAGTAAAGCAGCTCTGATCTCAAAAGAATGCACATGCTGGGTGCAAGCTGTTGGGAAGCAGAAATGGGGTGTTTGTTGGTGGGACAGCAATGTCAGCACACATGGGATCTGATCAGTTTTGCTATGGGACAGCTTTTGCTGGGCTGGCACTCAGACATCCCCTCCCTCCTGGGAACTCTGCTCCTGGAGTAACATGTGAGCAACTCCTCGCACGTCCTGTCTGATACTTGCATTTTCCAAAAGGCAAATCTGGAAAATTTGTTTGAGAAACATCTCACCGTCCCCACACCTGCCCCAGGTAGCCCCAGACCTTCACTTTCACCCAGCACCTCCACACCACAGGCTGTCAATTCACATCAAACAGGGATCTGGGAACGTGGTGACTGCTCCCAGGAACCAGGATGGGAATTATCTGGAGAGAGTCCAACCAGGATCAGCGAGAAGACTGAGACGACACGATTTATGTGGAAAGAGTGAAAGAATGAGGATTGTTTAGTCTAGAAGATGGATGATCTTGACCTTCAGATTCACTCAGGACAGAGGAATGGATTCATCCTTTCCCAGAGGTTGTGGTGGATAGTAGAAGTAGTAAGACAGAGTCTTAAGCTGCATCAAGGAGGATTTTGGTTATATATTCAGCAATACTTTCATGTTTGCTCTCCAGACTTACCTGTGGAGTATTTCTCTCTGGATTTTCAAGAATGGGATTAATGGGTTGATTGCCAACCCTACCTAGAAGGTCCTAAGTCTCAGTTCCCCCCTCCCCCTTTTTTATTAAATTAATAGCACCAGTGCAACCCTCACTCACAAATCTGATTCTTGTTATGGAAAGAGCCCCCATGTGGGAAGGGATTTGGGGATCAGAACCCATTATTATCTTGAGGCAAAGCAGGGTTCTTTATGAGAAGAAAACACTCCCAATTCCCACTTGCCTCAGGGGAGATGTTGTGGTGCCTCTCCCAAAGAGAGAACACATAGCCACAGCTGGATAAAGGCTTCAGCACCTTACACTTCAGGAATTTCCTTACACTTCAGGAAGTTCCTTACACTTCAGGAACATCAACTGCTCCTGCAGAGCTCCAGGGAGGTTCTGAGCAGTGGTGTTTGTACCTGGTATTCCCAGCATTTTTCTACTTTCTCTCTGCTTTGGGATCTCCTGCCTTCAATGCCCTTGAAGCCTCTTACAGCTATTTACATTCCAAGAGAAGCCAAACTACCAACAGTTGCTGGCAGCTGCTCAGTGAGGATGAGGCAGGGAGCACTGTCCCATTTCCCCACCCCAAATAAACACTCCTTCCCTGTAATTCCCAGAATCATGTGGGGGGATGCAGAGCTACACTTGGTGGTCTTGCAGCCCCAAAATTCCATGAGTGACAACAGTTAGACAAAAAAATCCTACAGGATTTTTTTTTTGTCTGGTGAACAGCTATCATCACCTTATATATCAATTTCTGATCACATCTACACCCCTTAGGCCATACTGGCATTTCCTAGGACTCTGAGGACCCTGCCACCTGTTCTTCCTCTCCTAGCAGGCAAGACCCAGTGGTTTGGGATAGATTTTTCCTTTGGTAAAGAGATTTTCTACCCCCTGTCACACCAGACAGCCTAATTTCCTGCTCCTTCCATTTTGACCACAGGTCACAACAGCTGATGAACACAAATTCTGTCCAAGTCCCTGAGGCCTGGGAAGAGATGTGTTATAGCATGGACTATATAAAAATAGCTCCTGCTGGGAAACCCTGAAAGGATAAAGCTCTTGCAGGGTAAGCTCATGGGATCCTATTTAAGTGTAAAACAGAGTTCATCATCCATTAGTCCCCAGTGGCACCCAGATCCAAGCCAGGCTGCAGCCCACCTCAGGCCATGGCATTGCTCACTCATGGGCTGCAGGGGCCCTGCAAGCCACAAACCAACATTTTTCTGGTTTGGGGCTGGTTTCTGGAGCCGTGGAAAACAGAGGGAAAGACATAATGAGTGCTGCCCTTGTGCCTCAGCAGGACATGTGCTGAGGACTGCACAGGGACAGAGGAGTCTCTGTCCTCATCTGGGACAGAGGAGTTCCCAAGGGATGCTCTCAGGGAGGGAAAGCAGCTGGGGAGATGGTGGGAAGGAAAAGAGGCAGGGGAGAGGGCAGAACAATAGTTATTTATCTTGATTTGAAAACCCAAAAATTTCTAGTTTGTTTATCCTGCGCTCTGCGGAGGGAGCGCAGATTCCCAGAAAAAGTGTCTGGGAAAAAGAGGATCCCACGTCCTTCAACCATTCAAAGAATAGGACTACAATGTTTATGTGAATTTAAAAAGAAACAAAAACCAAACCAAAACAAAAAAAGGAACAAAAAGAAAGAAACAACAACAAAAAAACCCCACCAAACCTCCTCCCCCCACAAAAAAAAACCAACAAAAAACCCCAAAAGCCAAAACAAAAGCAAAGCCAAGCAGCAGCCCCAGTGCTCATCCACACATGGATGATGGCACTGCTTGTCTGGATGACAGAATCACAGATGGGGTTGGAAAGACCTTAAAGCCCATCCCATTCCACCCCTGCCATAGGCAGGGACACCTTCCACCATCCCAGGTTGCTCCAAGCCCTGTCCAACCTGGCCTTGGACACTTCCAGAGATCCAGGGGCAGCCACAGCTGCTCTGGTCCCTCTGGTCCTCACCACCCTCACAATAAAGTCTTCTTCAAGCCTCCCCTGGTCCCAGAGCAGGTCTGGGTTCCTCTATCTTTTACTCACCACTACAAGATTTTGGAGGGAGGATGAAACAAATGAACAAGTGCCTTAAGTGACAATCTGGGTGGTTCAATTCACATAAATCCCCAATTTCAGTGTTAAAGAGGGAATCTCTCCACAGTCACTCAGCTCACCCTGGTCCCCAGGCTGACAGCCTGTCTCAGGGGCTGACCACACTCTGAAGGTGTGGGACACACCATCTGGTGAAAGCAACATGAAGGTGGTGAAAGGGACAAGTCTATCAACAAAAGTCAGACAAATGTTAGAATAAGATGTACAAAAAAAGCACTGCACGTGTTTGTACTCAGTACCAATAATTCAGAACGTAGAGCAGCCACCAGTTTGGATGATGGCCCAACACCTCCTGCCATTAGACCCGTCACAGAAGTCCAGAGACAGCAGAATTAAATTTATTGCATTTTTCTTGGATAGGTTTTAGCCAAAATAACAGCTTAACTCTTTGGTGTCCTGTAGCAGGCACTGTGGAATATTATACATCATTCTGATGTGTGAGCTAAATGAAAAAGAGCCTTTTTTTGGCTTAAGCCTCAGACTGGAGAGGTTTGATCTGGCACTGCTTTTCAGCAGAACAGAGCTCACATTTGGCAGGAAAACACCTTTGAAATCAGACTTATTGCAAATGGAGAAGGAACCTCGCCTGCCATTCTTCATGAGCAGTTGTCTGGTACATCAAGCTCTCCTGGGGACAGCAGTATTTGGTCAAATTTTGGTTCTCAGCAGGGGCTAAAGGAAGGCAGGGAAATCACACACAAAGAGGTACCAAAAGCTATTTTTACCCTGTCTGGGTTTACACCCACAAGTGTGGGTTTGTTGGTGTGGTGCATGAGCCAAACTCAGCTGGTTTGCTGACAAAAGCAAGCAACAATTCTGGATGGAAACACCCTGATTTAAGACCATGAGTGATCTGGTCTCTGAAATCTGTTGCAATAATAAAAGTGGGCATTTCTTGCTTTGTGGAGAAAATACATTGACAATTAACTTATTTCAGTGTCATTAATGTCTTTATGTATTTAGCCTCATAAAAGGAAGCTATTGAAAGAATTTCTGGAATGTAAAATGCTGTCAAGTAGAAAATGAACATACTAAAATTTATCTGGTAGCCATCTCAGAAGAGACTAAACTGGACCAAAAGATGCAGACACAGCCTTTGGGCTTTGGAGGCTCCCAGGCTGGGGAATGTTGGTGGGTCAAGCCTTGGGTGCTCCCCCTCTGCACCCAACACTGGTCACTTAAAGAGGAAGGATGCTGGGCAAAATGAACCTTTGCTCTGGACCACTTAGAGATGTCCCTACATTTGGTAAACAATGATGATTAGGCTGAACTTTTATTCCTGTCCTCCAAATTTTCCTGTTTCCCTTCTAATACAGTAACCATTACAGAAACAGCTTTAGGAAATAAACTGCAAGGAGCAGCCTTGTCTTGTTTTCTGGCTGCAAAACATGGAACAAAGCACAGGAAAATTCTCTTGCTTTGCAATTCTGTGCATCTTTCAAAATGTTTCTCCCACTGGAAGCAGTCCTGAGGGTTGAGCACCAGTGCTTCCCAGCCCATGGAAGTGCTGCAGCAAGCAGGATTTACCCCATGACCTTCCCTTTCTTCCTCCCTCCTCTCCCTGAGAGGACAGACCTACCACTGATCTCTACCTCCAGAAGATCTCTGAGGAAGTGGAAGGTAAAAGCTTCTCCTTTGGGGAATTTTGGGCTTGTTGGCCTTCTAAATGCTGAATATTTTACCCTCCTCTATCAGAGGCAGTTCACATCCTGCTGACTTGACCCTTCACACACCAGTTCAAGCCAGAGACAGACCTGATCACATCTAACAATGACAGCACAAATTCAAGATTGTGTACATACACCCCCAAGTTTCCATCCAGTGTGATTGATCAAATATTTGCTTTTCTCAAAGCAGATAACATTTGTGAGCTTACAATCTTCAGCCACAAAGCCTTATCCCACCGTGCTATTTATCTCCAGAGTACAAAGGCCAATTGATTTCTTCCATGACAGCCAGACCCAGGCTCTCAGCTTTCACCCCTGCTGCAGTTCCTGGTTGGAGTCTTTGTTTTGGACTCATTTGGAGAGCAAGGGAGAATAATGGGGAGAAGAGGGTCAGTAAAGAATAAAAGAGTTGAGAGTTAACCAGTCATCTGAGTACAAAGAAATCATTCAGCCCTCTCTGCAGTGAGGGACTAATTTAGCCCATGGCTCTTTAAGGCTGTCACACCAATTCCTGGTGCTCTGAGTGGAGCTTGGCACTTGCAAAGGGCACCTCCAGCCTCTTAAATGAGTTAGAGAAACTACCCAGTGGCTAAAGTTACCCAACCAAAGAGTGAATGCCATCCTGCCAGGTGCTCCACAGACCCTGAGATAGCAAATACAGTCATGGTGTCTCAGGTTTAACTTGTGAACCTTGAACCATGAGGTCAAATTTCAATTTTCAGTTGAGAACTGGAAGTGACGTGCTGGTCTGTGAGCCCCAAAGCACAGGAGGTGATAGCTGCAGATACTGACAATAATAAGAAAAGCACAACTTGGCACAGGGACAAGTTATCACTGCTTAGCTTCCATCCCAAATTTCAGATGCAGGCCCACTGGGCCAGGGAGGCTGCTGGAAGAGTGATACCACAAGGATCCACAGCCTTAAGATGACCCCGAGAAATGGAATCACTTCAGGAAATGGAGCTGTGAGAAAGAGATCCATTAAAAAAATACATTGGAAAAAATGCATCACTTGGCTTAGTTTTAGTTTTGAAAGTAGGGTAAAAGCCTTAAGTTTGAAAAGCCTTAAGTTTCTCACTCTTGAATTTTGTTCTACTTAAGCCTTTGCTACAGAGGAAAGATCTCATCTGCCCATGAACTTGTGGCTGTTGCCTGAACACACTTCTGATGGAGGTCTTCCTTGTTCTTCCAAAGGGCTTGAGAGCCAGGACTTTAACTCTGTGTTATGTCTGCCTTTAAAGTGCCAGGGAACTACTCCCCAGGTTTCCTTGCTGCCCTTGTAAACCCTTCCACTCTTCAGCTGAACTGTCTGGAAGGGCAGCTGGACATCTGAATTGTGACAGTCCTTCTCCCTTTTAGTCTGTCTGAAACGGTCCTTTCTTGGGCACCACTACTGTGAACAGAAGGAAGGCAGTGGGGATTAATCCTTTCCAGGAGTGCCACAAGTAGAATTGTCAGAGATAGGGCTGGACAAGCAGAGGGCTGATTATAAAATCAGGTGGCCTGGAAAAGTTGGTAGAAGTTAGAGGGCAGAGAAGCAGCCTCCAGATTCATTGACAGATGTCCCCTGTCTGCTCTGGGAAAAGCAGCCTTTTGTGACATTAAATTGGGCACCCTGAAGCTTTGGGTTCCCCCTTCAGGTTCAGCACACCCAGAACCTTCCTTTCCTCCCCCCCACACCCCTCTGCCTTCCCACCAAGCTTTGGAAAAGACTCCTTTAAATCATAGCTCTAATCCTGGTTTCTCTTGCTTCGGAGGAAGCTGTCAGGGGAGAGGATACACAACTGGAGCAATGCTTTTTGTGTTTGGGACATGCTGGTGAGTCCTGTACCCACAGTGTGAACACATGAGATGTTCCTGAGCAGATTTTCAGCCAATTTTCCCCACTGTGTCCATCCCTAGAGTTCCTCATCATTGGAATAACAGCAAGAATGGGAACTGTTGGAACTTCCAGCCTTGGAGAACCATGGAATAACTAAAAGCTGATCTAAAAGTGATCCAAAAGCTCACTAAGGCCTGCCTGAGCTGAGGGGCAGACACACTATTTCCTACTCAGCCGACTCAGCTTTCCCTTGTATTGTCTCATTTAATCACAATAACGTCATCTGCATAGCACAGATACAGGAGAAAACACCAAGCAAGAGCTACGTGCTGCAAGGAGAATAAGAGAATCAGCCAAGAACAACAGTTCATGATAAAACTCTTCACTTTTCAGATGTCTTACCCAGTTGTTTGAAAAGCATGGTGGAAAAGGAGACCTTTCATTGTTTTCCTCCCACAAAATCTCTTACTATTGCAAAGGCCACTGAAAATTCTGACTGTAGTTGCTTGTTTAAATCAACACATAACCAAAAGTCAGGAAAAATCCCATTAATTTCACTTTGCATCAGTTCAGAATGTGCCCAGCAAGTTTTAGGGTCACTTAACCCTGCTTTAAGGAGCTCTGTACTTTGGGATCCCATTCACCTTATCACCATGAAATAATATATCTGGAATCTGGGTTGTTTGCACATGAGCTCAATAGCAAAGATAAATGAAGTGGGAATTGCCCACATCTCTTGCATATGGAAATCTGTGTTTCAAAACAAGAACACCCACACAGCTCATCAACTGGGAGATGAGTTTCTTGTTGTTTTGTGGTTGCACTCACAATAGAAACACTGTTCTGTGATAGAGCACTCTCAGCCTCAGGTCTTGTAATTCTCAGGGAGCTTTTATTTGCATGTCCAATCCCATTGAAGCCCAACAAGTCATGATCAAATAGATACTCACAGCTTATTGATTGACACTGAAGTTCTTGGTGACTCCCTTATCAGAACTACACATCAAAGGTGGGGAATAGGAAGCACCTTGGCTTTAGAGGTTGTAAGAACCACCCTGTGTCAGATCCACACTGAACCAGTGACAGAAATAAGTGATGGTTTTCAATCCAACCTCCTTCACCCAGTTTTTCCATTTCACCTCCTCATTTGAAGAGCTTTTTAGGAGCTGTCAAGCCCAGTCCTTGCATGAATTTTGTCATCATAGTCCAGAGGCCACACACATGTGGCACCCAATCATGTCCTGCTTCCCAGGCCGGTGTCATTTCTGCTCCCACTTGGTGCAGGGTGGGAAGCTGCTTTGTTTAGGGACCTGTCAGCACACAGAGCTGGCTGTCACAGCTCCCACTGGCAGTAGCATCTACTGCTGTGGGCCCTTACAGTCTCTGGAGGAATAGAAAGCATTTATCCTTCCTCATACTTTATAGATGAAGCAAAATTGATCCCGTTTACTCGAGGAATCTGTGATAAAGAAGAAAAATTCAATGCAATGTCTCCAGTTTCTGCTATTCCTGAACCACAGGTAAAGCCTACAGATACCACATGGGCCCAGGTTCACATTAAAACAAGATTTTAAGGATTTTTTAAGTTACTTCTTCATTTGTGCTCACAGTAGCACATGAGGAAACACAAGATCCAGGAGCCTCTTGGAAGGGCTCTCTCTGAGACATCATCTGAGCAGATGCACGCTCAGCTCAGCAGATGCTCACGTGCTTTCAGCTGTGCTCAGGCCAAGGTGCTCCGTGGAGCCCCACGGGAACAAGGCATTTCTCTGGAAGCTGGGCTGAGGTAATAATGTTTGACAACTGGCTTGGATAAAGGGAGTGAAGCCACGTCTCCTCCCCAGCCACTCAGTTGCCAGTTCAGACAACACGAGGCCCAGCCTCATTTCTTGTGTCCAGACTCAGCCCTGCCCACAGCCACGTCCCTCCACAGGAGGAGGAAGGCAGTAGTATCAATGTCAACAGCCCTTCACGCTCAGCTTTCCCCAGAGAGCAGCAAAGTGTTGTTTTCAGGAGGAAAACCACGTATTTTCCCCAGAGATAAACGGGAGAGGTTCTTCCCTGGTGAGGCTGGAACAATCCCACAGCACACACAGCTTGAGGGGCTCCGGCTGCCTGGGGCAGCGCTGCCCACCAGGGACAGCGGGACTGGGGCAGTGTCAGGCACTGAGCATCACCTGGGACTCCCTGGAAAACTCCTCACATCCCACACAAGCTGCTGGGAGGCTTTCATTAGCCACAAGGGGATGGGGAGGGTGGGGATCTGCTCTCACCAGAGTGAACTGCACAGCAGCAAACACAGCCTCGAGCGGTGTTTCCCCTGACCCAAAGCACTGCAGGGAACAAAAGATTGTCACCAGGGCCTGGGCCATGGCAGGGAACACACAGAGTGCTGCTGGGCTGCTGGTGTTAATATTTGCTGCTGGTACACAGCCTCAGGTGATTTCTCCAGAGCAAAGAGGGTGTGAGGGGGAGGAGGAAGAAGCTGCAGCTGAGAACAGGTATTGGATTCTGCTGTGCAGCTCCCGGGACTTGTGCATTCAAGGCTCACAGTCAGAGGTCAAGTCCACATTGACTCATGGCAGCACAGATGCCTCTGAGAGAGGACAGAGAGGTCACAACCTCTGCTTGAGTGGCTTGGTACATCTTCCAAGAGATCAGTGATTCAGCAGCAGAAAAACCAGCCCAAACAGACAGCTCCTCAGCTGCCTCAAACGCTCTTCCATCCCACACACAGAGGTGAGTCAGTGGCCTTTGGACCTCTGGGGCTGTGGAAGCTCTCCAGAATGCTTTCAATTGCCTTGACCCTTCTGGCTTCCCAAACTCAGGCAGCAAAGCCAGCATAGCAGTTCATAGGGTGGGTGTAAAGCCAGGGTAAAGATGAAGAGATGCTGATGTGGCTTGAACTCCAAGTCAAACAAACTGGAAGCAACTAAACAGAGCAGAAGAATCTTTTTGTTTTGCAAATCATGACAGTTGCCAGCTCTCCCTTACCTGCTAAACACATCTCAAGCTTGTGGAAAAGTATTAGGGAATGAGCTCATGGCACCAGCTGATGCTGGAGCAGTCTCCTCGCCTCAAGGGCCAAGCTGCAATCAGCTCTCTTGGGAGCAGAGTGTGCTTGGGGCCAGGAGCAGGAAGAACTCACTCCTGCGGGAAGCTGACCCGGGCAGGATGGGCTGATAGCCACCTATCAGCAACATTTCCATTGCTGGTAGCTGGCACAGTCTCAAATTTGCTTGGATTGCTGCTCCGCTGCCTCCTCCCTATCCCAGACTTCCTCTGGAGCAGCTCTCCCCAGCACAGCCCTGCCAGGCTCCCCCCGGGACAGCCCCCTCCCCAATCCCACCTGAGCCCCTCCAGGGGGCTGCACACCTTGGAGCAAAGGCTGCATCTGTCAGTGGCAGGGAAAAGCTCGCTCCTGGAGCTCCCTGCGCTCCCACCAAGGCCCACACAAATCACACACGGTGACAGGCAGCCACGTTTCACTTCTTCCAGCCTGACAATTCTTACAGTGTGTGTGAAAAAAAAAAACAACAAACCCAAAACTACTCCAAAAAATACCTTCAGCAGAAAAGGCTCAGTGGACATCTGTGCAAGCTCTGTCCAGATGTTTGTCTGGGCTGGCTGCTGGGGTGGGGTGTATTTGACATTTATATTTAACAAAATATCCAAAGAGCTGTGATTGCAAAGGGCCAGGGGAGACACACTAGAAATGGGGAGGAAGGAGTTTTTCCCCTTTGCAGTGGATGGATTTGTTCGACACTTAGGCATAACAGATCCTTCAGAGACTGGCAGCAAGGGAAAAGAGAGCTCTGGTTTAGCCCATCACTCACAGCATTACAATCACATCACACTTGGTCACAGAGAAAGGGAAAAAAAAACAAAATAAAACACACCTCCCAAATATACATCACAGAACTAAACATTTTGTCATTTTGGAAAAATAGAAGCTAATGCCAGGAAAGAACTCCAAGTAGTTCCACTTCAGAGACACCAGGAGAAAGAAAGAGGAGGGATTGATCCAGAGAACAGAAAGACAAATTTTAATGTATATTTTTCAGCCTGCATTAAATGTAAACAGTTTTCCTTGTGTTATATGAACAAGTTGACAAAGGCTGAAACAAACAAAACCACAAACAAACCCCAAGACATCACCCTTGAATGCCAGAAATCCTTGTGCTGCAGAACATGATCTGCAGTCAGGCACTCCTGAGATCCCAGCTGCACACAAGAACACGGTGAAAGACCTGATGAAAGTCTGATAAAATCACATTTTTAAATAAAGTCTGGATTTTCCTAGGCTGCCCAGCTACCTGGTCAGTCTGCACACAGGACAAAATGTGCAGACTGGCCAAGGATCAGTCTTTAAAATACCCAGAGTAATCTGGAATCACCGAGGCAGTTTTATCCCTTCAGTAAAGGAAACCAACAGATTCATTTTCCCATTTGGATTTGTCAGGTTTCTATTCAGTTGGGGTAGGGGGAAGCATTTTTAATGTGCTGTGATAAAGGAATAAGGATGAGGTACTAAGAGATGCTGTGACATGTGGAATAGGTTTTTATATTCACTCAGATTTATATTCATTCAGTTTTA
Organism: Parus major; assembly: GCF_001522545.3. Lineage (NCBI taxonomy): Eukaryota > Metazoa > Chordata > Aves > Passeriformes > Paridae > Parus > Parus major. Next base: position 2,391,005 of record NC_031776.1, read on the forward strand.
TATTCACTCATCCCAAATTTGGTGATGTGGCAGAGGGATATAGTCCTGCAAATTTGCTTGTCTGTGCAGCACATCTCACTCACTGCTATTCCCAGGTAATAGAAATTTATTTTCATTTAATTCCAAGGACAAACCATGGCACCTGACTGGGGCCATGTGTAGAGAGGACAGAGACCACTGAGGGAAGAGGCAAGAGCCAAGCATCCCAAGATGAAGATTAAATTGTTGTCCCAGAAGGAGGACAGACACTCCTCCCAGGCTGGCTTGGCTTTTGTTTCTTCCCTGCTTGTCTACCAGGAGAATCTCTATCAAAGAAGAAGTTCTTATTTATCAGAGGACATTTGAAATGTCCTCTTTCAGCAAGATGTTTGAAACATGCCCATAAACTTTTCACCATGAACCATGCACAGCCCCATCAGCAAGATCCTCATAATTAATTAGACAAACCATTTATTTAGCCACCAAATCTAACCAAGCATCTGTCAAAAGTTTCAGGCCATGCACTCAGCACCACAATTCCCAGCCCAGGATAACAGCATGGCTCCTGGTGAGCAGGGCAGGCAGGGATCCAACCTTCCAGAGAAACAAGGCATCCTTTTGTGAACGCAGCCCTCGGGGTTTCTCTTTGTCATCCAAGAGTAATTATTTTGCATATCTCATCCTGGGTGAGCTTGAGGGTTGTATTTCATTACATCCCAGGCACAGGTGTTATACCAGACTTTAAGGAGAATTTTTGATCCTGAGGGGGACAAGGAAAACTGGATATTGAGAGACTGGTAATAAGAATGCACCACTAGAAAGAACATCGTAGATAAAACAAATATGGCCCCTTTAATTATGCATAGGCGGTAATTAATTCATGTTATTAACTAATTAATGACTCACTTCAAGGACAAGGGAAAATGGTCTGTTTATAGCTTAAAATGATGTTATTGCTGCTTAGAAAACAAAAACAAAACATCAGTTGAAGATCAAACAGCTCTGTCAAGTCCTGAATTTGGTTCCAGGAAATCCTGTGTTCTCCTCCCCAAGGAGCAGTGATTCACAGTTGTGTCTTGCTAAAGAGACTGAAGCTGGGTGCTCTCATTTGCTCCATTTTGACAAGTTTTTACATTTTTTTTGGTCCAAATTTGCAGATTCCCAGAGCCAAAATAAGCTGCGGAGTGTGAGACAATAATAAAAATTGGAGATTTATTACAAGGTTAGTAATATTTTAGCACTTTGGAGAGCTGGTAAAGAGCCAAGACAGCCTTCTCTTTGCTGTTTGCCAAGTATTGTAAGAAACAGAACAAAACAATATGGTGCCTGCCCTAGAACACTCACAGCCCAGCAAGCAGAGAGATGGAAAGTGCTTCAGGTTGTGGAAAAATAGTGACTTTCCCAGGAGGCTGTGACAGCATCACACAGTCCCACACTCGGGCTTGGTGCACCCAAGGTTTTGGAGAAATGGAGGAAGATCTTGCAGATCTGCCATGCTTCTGTCTCCAGTAAAAACCTAAAAAAAGATTTGGAAGTGTTTCAGTTGTCTCTGAGTGTCCCATAAATTGCCTTCCCCTGAAATGTTTGTAAGGAGCCACATGTTTGGTGCAGAGGGAGCCCAAGTTCACGGCTGCTCCTCGGCTGGAGAAGCAACTCCTCAAACTAAATGAGTGTGTCATTTCCCAGGCAAGGGAATGCTGAGAGGGGCTGCTTGTTGCTGCTCCAGAAGGGAGGCACTGGGCCAGAATTCCCAGCTATCCAAACCTTTATGGGCTGGAAGAACTCTGCTGATTTATGGTTTATGGGTGCTCAGGTTACAAACCACAGTTCTGGCCTACTTTGTTTTTTCTTCCCAATTTCTCTCAAGGAGCCTTTCTGAGACAAGGCAGGAGATGCAGCTTCAGTCAATCTTGTTGCCAATCCTCCTTCTTTCTGTTGGGATGTGAATTTTGTCACCAAGTTAAGAACAACAGCCAAATAGATCTACATAACATCACAAACTAAACTTCCACAGAAAAGAAAAAAAACAAACCCAAAAACCACCTGAGCTCACCTCACCTGCATTTCTTCAGTTGCACTAAGAGACACATTGGTCTATCCTGAGCATCCTACAAGAAATATAACCTCTACCTTGATATCCTGTGTTTTCCAGGTCCTAATTAAGGGGAAAATCCAGGAATTATAGCCCAAAGAGCACACATGGACACTTGAAACAGGGTTGTCAGTAGATATATTGGTACTTGACTCTCCAAAATGCTGTGGAGAGCATCACTTTCCTCTTTCCAGATGAATTCATGGACTCATCACAATTCTAAGAGAATAAACCCACAACAGTCAAGTGAGCAAGCAACAGAATTAAGTCTCCAGCCATTATTAAAAGAAATACATGAGGGATTTTCACTGGCAACACCAGTCTTTAAATCCATTGATTATTCAGCCTTATCACACAACTGAGGGTGACTAATTTGCATTTGTGTTTTTCATTACTTCCTCTGCATCGCTGAGGACAGAGCTTTTCTGTTAAAAGAAGACAAAAGCCCCTCAGCATCTCAAGTAGTTCCATGACTCTGAGCTAGAAAAAGGAAGAGGAAATGTAAAAGTATAGCCAGGTACAACAACAGATACAGAAAAACCTTAGTAACAGCAGGACAGAGGCCAACACTGATTCATATTTGACTGGCTACTCCTGGGAAAAACATAGGATTGTATCATCCTCCTCCTCCAATTCCCAAGGTGATGTGTTAGGAAAATCTCCAACAGGGCAAAGTGGTCACAGTAAAATCATGGAGTCACAGAATGGTTTGGGCTGGAAGGGACCTTAAAGCCCATCTTGTTCCATCCCTATGCCATATGCAGGGAAAACTTCCACTATCCCAGGTTGCTCCAAACCCCACCTAGCCTGGCCTTGGATATTTCCAGGGATCCAGGGGCAGCCACAGCATCTCTGGGCAACCTGTGCTCTGGGTCTTAGCACCCTCACAGGGAACAATTCCTTCCCAATGTCCCATCTAACCCTGCCCTCTAATCCATTTCCCGTTGTCCTGACACCCCAGACCCTTGTTCACAGCTCCTCTCCAGCTCTTCTGGAGCCCCCTTAGGCACTGGAAAGGGCTTTAAACTGTCCCTGGAGCTTTCTTCAGTTCAATAACCCCAGGTCTCCCTGCCTGGCTCCAGAGCAGAGGGGCTCCAGCCCTTGGAGCATCTTTGTGGCCTCCTCTGGACTCTCTTCAGAAGCTCTACATTCTTCTGATGTTGGATCCCAGGGCTGAAGGCAGCTCTGCAGGTGGGGTCTCACCTGAGCAGGGAAGAGGGGCAGAATCCCCTCCCTTATCCTGCTGCCCACACTTCTTAAAATGGTATTATGGTGTTTTCTCTCATGTTTTTTAGATGTTTTCAAAAAAAGCTCCTCTAGCATTCTTAATGTTTGGGGGGATTAAGAGTCCTCTGTCCCCTCCCACCACTTATCCACCCTGCTTCTTTCCTGCCTGAGGCCACCAAGTCAGAGCAGGAATTCCTGACCACCAAGGCGTTTGTTGTTTTGGAAACAGCAGTCAATGACTAGAACAGACATGGAAGACAAGGCTGAAAAGAGATGATGGATGTGAGGACACTGGAAACACAACTTGGTTCTGAAAGTCTTTTCTCCTCTGAGCAAACCACTTTCCAAAGATGCTCTTTCCACATTAGTTTGCACTGAGAACACAGAAAAAAAGGGAAAAGAAACTTCCAAAGGGAAAAAATATCAGAGGCCTTGATTTAGCAACTCTTAGAACAGATTAGCCTTCATCTTGCAAACCAATCCCAAGTAAAACCATCAGTTCAATAGGAAAAAAACTCACTCCAAAATAGTATTGTTTAGGAAAAACAGCAATTGAATGTTTTAAGTTGTATTGTTTTCCAGAAAGCTTTGAAATAGAAGTAGCTTTGAAACGTTCACAATTCTCATCCAAACTCTTTTCAAGTCCCTTTACAAGAGTAATTAGGGAAAATAACATTCAGGTCTGCCTTGCACATGGTTAGATGTGTGTGCAATACAACAGAACATGGGCAGCTAGAGATATTGGAAGGTTTTTTCCAGGCATGATTTTCTGTAGTCTTCCATCTGTTCCCAATAGGATTAGAGGAGACAAAACACTGCCTTCCACAAGCTATACTCTTTCGGTTGTAGTTTGATTTTAAAAAAAATTTCAAACTGGGAAATGGCTGTCAAGGGAAATAATGCCAGGGGTAGAGGGTGGAGAAGAAGGGGATTGCCAAGAGGGCTGCAGTTTCCAGAGAGCAGAGCATGAGTCAGCAGAGTAATTTTTTTAATATATATATATTGCAGAGCACAGTGATGCCCTGAAGACCACAACAGATGAAACCTCTTTACTATGTGTGTTTTATCAATCAGGCAGCAAGATCTCATTACTTCCTGACAAAGGAGCTCCCTGCAAAAACAGCTGGGATGCTTTAAAAAAAAAATCCCACAACTTATTTATTTTTTAAGGAGAGCTTGGGCAATCTTTGTCCTTGAAGGGCTTGCCAGTATGAGCAACTTCTTCCACCTCCCTATATCTGATTTGTCACCACAATATACAAGAATTTGCTTTTCTCTCTCTCTGACCTTGCAGCTCTGTAAGATTCGTGAGTCCTCAAGGGTTTCTTTTATTTGCTCTTAAATCCTGCTGCAAACTTTCCCTTTTGGAAAACATTCCTGTCTCCCGGTGGCTGGCCATGGTTCCCATCTCCCACAGCAGCCAGCCCCTTTTACTGCTGTTTACTCCACTCCTTGGCACTCACACACTACTCCATGCCTACAGGGGAGCTGGGAAAGCTGCACCATCCCCAGCCACACAGCAGCTCTGCCTCCCTGGGAGGCTGAAAGAGGCACATTCAGAGCCCCAAAAGTAGTGGGCACACCTCACCCTCACCACTCAAACCCTCTGGGAGGTAAGGTCCAGGTGCTCCAAGACCCCTTAGTCCAGAAAATACCTCTGAGATCTCATACAATCTACTGAAATGGCTTCTTTTTTCTTCTTCTTGTCCCAGTAAAGTTATAACTTCCAGTCCTTCATCCTGAGCAGCCTCATTACAGCACCCAAATGCCCAAGGAAGACATTGGCTGCTTGGTTACCAACAATTCAGGGTCAGATTAAAGACTCTGGCTAGCAGACCTGGGCAAGAAGGGTGCCAGGAAAAACAAAACACCTGCATATCAACACTGTAAAATGATGAATATGTGCTATAATTTGCAGCTCCTAGAATATCTCGGCAATCTTTGTGGTGTTGCTCATAGCTGTACCACTGGAGCACCAAGAGATGCTGCCACTCTACCCCTGCCAGGAGCCTTGGAGCTGCTTTGTACCAGGTGTCACTTCTCAAGAAGAGCATTATTGTTACAAACAATAGAACTTCAATATCATTTTAGCTAATGGCTTTAATGAACTTTTAAATTATTTGTTTTCATTACTAATAACCAGTCTATATGAATTAAAAATAGTGTGTTAGTCTCAAATTACTCTTAGCCAGCATTTAGCAAAGTTGTCATAAGCTACTTTTGGAGAAAACTACTGAAATTTTGAGTTTTGATAAACAACTCTCATATGCTTCAGTGAACAAAGCCTGGGAGAAGAGGGGTGTATTGTTGAAATTGGATACAAGGAGTCCAGAATTATGGACCAGGAGGACATTTTGCAGAAACCAGAAGGTAAAGAAAATATTAATAAAGACTCGCTGTATGTGTGCTGGAAAGTCCCTGCTGGAGGAAAAACATACTGAAAATATGGAGTCATTAGCACGAACAGTGAAAAATCAATAACCAACAGAGGAAAAGAATACTAATTAATGAATGATGTAATTTTGAGCCAATGAACATGAATTCCTTTGTTTGCCAAAAATGTATAAATAAGTGGAAAAGTTTTGTATCAGTATTTGTGTGGAGGCCAGAATTTTGTTGGCCGCACACACAAACCTTGGCCAAGAATAAAGTAATGCCTGAGTCACTAACACCAGAAAGTCAGTGTTAGAAGGTTTTATTGATCCTGATTTCAGAGGATTTGGTGACATTATGGTGAGTGATAACCCATGTTTAGGATGTTTTCATGTCCCTTCTGCATGGATTTCTTGGGCAGGCTTTTATTCTGAAGCAGGAGCTGCCGCAGCTCACCCAGCCCGGGCTGTGCTTTGCATCCCTTGGAAGATTCCTCCCCACGTCTGTGAAACATCAGAGCTTTCTCTTCAAGCACATGTGGGCTCCTGCCCAGCTCATCTTCTCCTCTCCCTCACCTCTGAGTAGGGCCAAAGTATTTTCTGCTCTATTTCTCCTGACTGAAATGGGTTTTGACCCCAGTGCTTTCAGACCTGGGGGCCAGAACAAGTGACTTCAGCACCCATTTGTATGAAAGCAGGTTGTGGTATCAGAGCAAGGAGTGAGGAGGTCCAACCTTGACCCAAAACCTATAGGTGTCAGTGGAAAGGCAATTGGGGGATCTTACTGGGCTGTGGGTGCCCAGTTCAGGGGTGAAAGCACTGGGCTCAAAAGAAAGCAGTAGAGTGGTTCTGCTCTTGCCACTTGGCTGCTGGTCCTTTTGTATTTCACTATTCTGCTTCCTCAAACATCTCCATCATTTTTTTAATGACTGAACTCCCTCCACCATTCCAAACCTTTGGGTGGAGAGAGTTCAGTCATTAAAAAACCAGCTCAGGAATGGAGCCTTCTCAAATGAGCTGTGCCACCAAAATCAGTCACCGAGTAGCTGTGAGTTATGAAAGTATTGGGGAAAGTCAGGGTCGATTTGCAAACGGAGCAAACGGGAGGAAATCCGATGCATAAATAATCTGTGATGAACTCTTCACCCGCTGCTCTCCCCGTTAAACCCTCCATGAGCTAATCAGCAGCTCTGTTCCTCACTGAGGGCTGACAGTGTGTGTGCCTTCTGTGCTGTGATGTGATCGCCACTAATTGATTTTGGCCGCGGACTCGCCGTGCGTGCTGGATATCTGGGAAGAGCAATAACTTTAACATGCAATCATCCTGGGCAGTGACCAAGACAAGTTTGTTCTCCAACAAGCACTGGATACCTTCCTCTGTGCAGCCTCAGTGTTCCAGCTTAGCTCATCTTTTGGGAGACTTTACTGCCTTGAAGCACCTGATCATTGGAAATGAGGCTTCCTTTCCTTCCAATTTAACCTTGGATTTCAGGGCTTGGGATATTTGTGGTGATATTTTTGTATGAATTTTCCTTTGGAAAAGGTAAACTGCTCTTTTAAAAGGAGTAGAAAAAAATCTCTGTGAAACAGGGTCCATGTGGCAGGTTTTGAAGGTTATGTAAGGATACTGCTGAGCTGCTGTGAGCACTGATGTGGGTGACACTACAAAAATAGCTGGAATCCTCACAGAAAGAAAGCCCTCTTCTCTGGTACTGTGTTTCATTACTATTCCCACCCCATCAAACCCCAAACCTCTCCCTCATCATCAAATACTCTTCTATGTGGCCATATCTTCATTCAAGATCTACTGCTTGCCTTCTTGGACTTTCACAGTGAGACTGGTGACAAAAGACATTTCACTCACTGCTCTACAAACAACTATCCTCACCTCAGAATATGTTTTCATCCATCACCAGATTTTAGGATTTCTCAGGAGATCCCCCTAGGATCTCTGATGGGAGTTTAAACTGTTGGCCTGAGAACAAGGGTAGATAGCTTTACCCAGCTTTTGTTTCGTGACTCAAAAGTACTGACTGGGCCCAGATTTAAATGACCCCAAAACTCATTTACCAGAAAAAGTGATCCCAACCAAGGTGTGGATTAATTTATAAATCAGTCCAGGTTCTATACCTGCTCTGGGGGAATCTCTTTCATCCTGTAGCTGTGCACAAAAAGGCAGCAGTGCCTTTAGCTTCTCACCACCTGCCTTTTAGCAGAGGTTGCTTGCTGATCCCAAAGGCATTTCCAGGCAAAATGTCCCTTTGGCTTAAAGAGACTTCACTATCAGACAAATGGCTTTGACCAAGAAGGACCAAGGGCAATTTGTGCTGGAAAAAGGAGAATCACCTTTAGGAGGTGCTGCTTCAGGCCAGCCCAGTCAGGTTTTCATCTAGAAAAGAGATTTGGATGGACCCTGACAGCAGCTCAAGATACAGCAGAGCACAGGAGGTATCATAGGAACAGGTCCTTTGGAGGTCAAATTGAAGGTCCACCAAAGCCAGTGACCATAGACAGGAAGAGGAGAGCCTGCAGGGATCCTTCCCTCCTTGTCCTACTCCTTGCAGCCACCTTGCAGCAACTCAGGATTCTTCCAGCAGCATGGATGAATGACTCTTCCCAAATCTGAATCCTCTTCCATTTTCAGTCTCTGACAAGGGGTTTTGGTGTTATCTCTTCCATGCTGAGTGTGATTGAAAGCCCTCTCTCATATCCCTTCAGGGCAGTCGTTCCTTTACTTGTTTTCCTCCTCCATAGCTTTCTATATCCTTCTTGAGGAAGGTGAATAGGACTGCACACAGAATCCTGACCCCAGGGATTTATATAATCACACAGAGTGTTTTCTGTGCTGTTCACTATTTGTCTGTGATAAGTCCTGCCTTTTGGTCTCTGGTGAGCACTAAGCTGATGTTTGTACAGGCTGATCCATGGTAAACTCTCTGGAGCAGTGATAACTGGGTGTGCTTGTGGCTGGGCTCCCTTTCTCCTGTGTGCTTTACCTTGCATTTGACAAAATCCAATCTCATCTGCCATTTTCCCAAATACCCTCCAGTACCAGGACATCCTTCTACATCTCTTTGCAGTCAGCATTAGCTCTAAATAATCCTCCTGAGTGTTTGGAAAACACTTCTCTGTAAAATCAAAGTGTCTCCTCCTGTCCTTTGTTTGCTTATTATTGTAGGTTTATAATTGATGAAAAATCTTTCCCTCCTGGGGACGGGGCTTGTTAAAAACCTACTGACTCTGTCAGCCTTAGCTAAGGGTTGTTTGACACTTCAGTAGTTGTTACAGATTTGTGAAGTGTGATTTCTCCCTACAAATGCCAGATTAGTTCCTCTCCAGTCTATCAGTTTCAACCAAATGCCTACTAATTCTAACATTTCTGCCAGCCTGCCTGCCAGACAAATCAGGATCCCTGGTCTATGGGTGCTGGGAGGTGTTTTAGGAACTGGTGATGTATTTACCACACTCCAAACTTCCAGCACAGAGACTGGTTTAAGCAAGAGGCTCCACACCACAGAAGTGGAGCAGTAGTTTCCTATCCAAGCAACAGCAGAGCTTCTGGGAGAGCAGCAACTCTTTTAGCAAGTTATTGTTCTCTTGGTGTGGTCTCATCAAGGTTTCATGGATTAATGAGCCATCACCCATCAGGCAAGGTGGCTGCATCTCAAAGATGGGGGTTTAAACTATTGAATTTTACTTCACAACAGAATTGGATGAAGAAGACACATGTATTCCAGCTTTCTGACAGGAAATAAACGATTTGGTAGGACACTTCTGTTGTTTCAGTTGTAAATTACTGCCCTTGGCTCACATGGTGTTCATACTCAAAGTAGCTGGAAATTGCTCAAAATATCACAGAATCACAGAATGGTTTGGGTTGGGAAGAACCTTAAAGCTGATCTTGTTCCACCCCCTGCCACGGGCAGGGACCCCTTCCACTCTCCCAGCTCCAAGCTCCATCCAGCCTGGCCTTGGACACTTCCAGGGATCCAGGGGCAGCCACAGCTTCTCTGGGCACCCTGTGCCAGGGCCTCAGCACCCTCCCAGGGAAGAATTCCTTCCCAATGTCCCATCTAACCCTGCCCTCTGGCAGTGGGAAGATGTTCCCCCTTGTCCTGCCACTCCAGCCACTTGTCAAAAACCCCTCTACAGCTCCTTTAGGCACTGGAAGGGCTCTAAGGTGTCCCCAGAACCTTCTCTTCTCCAGGTGAACACCCCCAGCTCTCCAGCCACCAAGGAACTTTCAGCCCAAGGACAGGGCAGGATGGGCAGAGGGTACAGGTGTTTTCCAAGGATGGGGGAGCTGCACACAAACCCTTGACTTTGGTGTAGGGCCTGAATTTCAGACTTACAACCTCAGTCACTCTGAGAAAATTGTGCTGTGGTAGGATAAGCTGGGACTGAGGCTGCAGGCATGAGAGGTTAAAAAACTCTTGAGCTAGACACAAGCTGAAAGAACTGCTGCCAGGTTAACTCCTAGAAAATCATCCTCAGTCTAAAGGGCTGAACATAAATTGGTCTAAAAGCTAAAGCAAGTGTTGCTGCAGCCTTTGCCAGAGCAGCACACCCAGCCCTGCTGAAACACAGGGAGGGCCAGGCTGACATTCCACCACGACTGACACTGCCATCACATCACTTGTTACCAGCCCCACTTGTCCTCCCTTCCTCTGCTTGTCACTTCAAGGGACAGGACCTGCAGCAGCACAGCCTGCAGAGCCCTGCTTCAATCTGTCCCCCATTTGAGCATCCTCCTCTGAGGCCTGGCTCCTGCTCTGAGACAGAAAGTGCTTCCTCTTTCGGCTCTTACGAGGAAAAAGCATGAGAGAATTATCTAGTTCAGACTTTTTGGCAGGCTTTCTATACTCTGCATTACAGTGTATATTTCTAGACAATGTCTTTGCTCTTTTGTAGTCATTTGAGAACAAACTGAGCTGCCTCCTTTAACATTTTGGTACCTCTGCAAACTTGCCTTAGACCAAACAGAGGTTTGCAGGGAATCAAACTTCGGTGGAATTATTTTAACATATGAGCAATAAACACTCCCCTTCTCTTTCTGCTTTGCTACTAACTCACATCACAGTTACTCCAGGATTTTGCTACAGGAAAACACATTTCAGCATCAGACACAACAAATGGGATGCACAGCTACAGTCATGGCTGTTGCCTGTGTTTATGGGAGCTCTGCATTTATCCCACGCTTGGGTCTTTAAAACTTGAGCTGTATAAAAATGTCTGTAGTGAAACATGAAACCAAATGAGACTGACCCAGACTGGGATTTGGTTTTACATGGGAAAGTCAGGCGAAGTTCACCTAGAGAGCTGTGAAGGTTCATGAACCTTGTGAGTGAGCAAAGGTCCAGTTCTGAACAAGCCTAGACAAACCTTTTCCGGAAATTTTAAACAACTGTGCATTTGGGAACAGAGATCCTTTAAAATAAATACTTTTGATAGGAAATCCATTGGAGTGAAACCTGGTGGCTTCAACAATGCTTAGCATTAATATGTTGAATGAAATGCAAGTTCAAGCTCACACAGAGCCTGAGAAGTGTTAAATGAGGGGGAATGAACCACAAACTCCTTGTTCCTGGGGCTCCAATGAAAAATGTGTCATTTCCAGCTCTAGTGTTAAGGAGATGCACATTTTGCTTTATTGGATACCTGCACTATGTCTGAAATATGGATCTCTCTAGATGGCACCTTCACATATTCAAAGCATCTCCTAATTTTCTCCTGAAAAGCCTCTCAGGAATAATTTTTTACTGTAAAATACCAGTCTGACTTTTCTACACCTTCTTTTGGCCATGCTCAGCAAAATACTTCACAAACACTGATGCAATGTAACTGAGGGTTCCCTAAGCACTATTGTTGACAGCTGAAAATCACAAATGTTTCTGGGGAACACATCCTTAGAGACAGGTTCTCTGACTATCAGTCATTATGATAGCATGAAATAAACCCTGGGAACTCACCAACGTAACAGAGTTTCCTTGAGGTAAAGAAATATTCCAGCAAGTTGACAGCAGTTAGGGATTTTGCTTTGGGTCAGGACTCCAGCTTTTTTTTCCAGATTTGGCCAGGGGAAATGGAAAAAGATTTACAGTACAGCTGAAGGCCAGACACCAAATCTCTTGACTTATCGTCTGGTATCTAATCTTTAAATTAGAAAGGAGCTGAAGACACGGCTTCAGACCAGTACCGGGTTCCTAAAGCTGGGGGGAAAAATACAATAATGTAGTTTTTAGAAGCCAGATGGGTAATCCATAGTGTTATTAACATGTGGAACACAAGCTGGTCTGCAAGGGGCTGGGCTGTTCCTTTCTCTGAGGTCTGGGCAGCAGTGGTGGTGCACAGATCTGAACTCCAAGCGGGAGTGGTGCTGGTCCTTGCCTCATGACTGGCAGCAGCAGAGGGGAATGGGTGCCCGGGGTCTGAGCTCTTTTGGTGATGAACCTATTCTTGATACCCCTGGTTCCTGCCCCACCTGCCACACTCACTCCAGAGAGGAATGGAGACGGGCAGGGCAGAGCAGGGAGCTCATCTGGCAGCTTCAAAACAGAAAGGAGGTAAACTTCATAGCCAGCTTTCCTTTGCTCAGCAGTAAGAAATGACCCTCATTCTCCCTAATAAAACTCCCCAGCCATCCTGTGATGGGCAAAGGAATAAGAATTAAAGGATGGAATGGTGGTGCACGTGCCATAAACATCACTTCCCTATGCGCTCTGCTGCCAGAGCACACGTCATAAACTTAATTTCCTGGTGCAGTGCCCTGACTGGAGTACACTGCCCAGATCTTCCTCTTGCACACAGCTGAGAGCCAAGTCATTCTATAGGATTATTTTGTTAAGAGCAAAGCTATTTGATCTGAAGAGATTAAGCACCAGATTATGGCCACAGCTTTTTCCGGATTAGCAGCAGCAGAGGAAGAGGGCAGGAGCTGTCTGGAGATTTGAGTCGGATCCTGGAGCTTGGGAGACCCAGCTTCAGTCCTTTCAGCAAGCTCCCCACTCATCTGGAGATAAGATACCTCTCCTGTTTGCACACTGAACCTCACACCTCTCCTCTGCCTCAGGGGAAAGCAGGTTTTGATAGAGCTGCTGATTTGGGAAGAGTTCCTGGTTTTCATTCCTCATAGAATCACAGAATTGTTTGTGTAGGAAGGGACCTTAAAGCTCATCTCATTCCAAGCCTTGCCATGGATGGGATCACCTTCCACTAGAGCAGGATGCTCCAAGCCCTGTCCAAATTAGCCTTGAACACTTCCAGGGATGGGAAAATTGCTGTCCTTCATTTCATGAGCTGTTTAATGACAATGATTCTCCCCTGGACTCCTCAAATTTCATCTCTCTTTTTTACACATAAATATTCCCTTTTTATACAGACAACTCTAACTTGCACAGGGAATGAGAATAGTTTTACAAATTTCATAGTGCCAGCTTCCCAAACCAGCCAGTCCCAGCCAGGGTGGTTTGTTACAACACCCTTTGGACTCTCACACTGTTGGAAAGTGTTACCTGAGTATTTTTAGTGAAACACATGGATGGGTACATGTTTAAAGAGATTTGTACAGATGAGTGCACACACAGACGGGCTCTGCTCCTGAGAGCACTCTGTGACAACTCCTTCCTTGTAAAAAATGAGCGCTGTTACCACAAAACTGCTCTTCTGCAACACCTGCAGCTCTACAAGGAAGAATGTTTATCTCAGGAGCTCTCAGTTGGGTTGGCACCAACAAAACCATTGCCCACCATAAAGTCACTCTGGAGAAAGTACAAGTCATTTTATAGAGAGATGATCTTTTCAGAATTTTAGATTAGTTCTACAGTGAGGGAAATGAGAGGTAGGACACATCCCTTCCACCCCATGGGCTGGAATTGCACCTGGAGTCCCCATCCCATCCCATCCCATCCCATCCCATCCCATCCCATCCCATCCCATCCCATCCCATCCCATCCCATCCCATCCCATCCCATCNCCATCCCATCCCATCCCATCCCATCCCATCCCATCCCATCCCATCCCATCCCATCCCATCCCATCCCACCCCGTTTCCCCAGTCTGTCTCTATTTCACACAGCAAAACCACAACATTTTGAATGTTATGCACCTGGAGCAAGCTGCAACTCCAAAAACAGCAAGAGAAACCATAATCACAAGTTCCACAATCCAAAGCAGCCATCATGGGATGCTCTGAGTCTCTTCCAACTTCATAAAACGATGGCCAAACCTCCTTTGATTGCTCTGGGAGCGGGTTTTAGCTCTTTCTGAACCAATTAAATACTTCTTTCTCCAGGGCCATGCCTTAGTGTTAATTCTTTGGAAAACACTGACAAAGCTATATCCTTCTGAGGACAAGAATGCACTGGGTAAGCTGCTGCCAAATCTGCTTTCATTTTGGTGTGTGTGGAACTTTTAAGCAGCAACAGGGCCCATTACATTCCAGGGTACACATCTAACATGTCAAACCCTGTGGCAGAGGGACAGAAAACATCAGCTCATGGGGAGCTTTTTGAATCTGCAGCCTGGTCCAACCCATGGACCAGCTCTGGGTAAGTCACCCTGCAGGGTTCTGTGGGCCTCAGTTTAGAAACCAAGGGACAACATCAGAAAAGTAACACAGTAATGTTACTTAGACTGGAAAAGAAAAAGTTAATTTAAATGAAACATAATGGAATATAAATATAATTATGATTTTACCAACTGTGTCTCCTCTTACACAGCCCTAGCAGTTACTGGAAATACTGATTAACTTGAAAATACAAAACAACTGCTCTTAGAATCGGATATTCTGGTGAATCTTCCTTCCCAGTTCCATGACAAATTCTTGGATGGCGAAGCAAGAAATCAGTACTGGGTACACATTATGGGTAGAAACAAAGCCATGGCAACATGGAGTTGATTGTAAGGCTTGATTAAAGGCACTGTATTAATTCCATGGATTTGCTAAGAGCTTGGGCCAGATGATTAAATTTGTACTGCTATTTATGGATCAGATGTTTACGTTTCACTTACAGGTCAACTTCACTGATGTAACGATGACCCCAGGCCTGTGTAAGAGCAAAGCTGGAGGGCTGGCCAGGGAGACACTCACAGGGTTTGACAACTTGAGAAACTTGGCACAGACAAACACAGGCTCCTGAGACACGTGAGGAGGCAGAGGCTGGTGGTCCTGAGCCTCCACTGGCCCCTGGGAAAAGGTGGAGCTGAAAAGGGGGGTGCAGAGGCCACCACGGTGTCACTCCCTGTCCCCTCTGCTGCACAAGTCATGACCCCTCTAGACTACAAGCAGCACTGTGGAGACTGTGGGTATCGTGTTGCTTAAAACTGGATGCTGAAGCCTCTAGCTGAGGCAATTTATTGCTTTTCACAGAGGAAATGAGTACAAATTTGGCTGGGGATGTAAATAAATATGAGATCATTTACTTGGTGCTGACTTATGTGATGAATGGTTTGCATTTAAACGTTTCCATCGCATGTTGTCCAAATCCTGGAAGCAGTGTCCTTCTTCTGGGATCAACAGGAGCTGAAGGTGCTCTGCTCCTCAAAACACCCACATTTATCAGTGCCAAAATAAGCACCAGCCACTTCTCAACTCTCTCTTTGGGGATTTTGTGTTTGCAGCATTTGTTACTAAAAAATCAAACTGATCATTGCTAAAGCCCTGAGACATCATGACTTGTCCTTTCCAACCTTCCCTCTAGGCCATTTTTCACACTCACACTGAAATGTTCACCAGGTCAGAGTGTTTTGCACCAGATCTTTCTTTGTGCATCTATGTACTGAAAGAAACCTTTAAAAGTAACAGTTGATAGAACAAATGTCAGTGTGATTTCCAATGTTTGAGATCCTGATTATTCAAAATTTCATCACAGTGCCTGGATCCCAATATCCAGCATTATGTACAAAGTTCTGATTGAATGGATGTGATTTTGGGGGCATGATAATAAAATGTAAAATACAGCTATAAATCAGAGTTTGAGAGTAACCAATTAGCACTGCAAGCAAAAGTTTGGGTTCTACCATGAAAGCACTCTGAGAACAATAGAAGTCTGCACTGAAGTAGTTTGTGCTATCAGGTGGAAGGAAGATGTGGATGGTCTGGGGAAGGCTGGAAGGAGGAAAGCTTGGAGCTGCCACAGATTTGCTTGAACATAAATCTGTGCAGCATCCTTCATGTCCCTGAAGACACATAGCCAACAACCTTTTGAGCAAGAGACAACGTCACAGACCACAAGGGGAAAATTTCCAGGCCAAAGGGCTACAACTGCCCCAGGAACTGCAGTAATGATGCAAGCTGGAGGAAACATGGTGGTTTAAAAGCTGTGGGCTTCTATGCTCAGGTGAGATGTATCATAGAATAGATAAATAATGGAATCAACCCCTGCAAGAGCATCTTGGGCTTATGAGTGTTCTACTTGAGGTTTCAGTTCATCCAGTCATGTATCAAAGACCTGTGGAAGGCAGACTGGGGCTCAGTGGAGTATTTTAAAGCTCCTTTGTAGAATCAGAGAATGGCTTGTGTTGGAAGAGACCTTAAAGGTCATCTAGTTCTGATTCCCTGCCCTGGACAGTGCCTGTGGCCCTGGCCAGGGCTACTTTCATGTGAATGCCACCTGCCTCAGATCCTGTGCACCAGGAGCTTAAAACAGAACACCTTCTACTCTTGGTCCAGGTCTTGGTGAACCTGCTTCCCATTACAGTTGTGAATTTCTAAGAATAATTTACACATGCTCTGACAGCAGCCAATGGAATCCCAGGCTACTCTTGCATTCCTCTGCAGGGCTTGTTCCACCAGCTTTGGAGAACTGATGTTCCCAGAGAAAACTCAGGTGAACCAGGCCAAGCAGAACATCATACCTTGTTATCCTGTGGGACTCTCCTGGCATCATCCTGTTCTGCATCATGTTTCTTTTGCCCTGACTGCAGCCAACTTGATTTACCCACTAAAAGCTATGATCTGTGTCCCCTGGTGTTGTAGGACCATTGGGCTCTGAAGCAAATGTGTTCCTTGCAAGTGGATCTCCATGCAGATAGGCTTGGGAAGAAAAACAGACCAAGCCAGGGCTACTTCCATCCTCCTAATGCCTGTCCATACTCAGGTCTTAAAAAAAAAATAAATGTTGTTGTTACAAGCACCTTGCTGAAAAGAAATCCTTTCTCGTGCATCCTTTTAGTGCCGGTGCCCTCCCTCCAGCAATGCCAAATGGAAAGAGTAAGGTTTCAGGCTCCGTACCAAGAAATTCCTGTTTTCAAAAGGCCAGACACAACAGCTGGGAAATTTCTGGTTGTTGCTGCCTTGTGTCAGTTCTTGCCCATTCCTGGAGTGGGGTGTAATTTCTGAAGCCTAGCAGCATTTGAAGCAGGCTGAGCAATCTTTGAATAATATCTTGGCTGACATTTCCCAGAGGCAGGAGTGTGTACTAACACAGAGCTATATGTGTGTTTTATGGCTGTCTATGTACACACAGGCCTGGGGGGAGGAAAGGGGGGTAACTCAGCATGTCTGGCTTTCAAAATGCTGATTCAGGAGACTGGAAGCTACCCCCAAGTTGCTGTTCTAGTCGACCCTGCCCAGTTTTCATCCAAGATGAGTCTAGGGGAGCTGAGATGTCTGTTTAGGGTGAGGGTCCAGCCCCAAAAACAGTGACTGCCAGCAGCACTGCCAGGCTGTAATTATGAACAGATTTGTTTTCATGATATTCACATTCCCAATGCTCCCCCTGCCTTTCCCCCTCTCAGAGAGCTGTCTTCTCCTCCTCCTCCTCACATACATGCCGAGACTCTGTGGGAACACACATTTCCATGGGCAGCA
This sequence comes from Parus major, assembly GCF_001522545.3. Classification (NCBI taxonomy): domain Eukaryota; kingdom Metazoa; phylum Chordata; class Aves; order Passeriformes; family Paridae; genus Parus; species Parus major. The sequence goes on from NC_031776.1 coordinate 2,408,484, forward strand.
GCAGTGGAAACCAATGTCAGCCCAGTCATCTCCTGGAAGCAGCCTCCTACTCTCCCCAGCACCACATTTCCATTACAGCAGCAAGGTTTTTTCGTCCTCTCATGGGTGTCTTCACCCTTGGATCCTGTCAGGATTGACAAAAAGGTGGCATTTTGTCTGGTTTCTCCAGTATGGCTGCCCACACACATTCCCACAATCGTTTCTTCCCCAGACTCTTTGGAGACACACGTGTGCATAGAGGGGGAGGGAATCCCCTCATTTCCAGGAAAGTCAGGGAAAGCTGTCTGAGCATTTAGCCCCAGAAACTTCAGCACAGGAGGTGTGATCTGAAAGCAAGACTTGAGACTAATCACACCAAGCTCTGAGCTTCTGTCCTTCTCACCAGGTCCTTCTCTGCCCTTCTGTTTAGGTGAGCTGTTAGGGGGCTCTGTCCTGGGGTTTTCATCCTAAGCATGCTCTGCCCCAGGCAGGGATCATCCATCTACATAAGCAGCATCAAGATGTGGAGTAGGAGAACACTTCAGAATCACCTCCTGATAAAATATCTAAGGCATTTTGAATTCACATCCATCTTTCCTGGCAAAGGCTTTATATCTCAGATATTTTGCTTTCAGATGTTCTTTGGGCCTGAGCCCAAGAAGGAACATCTCCTCCTCTTCCTCCCACCCACCTGAGCCGACAGATGCAGCTGGTGGGGGCATTCCTTGCCCGTGGAATCTGGAAAGAGAGCTGCAGCAAGTCACCAGTGCTGGATCTGCCCCTCTCCTGTGGGGATCAGGACTCTGCTGAGGAAAAGCAGATAGGGTTTCACACAATCCAAAGCACATGTACAGTAACTAAAGCTGCGTAAGCACTTTTCTTTCCTAGGGAAATTTTCCAAACGTATGTCTCAAAGGAATGTGAAAATATCCCCCCTCCTTTCTAGCTTGCTTCCTATAAATCCAGCCCAATGTGGACAATCCCCTCAGACTCTGCTCCAAGAGGGATTTAAGGGTCGGGAAAGGGTAGGGATGACAACGCTGGGAATTCATGCCCTGAGCAGTCAGTGCAGAGAAGGCCCCTAGGAAAGGACATATCAGTCATGGAAACCACTTAAGGTTAATCACACAGTGCTGCTGTGAGAAAACACACTCAGACACTCAAATCCAGTGAAAATGGATGTGTTTGGGGTCATTTCCATCTGTTTAAGCACCATCAGATGTTTGTATCCTCCACAGACAATTCAGATTTTTGGGCATCCCCTCCTCCTCCAGGAATGTCCATGCAAAAGGAAATTTCTCCATGGGAAGTAGTTGGTTTAAAAGGCAGTTTTCATGGGGGAGGAGAAAAGCAAAGCCTTGACTAAACATTCTGACCAGCTGCTTTGTGCATGTATTGGCTGCAGTGACCGGGGGCAGCACAGGGCTGCTAAAGACAGAGCTCCAGGGGGATCAGGCAAGGGTATGAGGTCCACAGCAGAGGAAAGACATGGATGTGTTGGAGAGAGTCCAGAGAAGGGCCATGAAGATGATCAGAGGGGTGGAGCAGCTCTGCTCTGAGGAAAGGCTGGGAGAACTGGGATTGTTCAGCCTGGAGAAAAGAAGAATTTGGGGTGACCTAACTGTGGCCTTCCAGCACCTGAAGGAGCTGACAAGAAACACAAAGAGAGAACTTACAAGGGCCAGGAGTGACAATGCAAGGGGGAATGGGTTGCAATGACAGAGGGCAGGCTTACATAAGAGATCAGGAAGAAATCCTTCCCTTTCAGGGTGATGATGCCCTGGCACAGGTTGCCCAGAGAAGCTGTGGCTGCCCCTGGATCCCTGGAAGTGTTCCAGACCAGGCTGGATGGGGTTTGGAGCAACCTGGGCTAGTGGAAGATGTCCCTGCCTATGACAGGAGATGAGCTTTAACGTCCCTTCCAACCCAGACCACTCTGGGATTCTGTGAGAATGTTTGGTGAGCAGTGCCCAACCCTTCTGCAGGAGCTGAGCAGGGGAACCATCTCTCAGGATGGTGCCCCATGAACATGGAGCCACCATGCCCTGCTGATCCCATGATGGCTGATCCCACATGCCACACCCTTCCCTTGCTCTGTGAGGAAAACAGATGTGCTGTGCTGCAGTGGCTATGTCCATGTGCACTGACTGGATTAACAGACTCCAGTGTCTCCCACTCATCCTCAGGGGCTGAGCACGGCCCCTGCCCAGGGTGAGGGATGAGCAAGGACCCCCAGGGCCATGTGGGAAGCAGTTATCCCTTGGGAAATGGCTGAAAACCCCACGACTTTCAATATCTCCAACACTGAGCTGAGTCATTCTAGATGAGCTTATCAAAGATGATTTCCTCTTTGACTCCAAAAGTATTTGCTGGTTATAATTATTCTTCTCTTAGAAAAACCCCCAAATAAAAACCCCAGGAAAATTTCCAGCCCACTGAGAAAAAGCCTTCTCCCCCAAGCACTGTATACATAAATTCATGGAGAAGGAATGACAAATTCCCAGTGTTTCTGGTGGGTCACCACATTGATTTGTAGACTTTTTTATTCTTCCAATTTGTCATGTAAAATGACATCAAAAGTCTGCATGAAGTTCCTGTTATGGCCATTTTATTTCATATCTAAATTTAAGCAATAAACCTACAGATCAACTCCCACAGTAGAAGAAAAAACTATAGGTTTTTGCAGGAGATTAAGTTCCAAAATCCTTCCCAGTGTCCCAGTCTGTGTGTGAGCTCGAAACAAGCACCAGAGGTGAAGAGAAGGAATTAAATGTTTGAGCCTTATTCCCAGGGAATGTCACTCAGCAGAGCTGCTTTGTGTATTTGTGCCTGTTTACACCCACTGAGGATCTAAAATTACAGTTTAAGCAGGAAGCTAAACCTGGAGTTTTTAACAAGTCTAAGCAGTTGAATTTAATGCTCAGGAGCAAGGGGGTCCGTTCTGGTGCTAACTGGGAGGAGAGCTAGACTTGAGAAATGATAATAAGAGACAATTTTCACCTTATTATCCACCTTAGGAAAACCAAGCCTTTTAAATATGCCTCAGGATAGAAGCCACAAAATGTTATTTAACATTGGAAAAGCCTTTCTGTGACTTACAGCAGCTTTCAGTCATGGAAAGGCAAAAATACACCAAGATCCTATTTTTTTTTTTTTTATTTTATTTTTTTTTTCAGAAAACTCCAGATTAGAAACTCCTGACACCAAACCTGCCAAAATTGTGCAGACTTGCTCAAAATCACAAACAGAAATGAGCAGCAGTCCCAGAAATGGGAAAGGCCTGAAGCCACTAACCAGGAATGTAATTTTGTAACCAGGACCTTTCTTTGATCTCTTTTACAGGTAATGGACAGACTTCAGGCTCAGCATCCCTTTGGGAGGGGTGAGAGACAGGCGTGAGCTAAGTGATCCCACAGAATTCCCTGTGTGGGGGATCTGAGGCAGGCAGCTGTGGAACAACTTACTGACGTGCTGAGGGCCAGGAGAGCTCTGCAAAGGAAATCTGCCTCTCCCCAGGGCACACAAATGCAGGAGCTGAGGCTCCACATGACCTGCAGGAAGGAAGGTGAGCAGGAGCCAGGTGAAAGGCCTGACTTGTCATCGGCTCCCCCTCCCACGCTCCAGGGCAGAGCAGCACAGAGGAGATGACAGGAGAGCTTCCAGCCCTCCCCATCCCTGGCAGCCTTGGCCAGTGTCCCCTCTCAGCTCTGGAGCCCTTGTGCCAGCTGTGCCTGCCACTGCTCCAAAGCTCAGGTGCAGGGGGAGCAGGTGAACACAGGATTCCTGCAATCCCGGGCAGGGGAACAGCTTTGAAAACATTCTGCATGGTCCCATCATCCAGCATCCCCAGCAGCAGAGCTGCTTCCCACTGTAGCTTTGTTTTTAAAATCAGGTTTTTAGCTGGAAACAGATGTAGCCTCTGGTACAGCTCTGCCCCTCCAAGCTTTTTCCAGAGGGATCTGGTAGGGATTTGTCTGTATCTGAACTCAACACACAATCCCCTGGCACAGAGGGAAAAAGCTTCCTTCAGTAGCTCACAACCAGATTTCAGCATCAGCTTAGTTATTATTCACAACAGCTCTGCCTGGAAATTTCTACAAACACAAGCAAAAAGTACCAGACTGTGGGGATGACCATGCAAACTTCCAGGATGAAGTTTCTGTCTGTGCTGCCCTTTCTGGGAGAGGCTGAAACACCCCAGGACCCCTTTTCTCACTGTGGTCCAACAGTGTGATCCTAAACCAGCCAGGACCTGGCACAATTCCCAGGAATGAGATTTCCTTTAATTCACGGGCTCCTGTCTTTGCCCTCTTGGCAGTGTCTGCAGCAGTCGAGTGCACTTCACAGCACAGCCTGATTCCTGAGTGATGCACAGTGCTCATAAATGCTCAATAGAGCTCCTTGAGCATGTTACAGACAGGAAAATTATACACTACCGGCAGCAAGCTGTTGGGTGCTACCCATTGATTACTCATTTATTAAAACATCCCCCCACCTTCCAACCGCTTGTAAATAAAAGACTCGCTATTAAAATTCAGCTCTCTTGAAAGCACAGAAGAGATGAAATTCCTTCCCAGACGTGGAGGTGACCTCTATTTACTATAAACATTATCCCACATTTAAATTTGGAAATGAAACAAGGGTGAGGCAAAGAGTCTGGATTCCGGTCAGAGCTTCCCTGCAGTCAGAGGTGAGCTCTGGTGCCAAGGCTTGTTGGAGCCCTCCTGCCTGCCTTCACAGGATCTTTGGATCACTTTGTACGTGTTTCAGACTGGGTGGGGGAAAGGTTCCTTTGCACAGACATCTGATGAGGCTTACTCACAAGTGTTACTCACCAGCCACTTGCTTGTGGGCAAGGAGAAGTTCAAGCCCCATTCTTTGCTCAGACCCAAGAAACAGCCACAAATCACCTTAAAGCGAAAGGGTTGGGTTCGACTCAAGATCCTGTACCCTGTGGTTTGTATGAAAAAGCAACATCAGTTGGAAGGAATTTCTCTCAGCTAAAAGTGAGCAAAAACATTTATTCCACTCAACCCCTCTGCAGCACAAGGCTAAACCAGGCCTCAGTGAACTAAGATCCTACATCCCATTCCTTTCATCTGTGCACTTGCAGTTCCCAGTCAGGCTGTTGCATCCCACACTCCCAAAAGTGGACACAAGCTGATGCTGCCAACTTGAAGTCTGAAACTTCAAACTCCCCCATTCCACAAAGGGGTCAAGAGGAAACTCAGCTTGCTGCAGCCTGAAGGTTAGCAGGTCCTGCTGGTTTTGGGAAACACCTGGATCTAGGCTCAGCTCAAAGCCCTGTCTGTAAACAACCCCTGCAAACCCAAAGCTGAAGCCTGATGTGACAGCCTGCTCTCCTGAGCTGAGAGAACTGGAGTGAGGATCCTGCAGAATACAGGTTGTCTTTGTGACTGCCACACCTCACCTTGCACAGCTTTTTCTTGAATCTAGTGGTATAAAGGGTTCAGTAAATCAAAAATTAGCTAAAACCACCGGTAATTTTAAAAAAAATAATTAAAAGAAAGGGGAATATTATTTTACATATTCCTCCACCACTGCATAGACTCTGTTTCCTATTAAAGGCAACTGTGTGTAGTGTTTCCATTAAGATTCTGCTTCCTGTTGTGTAATATGGAATGTTAAAAATCTCAATATCGCTTCAGAAGTTATTACAAACTCCAGAGAGTTTTCTATTCCCAAGAAATCTTTCCCAGTGGGAAGCTGGAATAGTTCCTGCAGAATTTACAGCAAATGCCTCAGACCCGATGTAATATTTATGGTGTCCCTCTCATCTTATCCAGGCTGGTTTGCTGCTCTGCTGCTGTGAAAGAAAAGCCTGTTTCAATGGTTCAGGGCTGTGACATTCGCTTTGAAGGATATTGAAGCGGATACGACAGCCACAGGAAATGTTCCAGTCTCGCTGAGGTGCCTCGGAGAGATATTCAGTCAAATGAGAATTCACTAATCTGATTCCCAGGAAAAAAAATATTAAAAAAAAAATCATTGTAACTTAATGAAGAAAGAGAAAGAAACATGACAGATCTGCATTCATGGCTTGCCAGATCTGGATTCCATGAAAGCCAGGAGAAAAATTCCCATTCACTTTCATGGGAATAGGATTTTGACCCCAAAGGTCAAACATTCAAACAGAATTATGATGCATTTTGAAACCTTGTGAGAATTAGCTGATATCCATTTGCATTGAAAAGAAATCACTGTATGCTAGGATATATTTGCATGGCCACAGCCCACAGACACCACAGCCCTTCTTATAGAAAAAGAAATTGGGGGCAGCAAAACAGCCCAGGTGGTGTCATCAGTGCTTCAGTTACTGAGTCAAAGGCAGAGGTGCCACCTCCAAACTGCTGCTCCAATATTGCTCCACCTATCAAAGTGCCTGGGCTCTATCAACTGCAGAATAAATGTCTGCTCCAAAGTTGTTCCCACTTTGCTGCCTGTGGCAGAATTGAATGTGCAGTAGCAATAGCTATGTGTTCTAACCTGCCAGAAGAAGTGGAGATAAAGATGCTCCTTTGGGTTGAGCTTGGTACAAGATATAAATGACAAACTGATTATCAAACTGACAGAGAGGAGGTTTAGATGAGATATTAGCAAGAAATTGTTCCCTGTCAGGGTGGGGAGGCCTTGGCACACAGAAGCTGTGGCTGCCCATGGATTCCTAGAAGTGTCCAAGGCCAAGTTGGATGGGGCTTGGAGCAACCTGGGATTGTGGAAGGTGTCCCTGCCCGTGGCAGGGGATAAGCTTTAAAGTCCTTTCCAACCCAAACCATTCTGGGATTCTCTGATTCTATGTGTGAATACTGACAACTCCTTTAGTGAATCCTTTTGCAGTCCTACATCCCAACCCAAACTTTCAGAACTAGAGGTCAGAGCTCAAAGTCCATATTTAAGTCCCTTGACCAGATCATGATGCCCACGTGCCAGGCACTCAGCAGCTCTCATTCACCCAGAGGAAGGATGAGGGTTACACAGCGCTTTTTGAAATTCAGGTATTTTCTAGGAGTTGTGAAGCCTGTAACTGCAGACAGCTCATCCCAGAGGTGCTGGAGGCATCAGTCAAGTTGAAAGTTAGGAAAATGGGATGTGGCACCTGGATGAAAGGGATGAAATGAACAAAGAAGGAGCCAGGGGCCAGAAGTGAGTCCTGGCTGTGCAATCTGCTAGATGGGACATCAGCTCTCTGAGGGAACAGCCGGAGCCTGAGTCATTGCAAGGTGGTCTGAGCAAAGTCCTGGAAAACATTGCCAAGATCAACCTGCCCTGTTCTCTGTGGATGAGCGACACAACCCAGCAGGGCAGCCCATGTGTCTTGCTGTCTCCATAAACAGAGAGGAGATTATGTGGGAAGGAGGAACCCTTATTAGCTGTATCCTTGAGGGCAGATTATAGTTCAGGAGACAAACAGTCCTAGGAGCAAGAAACAGCAGGGGTGCTAAGCTTGCATGGTCATTTTTAACCTCCTTTGCATATTCACACGTACACAGGAAGAGAATTCATTGCACCAAATAAACCACAGCCCTGCCTTGGACATGGACAAATTGTTCTGGATGACTGGAGGGTGATGTTGCAGTGAAAGGAATCAAAATTTTAGCACGATGTCTCAAGAGACATTTAGAGTGGAGAAGATGGGAAAGCCTTCATCCAGAGAGCAAACTGATGGAAGATCCATGGGACAAGAAGAAATAGTAGCTGTTCCATATTGGAAAGCAGAGATGCTGAGGGGAGCAGTAAAAAGATTAAAGTCAGTGTCTGGTTTTATTTAACAGCATCATTAATTCCTTGAGAATCAAAAGGGGTGAGTACATTCACATCTGAAATGACTTTGAGACACGCAGCCAACATCCGTATTGCACTGAGCACTCAGAAATATGAGGAGGAAACAGTGAAACAGGATTCAGTTCAGGATAGGGAATGCCAGGGAGGGAGAGTGATTCAAACTGCAGATATTGAGTGGAAGAAATATGATTTGAGAGCAGGGATTGGGGTGAAGGTCATCCTCTGAGACATGGATTTATAAAACAGTAAGGCAAGACAGCTGTAATAAATTGGACATTGTTGCTGTGTGCATCAGAGAAGGAGCATCTCAGGCAAAGGGAGCACTAGTGAGATTACAGGGATATTGCTGATGAATCCAAACTTGAATGGAAAAGAGGAGGAAAAGTTAGGCAAGAATAATAGGAATGATTAAGGGATGTGTGCATATAATTTTAAAGCTCACTGAAATAAATTTAGAAAACTCTTAAGGGAAGACAAAATTAACTTTTACTTTAAAAACATTGATAAGCCCTCACTAGAACTATTTGTTCAGAAAAATGTCTTCAAAAGCTCAGGATTTCATAAACCTAGTACAAGATGCAGATGTGGGAGAAGTCAACTAATCTTTCTGTGAAATGGCAATGACCACAGTGCAGACAGACACTCACTGAGGTACTGAAGACATGTAGCAAATATTGCTCTCCAAAATGAGTCCCTCGCCAGGATAAATGCCTGTTTACAATCCCCTGGGTTTTAAGAGGGCATCTGTGAAGTTGCTATTTGGAAGATCTGGGGAAAAGCTGAATTTCAGGAGAAATGGCCTCTCTCTTCATATGACAGCTACTCCTGGCTTGTTTATATTTTCCTTTCCTGGGGTGATTTCAAATGAGTTTGCTGCTCATGGCTGTCGGCTGCAGGCGGAGCGTGCAGTGAGAAGGAATTGATAAAAATGCCACTTGGGATTTCCATGCTAAATATCAGAGCACTCCCCTCGTGTCAAGCAGCCTGATTAGACCAGACAAAGCACTTGAAGAACAGAAGTCTGATGCAGGAAGCAAGTCTGTGTGGAAGGAGGCAGAGACAGGCCTGGTTCACATCACCAGCAAATCCTGAGCTCCCAGGAATCCTGGATTTCTCTGTGGAAAGGGGAGCAGGGCTCAGGTCTGGGCTCTCTGCAGTCGAGGCTGCCTGGACAGCATGGTGTATCCTACTGTAATAAATGGAATTGATTTGTGCTAACTAAATTGTCACTGTTATTAAAGTTAGTATTAGAAGCAATCAAAAGAATCAGTGTTACAAGGCAGATGCACCCCTTTACAGATGTTACATGTTAAAATTGAGGTACAGGATGTAGTTTGGAAGATAAGTGATGTCCCAAGACAAAAACGGCCTTGAGATGGACAAAATTAGAATGACTTTAGGCACTGGGTTTAAAAATCAGTAAATATTAGACTAATTAATGGACTTACATAACACAATGCTTAGTGTGCACCCACAACTTGTGAGGTTATCCAAAGGACAATGAGGATGAGTGTGAGCCTTTGTGCAAAGACCATCAAAAGAAGACTGAAGACCCCTAACAACAAGTGAAGCATGAGCCATGAAGAACAACAGTGATGTAAAGTCAGAAAAATCAGAAATAGGAGGAAACTTACAGGAAATATTAATGAATATGGGTAAGCATACAGTATATAAGTTTAGCTTGAAGTGCTTTGTTTTGTATATGAGGCAGGGTGAGGAACCCGTACCCTGGTCGATTTTGCTTATGCTTTAATCATACTTAATTACAGGCAAATTATATATATAAATTGTAATTTTTTATTAAATTGTATTCTTTTACTAGACTGTATTCTCTTATACCAAATTACTATTCAATTCACTAAATTGTATTCATTTTTAATTAAACTGTTATTAACTCAAAAGACCTAGCTGTCAAAATTCTAATTTCATTTATAACACTATATTTCCTGCACGATGTTAGGGAATTTTTTGTGGGGCTAATGGATTAATAGTTAGCCAGAGAGGGGCTGAATTCAGCACAAATTCCTCTCACACCTCATTACCGCCCCACCACCCCCTCCCGCCTCTGTTTGTTTAAAAGGATCTCCTTAAGTCGGAGGATGCTCGTTAGGAGCCGGCTATGATAAACACAGCACTTGTGCACTTGCCTAATTTGGTACCTCTGATGAGCCAGAACTTAATAAATGCAAACTGCTACCCAAATTACTTAGATTTGTTCAGTCATTTTCTGTCTTCCTCAGCATATTCTATGGGCTGATCTCATGACACTCTCCTTCATGCCAGGTTTTTTTTTGTCTATCTGAACTTTCTTTTTCCACTAGAAGCCTCCAAGCTGGGCTCCTCTCAGGCACTTTGCATATATTATTTCACTGCTCCAGTGGAATGGTTCAAATTATAATTTTCCAGCTGAGATACAAAGACTAATTCATTCAAGACCACCTTTTTTTTTTGTTTGTGTGTGTGACAGTGTGGATTTCTCTGTGCCCCTTGAGGAGATAAAATGCACCCAAAGTGCTCTGGGAAAACTGGGAGCAAGACAAAGTAATTTGTGGAGCAAAATAATGTGCTATCAAGTGTATCCCATGCACACTCTGGGGATGATCTGATTGTTGTCCCTGGGTGGTGGGAGAGAAGACAAAAAGCCAGATAAAGAGAATGCTGATTGACAGATACAAATCTGGGCAGAAATCCTCTGCTGATGCTGATCAAACCCACAGTAGGAGTCAATACCAAGAAAGTGGCTGCTAATTTTTGTAGCAGTGAGGACCAGTGTTACCTTGGGGAGCCCAGGAAGGGATGTGCATCCTTTTCCTTGCTCCTGATCTGAGTGAGGCAGGAGATCCACCAGGAGCACTGCATTCACTTCTGGGGTCCCCAGCAGAGTCCAGGGGAGCTCACAGAAATGATCAGAGGGATGAAGCACCTCTGCTATGAGGAAAGGCTGAGACAATTGGGAATATTCAGCCTGGAAAAGAAAGAGGAGACCTCATTGTGGCCTTTCAGCTCTTAAAGGGGTCCTGGAAGAGAAATGGAGATGGACTTTTTAGCAGGACCTCTTACTCTAGGACAAAGGGGGATGCTTCTAAATGGAAGGAGGGTTGCTTTAGAATAGATATAAGGAGGAAGTTTTTAACAATCAGGGTGGTGAGGCCCTGGCACAGGTTAACTAGAGAAGCTGTGGCTGTCCCATCCCTGCAAGTGTCCAGAGTCAGGCTGGACAGAGCTCTCAGCAACCTGATCTGGTGTAAAATATCCCTGCTCATTGCAGGGGGTGGGACTGAATGACCTTTAAAGGTCCCTTTCTACCCAAACTGTTCTGTGATTTTGTGATCTCTACTCTGGTGTTTGTGCCAGGGGTGATCTCACCTCTTGCTCTTGGGAAACCAGGCTTAGGTGCCTCTGATCTTTCCTGGGATGGACAAACTGGACAGGGAGGGCTGGGGACATGCCATGAGGCCTCTGGATACAGCAGAGTGCGTCACCATCTGAGCCTCAGCATGCAGGGTTTCCAGCTCCAGGGACTGTTCCATGGCTGTAATCCCGGAGAAGTCATCCAGGACAACTGAGAAATGAGCCAGGTAGATGCCAAAAAAGAAGATGGAAGTGTCTCTCATGGCCTTGGCCCCACATTCCTGCCTAGCCTGGGAGGACATCAGGGAGATCATCCATGAGAGCACGACTGGCAAACAGAGAATCAGTGTGGGCAGTGGGATGTCACAGGACAAAGAGAGACACATAGGAAAGGCTGAATCCAGCTTTATTTCTACCATTCCATGGCTGTAATCCTGATATTTGACAAGTGGCTCCAATTCACTTAGAGTAATCTTATAAAGTAAATAGCTTTGATCCGATGTGTTTAATTTCAAGCACTTACATTTTATTTATTCTTTTACTGTGAGGAACAGACTGCACTTTCTTTAATAATATCTAAGAAATAAGGGTTTCCAATCCCCACATAGAGTAAAATTCATACCAGCAATACAGCTGTGAAAGGTGATTTCCTTGAGCCTGTTTTCATGCACAAAAACCAATTCCTGTGCCTCAGGAATCAGTGCAGCCATGTATTGAATTGTAGTGCATCAAACAACCAGATTAATATTTGGAAAATTAATTCATGAATGATTTGTGAAGTTGAGAAATTGATAAGTGCTCAGTCACAGCAACAGTAAAGAATTGATAGGATGATAAAAATCATGGAGAATATATTAAGGGCCTCAGGGGGAAAAGAAAAAGAAAAAAGGAGAAAAAGAAGGAAATAGTTTGCAAAATATGATTGTTTTTGAAATGTTTGCCTAGCAACAGCCCAACAAATGCTCCAACTATGGCTGTATTTCATATTCTCACAGCAATACCACATCGTGTTTCAACACCAGCCAGCCCTGAAATCCACCCTGGTGACCTCAGCTGCCCTGCTCTGATGCTCGGGCATCTTGCAGCTCCCACCCTTCCCGAGCTGTGGCAGGGCACAGAGTGCATCTGTTTCCTCTACCCTACGTTGCAACAACCCATTCCCCACTTTCTGTCGCCTGGCACCACAGAAGAAAACAGCTGGAGGGGCCAATTTCCCTGTCTGTGCCCACCTCTGCCCACTCAGCTCTGCCTGACCTCACTTTCCTCATACACTGTCTGAGCTGGCCCACGGAGAAGTCAAAGTTCTTATGTTCCAAGCCCAAGTAAAATCTCTTCCCCATTGAGTTCTGTTTAATTTTCCCATCATCTCACTCATGGCTTCGGGATCATGGCTTTGGTTTTCAGAGCAGACTCAAAAATTTGAGTCTAACAGCAGAAACAAATCAGGGGATTTAAACAAAGTCCAGTGAACTGCTAGGAAAGGAAAGGTGCCAATCTGTCAGAAATTTAGCCCATTAGAAATAAGGTTCAGATCCATTTGTGACCCTGTTATCCCAAAGAGCTCGGATGTAAGTGAGAACAGAGCATAAATAGTGGCCACACTGTGAGAAGCAGAGCTGTATACATGGAGGGAAGACTTGGGTTGGCACACGGCTTCCCTGACTTTTGAGCCTGCTGTTGCCAGAGTTATACCAGTGTTTTCAAAAGGGGGGTGGATTTAGGTGCTCCTGTCTCTCAGCAATGGTATTTGTCCCTGAGGATGAGCTGAGGCTCCTGAATTGCCTGCTAAGCTCTGTCCTTAGAGGGAGCTGTCAGACCCTGGTGCTGTGGAGGCATTGTCTCAGGAAAACTGCAGCTCCTGCTGCACTCTGAGCTCTGAGGCAGCTGTGATCCAGATGTCTTCATCCAAACACACCTCTCCTGTCTCCTTCCTTGTCTCCTTTGCCAGTAGAGCAGCAGGTCTCATGGTAGGCAGCAGGGACAGCACAGCCTCACCACCCCAGAAATGGACATGAGCACATTCTGTCTCCTGCCAATGTGGCTCTGGAGAGGCAACCTCTGCCAGAGAGATGAGGCAAAGAGATACAGCTTTAATCAGGTCCCCTTTTGAGGCAAAAAGCCCTTTTTTCATCACCTGTGTCACTTTGCAATTTGGGCAGGCTTTGAGCACTGGGGTGGGAAGCAAATGCAAGGCAGCTCCACGTACCTGCTAAGCCTGGCAGCTGTGCTCAGCACCTGAGTGTGGATTCCAGCTGGAGAGCCTTTGCCAGGATAAATTTTGTCCCCAGCGGGAAGGCCAGGCAGTGCAATTAGATCAGCTAACCCTTAAAACAGAGACAAAGCCGAGCTCGAGGCCACCCAGGAGCAATTTCCAAGTGAGAGCAGTTCAGCAGCTGTCCTTGGGTGGCTGCAAACCACTTTTATGAGACCAGTTGCAGGAAGCAGGGACTGCACATCATCACCTCTATATTCCAGGCCCAGGTCCTGCAGGTCTTGGTTTCATGGTAACTGGAACCAGATCTTTGTTGCTGCATTTGTATTGATTTAACACAGTCACTTTTCTGTTAAAATTACCTGGACTATATGAGGCAGAATTTAGCCTGACTTCCTGATTTTAGGTATGTCAAAACCCTGACAATTCCTATCACAGTGTAACATTTGCCAACATGGAGCTCACCCAGATGCATTTTTAGAACATTTTTGAGATAGAAAAATGACTTTACAAAGGATGACCTTGTTTTGCATCACGCTGCCATCATATTCTATCTAGTGCTGGGAACCTGAGAGCTGGAATTACCACATCACAGTTTTCCCTATCACAAATCACAGAGGGATCAATGGATCAATGGCCCATCAGCTGCTGCCTGCAAAGCACACTGAGGCCCACAGAGGAAAGCATGGCAGTGACAAGTGTTATTTATTAGTCTCTGAGTTGATAACCCTTTATTTTGCAGCATATCTCTGACCTTGGTCATCACACTCTTCCCACCTCCCCACCCCAAACCACAGAGGGTTGCGATACAGAAGACATCTGTTTCCTGTCTCAGAATCTGCAGTTACACATTTACAATTAGCATCCCCATCTGAGATTCAGAGGTGAGCAGTTGTATTCACAAGTAATACCTGCTCCTCAACCTATCAGGCTCCTTTGCATTGCTGGAAATGCAGAATAGACAAATAGAGGAGAAGGAACATTCGTGTTATTTGGAGGGGTTTGCACCACCCTCTATTTTTTTACTGCTGTTAAAATTAGATAGGTGCCTGGGATAGTCTGATATATTTAACAAAAATAAATAATTGTAACGACATACAGGGAGAAAAGACAATTATTTAAATTGGTCATAAATATTCTTAAGATATTATTATTAATTATTATTACTATTAGTCATGAGAACCTGCAGGCCAAGTAAGGGTATGTGCTGGCTTCATGGCTTCACTGAAGCAAGGCCAGTGGGTAAAACCCTGGCCAAAAGTGGTTAGAAGGCCCCAGTTCCTTGGCTCCAGGCTCCATCACACAGCTACAGGTTCTGTCCAATGCAGCTCCTCAGGCCCCTCAGATGCTTTGGGACAAAGCCTGAATTTTTATACTAAGCCCACAATTTAGGATTTCCATCACCTACTGTTGGATGCAGGCTGGAATCTCGGCCTCCTGCCATTCTGGTGGGCAGTAAGGCTGAGTGAAATGCATCCCTTTGACCATTCCTCTCCCTCTGCCTCCTCAAGTTACACAGCTTGAGACTGCTGGGCCCAGCCCTGTGCTCAGGGATAAACATTAGTGAAAGTATTTGCAGACATAGGACCATAATCTAGACACCAACGTTGATCCCAGATATCACTTTGTTTATGAGTATCAGTCCTGGGGAATTACTGAAATCCCAAGGGAAAAGGTTGTGTTTCATGATGCTTGCAACATCTTAGCCCCCAGCCTGACTCAAGTGAGCAGCCTGACTTGCCAGGGCAATCAGTATCTACTACACAGCTAAAATCACAGCCTGGCATAGGATGGATATGTTTTGCAAGCAGAGCTGGGAGTTGAAAACATGCAGAACTGCAAAACTGCTGGCACTGTGCAGGTTGAGAATTTGCAAATGCTTTGGCCAGCTCTAGCTTCATCCACGGTGGGAGTTTGTGTGGACTGGCTGTGCAAGGAAAGAGAAAACAGAAAGACTTCTGCACAGGCCTGCTGCTGCTTGAGCAAATGTCTCCTTGGCTCTCTACCTGGCATATTCCCTTCTCCTTGCTGGTGCTCCAAATGCAATTATCTTGATTTGCTCATGAGCTCCATGGTGTATCAATCTACAGGGGATCTGCTCTCTGCTACCAGCTCTTCCCTCTCTAGTCCCTTCTTTGAGCTCCTGAGTACAAAACAAGACCTTCTAAAAGAGTTGCTGCCCAAATGTGGAATGGGAACCCAACCTCTGAACCTGAGGTGCACACAGTATATAAACCCTGCTTTTCTCCCTCCAGGAGAATGTGCAGCAATACTGTGTAGAAATAATATAAGCTATGTCACCTTTCAAGCTTTTAGCTTGGAAAACAACAGCCTGAATTTTCAGGTTGGCTTAAACCTCAGCACACACATCAACACAATGGCCACATTCCTGCCAGAGTCGAATCTCTTTAGATGAGAGGGAATTTTAGCAGGCACTTCCCAGCCTCAGAGTCACAGTGCTGCAACAGTGGCAAATCCATCAAGAGAATGGACAACTGGAGGGATTCCTGAATTGGAGGAGGTCACCTGTTTTTCCTGGGCCAGCAAGCAGAGTTTGGGAGCTACAAAGTCAGCCTGGTGTGTTTACAGGGAGATCTGCTGCTCACACAATTTGCTGATGTTTCCCAGGCAGCTTCACAGATGCGACAGGGCTGAGGAGAGGCCCCTGGAGACCCAACTCGCTTACAAACAATGTATTTGCAGTGGCTCTTTCCCTTTGGGAAAGCTCATGGCTTGGATGGGTGCACTGTTCTTTGAGTAAAAACCTGGCTGGATGATTGAGAGCAGAGAACTCAACCCAGCTGGTGACAGCATTGGGGCAGTTCTGTTTAATCCCTTTATTGACAACCCAGCCAAGGGGATCAGGGGCACTCTCAGTAAGTCTGGTAACAAGCTGGTACCAAGCAAGGAGTGGTGATCTGCTGGAGGGTAGCAGCTTGGGCTACTCTGACTCTAAGCTTTATTTCAAGAGGCCATTGCAGATTAGGGGGAAGAAAAGAGAAAGCATTGTGTCAGATCAGCATTAATTCCCAGAGAAGGAAGGGGGGAATCCTGATGTGCGTTTCATCTGCCACGATCAGGAAATGCTGCAGACATCTCCTCAGCATCATCTGCTGTCCTTATTTCTTCTCCAGGGTTGAGGCACACTGGAAACAAAAGATTTTGCAGCCCCAGCAGAAATGTTTGCGGAATGTTTATCTGATCAGCTAAAGCCTTTGAAGGCTTGCTTTGGGAAAGAGTTGTAACACTTCATCATTCAGATGCAACTGAAACACTCGGTGTCTCCTTTTTTTTTGCAAGAGAAGCTTTTTTTAGGGCAGCAAATTGGTGTTTTGTACCAATAGCAAGAGCTGGGATGAAGTCAGGGTACTACAGTTCATGGAATAATTTATTTTTGTGGATAAAGCTAGAGATGGGGCTACATGCTGTTTCATGTTTGTCAGACACACTGCACTGTCCACCAAACAAGCAGTCCCTGAAAGGGAAAGGAGTCCCCAAAGCCCAATTTTGCTGCTAACTGTGCAGCGAGATGTAAGCTCCCTCCTGCTCTGCATGGAAAGAAAACCTGATGCTAGCTCTCATTGCTCCTTTCTACATCATGGAGACAGCACAATAGGCAGGAAGCATCTCTGCTAAGAGTAAGACTGCTGGCTTTTCAGCATGGAAAAAGTGATGTCACAGACACAGAAGGAGCTTGGGAAGAGCCAGATTATTGGCCTGCTCCACAGTTTGGGAATAACCCCTGGGCAGTAACTCCTGGGCAGCCAGGCTCTGCTTCCTGCTCTATCTCATGTGATGGGGTGGAATTAAAAGCAAACCTCATTATCATTTTTTAACACCACTCAGCACATCCTAATTTTGAGGTCAGGCTATCAGAGGGATATATGGACAGGTTTTGGTGTGACCAGTCTCCAAGCTCACATGGAGCAGGGCTCTGTGGGTCTACACAGTCACATTCTGTGGTCAGGACTACATTTGCAACCAGGTTTCCTGGTGCTTTCTCTGCCTGGATTCCTGGTGTTGCTACAAGCTTGGCTGCTTCATGCATTGCAAGGGACAAACCCTTCTGATTTTCCATATGATGCCCAGTAGGGACATTAGAGACATCCTAAATGGCAGCTGCACTGAGCTCACCTTTCTGACCATTGTTCCAGCTGCTTTCAGCTTTCTCCCCAAGCTAAACCATTGATCACAACATTTCTCTGTGCCTGCAGGTGCTACATATTCATTCATGTCATCTCAAAGACCATGAGCTCAGACGTATGTCAGACTGAATTTCCAGCTTCAAGGGGAAAAACAAACCTCAGGGAGACTCTAATGTGCCTTCTCCTACTTCTAACCTCTTGGAAAATACCATTTTGTCACAGGACATCAGCTCACCATTCTGAGCTTTTAAAGCCCATCTGCCCTTGGGTCCATTTTTGTCCAGGACATGTGCCTTGTTCTGAGCTCAGCCTGGCAGTGATGGGGCCATATCAATACTTCAGCTTGAAACCAGCCCCTTTTAAAGCTCAGTTCTAGCCTTAATCTAGGCTGGGTCCAGCTTGGTAGTTCCTGAGTTGTCAGGAGAGAAATGCACACCAAGCACATACAAGACTGATGGTGGGAAAATCTCCCCAAACCAGCTGAAGATCCCTGTAACTTCCATTAGCAATAACTTGCTTCAGTGCAATTAATTCCTGTAAATCTCCTGATGATACCAGCTATCTCCTACAGATACTGCTGTAGTCTCTTCTAATCTTCTTCAACTGCAGAAAGAATTCTCTTTATAACGTTCTTGCCTCTATGGGGAATGTTTTCATTTCTGCTTTCTGACTTTCAATGTCACAGAGCTGCTCCAAACCTTCTCCCAAGTCTCTTTCCTCTCACCTTACTTTTCTTTTTCTTCTTTCTAAAAGTGTTTTTAGGCTTTTAGTTGCATTGTTCCTGGTATTGCTTCATCTGTGCAACTTTTGTTGCTGAAGCAAATGGGGCTGGAGCTTGAGCAATGCAAGTCCAAAGCAAGAAATGAGATAAGTGAGGCAGGAATGAGACAAGGCAATGTCCTGCTCTTGCGAAAGAAGAATATAAAATATAAATTTCTGAGGTTGCAAACAAACCCTTTCTGCTGGATCAAACCACAGCATTATAATGCTGCAGCAAAGGATAGTTTCAACATTTTCAGGGCTATGGTGTTTAGGATTAATTTAGGATATTTTGCTTGGAGAAGAAGAAAATATAAAGGGACAAAATATGATTTAGATGATGAGCTGAAGCACAGAGACATGGAGGAATCTGCCCAAAGTCACACAGATGATCCTACATTTGCACATTCTTACTCTGACTTATATCCAGGGTGATCACCACAAATATTTCCTAGGGAGAATTTTGGCCCTGTTAGCTTAGATTTTAGAAAATTTCAGAAAAAATAATTGATTTATTAATTAATTTATTTCAGAGAAAATAATTAATGAATTGCCCCTGTGCTATATAGAGGATGAGAAGCCACTAAAATGAGCACAGCCTACAGTTCTGCTCTAGGGTTATGTGTCTGCAGGGCCCATCAGAAGTGCTGCATTGTTCTTCCTTACAGCCATGATGCAGGAATTAATTTTGGAGTATGAACTTTCCAAATCCACTTGCAATCTGATCTCTGTGAAGCAGATCCCTACAGATAATTCTTTCTTCCTAAAAACCATGTTCCACGTTTCCTAATAAAATATGTATCAAGGTAAACCACAACCAAAACCATAAATCTTTTTCTAACTTCTACCCAGTTTTATTTTGAATTTCTAAATTGAGGTTTAGACATCAGTTAATGTCACGAGTATGATTACAACTATCAGTATGAATTGCCATTTGACTTGAACTTTGAGTGAAGGTTTTTCTGTCCCATATCCCATATCTTTGTGTTCCTGATTATCTAGAAGACAGAGGAAAATTAAAATAAATGTTTCTACCCCTTTTGCACTGGTGTATAGGTGATCATCCTGTGTAACACAGCTATGGTGAACCACGTGTGGGAAGGAGGTGAAGAACAAGCAGTACTTCTTTTGTGGTTTGTGGGTGATTTGAACTCGAGTGAAACATCATTTTCTTATCTCTACCCCCTGCTGAATTCACTTTGGCTCAAACAACCCCCAGGACGCTTTGCTGTGTGGGGAGGCTGAAGTCAGAGTTCAAACTCAGGCTAAAAGTGGCTTAAATATAAGTCCCTTTATATTTTAAAGTTGAGAAAACTTTAGATTTTTAGATTTTTGGCACCCACCATTCTAAGATGTCATGAGATATCCCAGTCATGCTGGGGGGGGGAAAAAAAAGAAAGAAAAAAGAAGAAAAGTGTTTCTGATAAAACCAGTACTGGAGACCAAGCAGAAAATCTTTCTTTTTCTGATGGTAGAAAAACACTTGACTGCATTTTTTTCAGAGAAAATGCTGTTTTCTGTTGTTGGCAGCAGCAGAGAGAATATTTTTTCCCACTGTAGCGCTACCCTTCTTTCCACAAAGCATCCTGATACAGCTACAGGTAGGATGAGCCTCATCTTCCTCTGCAGGCATCTCTACACTGGGAACATCCCCCACAGGATTAATGAACTGCTCCCAACTTCCCTTAAGCACAAAAGATACTCATTTCTAGCAGTTAATCCCCATTTCTGGGGGGAAATTGCCCATTTTTCCCTGCAGGGCACAGCCAGTCCCTGCCACTGAGGAACACGAGCCTGACAGCTTAGCAGGGATATAAGGAAATTATGGATGACAACTATATCCAGAGTTATCAAATCAAGCAGAGGCACTTGGAAAAGATATAATGCATAATTCAGGTTGAAGCTGACCTTTAACTACTGCCGGCTGAAATATTTTTTTCTGAAGCAGAATATCTTGAGAACTGGTTCATAAAGGGCTTTCTACACATTTCTCTGATGCCCTGAGCAACAACACACTCTGATAAACAAGAAACCAGCTCCTGGAACTGTTGCCCTAATCTGGACTTGCAACTCCTGATTATTAAAAGTTTCAGGTGCATATTTGTGTGTAATTTAGGACAGAAAATGAAGGACAGATGCTGCTAAAGACTTACAGGCAATCAGGATATCATTACCGGAGTTGTAGTCAAATTAAGCTGTTACTATTCTCAGTTTTATTTGGATTTTATTTTAATCCCACAGAATCCAATAAAATGTACCTTCTTGGAAAATATAATATGAAAAGATCCTACTGAAACACCTTGCCAGTAAGCTGTAAAAGAGGGAAAGACATTTGGAAACTAGTGTTCAGACACCGGGCAGGAGGACTGGAAACTTTGCAGAGATGCTGTTGTGTTGTCCTGTTTATCTTCTTTCCCTCTCCTTGCTCAGCTGGCCAGCAGTTAAGGAGAAGTATTTTGACTCTTGTGAGTCATACTTACCAGAAACATGTTGCTTTGGGCATCTCCTTGTTGCCACAATCCTGGTCCCCCTTCTTTCTGTATTTCCCATTTAAATGGAAAGACACCAACTACTCTTTGGAAATATTACATGCTCTTGTATGAAGAGCACTGCATTGGGCATGTCCACATCTTTCCATTACAGCAATCCAGGAACAACTGCAAATAGCATTTGTAATCAGAGTAGGACCCATAAGATGAGTCACTGATGTCTGAGAGGTTCCTGACTATGGCAATTCATGGGGAGGGGGTGGTTAAAGAGAGGGAGAAAGGGAAGATTGGCTCTGATCCAGACTCATATCTGTACTGGAAGAGTGGGAGAAATTATAAGAACTTTCCAAAAACACCACATGGGAAAACACCCATTGTTTCATCCAATCTTTACTATTCTGTGGGGTAGAGCAGTAGACTCAGGAGAGGAACTCTCACTATGTACAATCAGCTGCTCAAGAGGTTTCTAAGAGGGTCAAAGATTACGCTGTCAGTGAAGCGTGGTGGAGAAGGAAGTGTGTGGCCACACTGCCCTGTCTCTGCCCTGTCTCTGCCCTGTCTCCTGCCCTGCAAGACCTCCTTGAGCAGGGTGTGCCCTGCCTTCTGCTTCGGGTGCTGAAATCAGTGGAAAGTTCCTCAGAACTTCAAGCCACAGTGAATCACATTCCCTTTTCAATTTTGATTCAGGAGAAAGGAGTTATCCACAGGCCCAGCCTACACAGGAGGCTGTGAGAGCCCCAGACCCACCTGATGGAAGCCACGGACCTGTACCAGCCACCAGAGAAGAGACACCAGCTTTGAGATGGTAACAGCCACTGCCAAAATATCCTTGGAGGCTCCCATGCCTACCTCTGGCTTCTCCTGGATGTAGGATGGACCATGACATCCCTCCAGGCTGGCGGGTCTTTCAGTTCCAGGTTTTGCTTATAAACAAAAAAGGTTCTCTCATTTCTGGCATTCCATGTCAGGAATTGCATTATAGTTGATGACCACCAAATAGTCATGTTGAGAACAGCCCTGAGTTACTTCTGATCCACCAGCACTGATATGTTGTGAGAGATACTGACTTGCTGAGAAGTTCTGAAATTCAGAGTGATCACCCAGCTCAGGCATGGGTGAACCCTCAGCAGATACTCCGAAGTTTCTACAATGTTCCTCACCATCCTTCCCAGTACTGCATCCTTAACTGGGGGCAAGCACTTCCTTCTTGCTGTCTGCTCTTTGCCAGTGCCAGTGGATCCCAAACTTTCCTGAGGAAGGAGCCCTTCCCTGTGCTCGGCATGGCTTCTCTTTTTACATGTGCAAGTGAAGGATAGTGTCTTGGAGGTCAACCACTCTACATGGCCTAGCAGACAGATCTTCAAAGAGTATCTGGAACCACTGTGCACAGGGAAAGTATTAATAAGGGTGTCACAAGTCCACATGAATCCACCCAACAACTCAGTGGGGTTATCCTTCCTTTCTCCAACAGCTGCCTCTGAGCTATGGTAAGTGTTGGAAAGAGATGGAGGTTTGGATCATAACCACTGCTTTTTGTAGGGCATGTTAGAAGTTACAATAATTTGATACAAAACCAAGCTTTTCCAGGGCTTCTGATTCCAGTAATAACTTGTCTCTCACCCTGACATGGGTCTTGTTGTTGTGCTGCCAATGCTGCTGCTGTTAGATTGCTCAGCTGCACCAGTAAGATCCCAGAGCTTTCTGCCCCTCAGAGACTTATCACAGTCCAGAGTCCAGCAGAGGATCCTTGCAACAGAAGTTTTCATTTTTTTCCTCCTTATCTCATGCTGAATATCCATCCTCTGCCTCCTGAAATTACTAAAGAAGGCATTCCTGTGTTACTCCTTTCCTGTCAATGATCAGTCGAAGCCATGCAGATCTGTTCTCACCCTCATTTTAATTTGCACCAGGACCTGAAGTTCAGACCTATATTTAGACCTGCCTTTGCTATATTTAACTTCACATTATATTTAACCCTTTGAGTTTCCTGAAGGAGCACAGATGAGAATTCTCAATTATCCACCTTTCCCAGCTGAATTCAGGGGACCAATTCCTGCCCCTTTAAACACTGAGATAACCTTTCCAAGACAAACTCAGCACCCTGTAGTTTGACACCCAGCTGAGGCCAGGCTTGGTTTGAGGGACAAGAATTCTCACCCAGGTGGGATGGACATGTTTATCTTCTAGAATAGGAAAAGTTTCTGTAACACTTGTGGCCTCACACCTGGTTTGAGTGTAGGAGTCTGGTTTAAGTCCTGGAGTCAGGCCCTGGCCATCTTTGGTACAAATTTAAACCGAGCCTCTGGCTGCTGTAATTTATGCTAAGAGTCAGGATGAATGCCAAGCCAACTCACAATGCAGGGATTCAAAAAGTGACTGAGAGTCACATTCTCTCCATTATTCTTATAATGATGAGTCCATTGCTGCAGATCTGAGCTAGGGAATGAATACCACAGGAAGGCAGCAGAAAGTGAAGTCATTCTGTGACGTGCCTCATTGCTTACCTGTGGTTTCAACAACAGGCCCAGTGAGCACTCAGACCTTGGGGAAGGAATCCGTAAACTTGGCTGCTTCAACTAGAACTGAAATCACTGCACTCAGGGAAATGTCTGCATCCTACCCCAAGAAAAGACATGATGGGAAGGCATCCAGGGAATGTACTTGGTGCTAGATAGAGTTCCCATGAATTAGCACAGCATTGTTCCCAGATAAAAAAACCAAAGCCGTTTGGGTTGCAACCAGGAGCACTTCTAGATTTTTTCAGTGCTCATCTTAAAGGTAAAAGTTTTCCATGGATATTTTTCCATAGTTCACAACCTTTTGGTTAAACAAGTAATATTTACTTCTTTAAAAGTCATATTATTTGGCCAAAGAGCTGGTAGGTCAGAGCACTTCTGATCAACTACACACGGTGCAAAGTTATCTGAGTTATCACTGAAGGATCCTTAGCACAGGATGAAAACCAATATTCCACCTTGGCTAAGCAGATGATGGTTTGGGAGGTGCAAGGAATCGTGTAAGGCAAAAGGGAAATTGTGAGGGTGAATCCCTGGTCTGTGGGCTGTTTATCAGCTCTTGTCTCACTTTTCTCATGCAGCTCTGTGGGAGGCATTTCTGTGGGATGTGATAATAAAAACTGGGATGTTTTTCCATGCTTTCTTTGATTTTGCTGTAGATCCCAGAGACCAGATGTCTCATATAAAAGGAAGAGTCACTCTGCTTCTCCTTGGGGGCATATCTGGGGAAGGAGGGGAGGAAGAGTGTTTTCTTTCTGAAATGAGAGTTGAATCGACACACAGTGGATAAATGACAGGCATAGGCTGGGCATGCTGTTGATAGAAAAGGAGATAACCCTGAATAATGAGGTTGATCACCACAGGACCTGAAGATATTTTATTAAAATAACATTCAGAAGCTTCTTGGGCCATCCTATAACTAAGAGTGACCTGAGCACTTGGACATTGTGATTACCTTTGCGTCCCAGGGGATCCTTGCCCTGTCCCCAGTGGGATAAAGATGTGAGGGATGACATAACTCCCTCCTCCATGCAGCTGCCTCAGCTCTGACAGGAGTAAATGATGGCAGCCTGCTGATGGCAGACACGTTAGTCATGCTCCCACTGTTAATTGGGCTTCTGCATCTGGCTGGCTTCATCTGCTACCCCTTGTAACACACTGACAGCATAAGCCATCTCCTTGTATAAAGAATTTCTACACTCCACAAATTGGGACCCCAACCCTGCATTTGAGCTTCTCACTGATACTTTGTGTAAATGTCATCATTCTTGAAAGAAGCTGCACTCAATAAATCACTCCCCTGACACTGCTTTGAGAATGGGATGTGGACGTCATTCACCTCCACTGCACTGGAGAGCAGCTGGGGCACTGAGATCACTCCCCACAAATCCCAGGGAAGCCCAGCAGAGGTGGTTAGCCCAGTTAAAATCTGCAGCACATCCTTTCCACACTCACCACAACCTTTAAGCAGACCTAACAAAACAAGGCGGTCAGCATGAAACACCAAAAAGCTCACAAACTAAAACGTGTTACTGGAAGGGAGCGAGAGACCGCGAGCGTTTCGGTGTCCTGAGGTCTCGTGGTGGCGTGACCTTCAGAAAGAGACTCCAGCTCATTCCTGCCAATTCAAACTCAAGGACACTTCGCTAGTGGGTGGCACTGGCTCGGGGGAAAGGGAGCAGAGAGCGCTGCAGACCCTCCAGCTGCAGATGTGCCCAACAGCTGGAGAACCACCCGGCTCCCTCAGCTCTGCCCGGCTTCCTTGTGACTTGCGTGTCCTCCATCCACCAGGAGTCCCAAGGGAGCTCATTTCCTCCGTCTTTCCTAAAGCCATCCAGCAGCAGCTGCTCTGCTGGGATTTCTGGAGCTCCCGCTGGGAGACAGGAACACGGATTCACACGAGTCATTAAGTCCTGCCGGCAGGATGACCGTGAAAATGGATATTTTAGAAGGGTTTTTGTTGGCACTGCTTACCCAGTTAAACGCTTATAATTACTAAGGGGAAAAAAACTGATGTTTTCAGGAAAAAAAAAGTACAACCCAAACACAAAAATACTTCAAAGAACCCAAACAAGCTACACACATTTCTGAAAATTATTTATGGTGGAATTGGCTGTTCTGCTCAAGCAAGTTAAAGGGATCAGGTTGTCTATGTCCACAAAAGCAGGATCCTGCCCAGAAGCATAATTTTTAACTTAAGGGAAAGCAAGAGAAAAAGCTGCTGTCTGCTGCAGAGGGCATTAGCATGAAAATAAACCTGGTCAGATATTATTCGCACAATATCTTTGTCATTAAAGGACAAACTCAAAAGAATGCTTGACCAAGTCTGATTTTTGCTTTCAATCAATGCTAAGAAATGTGCACCATTTAGCCAAAAAGCGTTCATTCAATCCATGCAAATATTTGAATTTCTTTTCTTCTTTCTGGTGTTTTCACTGCATTTAATGAAAATATAACATAATTATAAGTAATTATTACCAAAAAACACCATCTGCAAGCTAAAACTATCATTCTCTCTCTTCCACTGAGTTTTTCCCCTCCTACAATTGCAGTATTACCAGAATAAGTAGCCCAGCTTCCCAAAATACTCAGATTATCCAGCTGCCTCTGCACTGACTCACAGGGAAGCTGTGGACAGCAGCTTGCAGACAATACTTTCCATCTGTCCATAAAATCCCCCTCACTGAGCATGGCAGAATGCTGGTGTAGCACAATGACACCTACGTGCTGTAGCTGCAAGGTGAGCTGCTCTCCTTGCATTTAGGAGTGCCCTTATTCCTCTGCCTGCTCATCCAGCAGGGCTCCTTCTCCCTCTCCTCCATTATTCAGTCCCTTTCCTAAAGTATCTGAAGGAGCCAACAAGAAAGATGGAGAGAAACCATTTGCAAGGGTCTGGAGTCACAGGATGAGGAGGAATGGCTTCCCACTGCCAGAGGGCAGGGTTAGGTGGGATATTGAGAAAAAATTCCTCCCT
Organism: Parus major; assembly: GCF_001522545.3. Classification (NCBI taxonomy): domain Eukaryota; kingdom Metazoa; phylum Chordata; class Aves; order Passeriformes; family Paridae; genus Parus; species Parus major. The sequence continues at coordinate 2,434,712 of NC_031776.1, forward strand.
GTGAGGGTGCTGAGCCCAGAGGAGCTGTGGCTGCCCCTGGATCCCTGGAAGTGTCCAAGGCCAGGTTGGACAGGGTTTGGAGCAAACTGGGATAGTGGAAGGTGTCCCTGCCCATGGCAGGGGGTGGAACTGGATTCACTTTGAGGTCCCTTCCAATCCAAACCATTCTGTGATTCTCTGATTCTGACCAGTTTAGCAAAGGTACTGACACAGCGATGGGGGCTAAGGAAGGAGTCTGAACCCCTGATCCCACTGCTACTGTCCAGCTGGGAACCATCACTGCTTCATAACACAGAGAGAAATACAGGTTCCTTGGATTTTGGCTCAGCCAGAGTCATTGGCTCCTGCTGACCACCTAAGTGATCCCACCAGAGCAACAGAAGGAATTGATTGGATTGCAAAAACAGCTATAATTAGAAATGGGTTAAAACAGATGAACAAACCTCATCACTTGTTTTTTGTTTGCTTTAGCAAAACCAATACCAAGAATGGTTTGGCTGCAGGCCTCATTTCTGAGCTCATAATATTCACGGGTGGATCTGGGAATACGAGAAATGGTTTCTGTCAAAAGCTGTCAGCAGAGAAAGAGCAAACTATTCTCCATTTCAGCATGCTCCCACATTTGTATAGCTGAACCCACTCTGACCATCACCACATCTGTCACTGTGGCTTTGGAAATTCAGTGGCTGGATGAATCTGTGAAGCTGCTTCTCTTCACTTCAGCAGCAGAGTATTCACTCTGAATTCAGACTGGGACTCTGCAGAAGGGGTCCCTGTTCCTCAGCCAAGGAACATCAGCTCTGGGAAGGGTCTACAGAGTGGCCCAGTGCAAACTAACACTGCAGACTGTGCTCAGGTGTCACCAAGGGGCTTTGGTCATGCAGGAGGAAGTGAACTATAACCCAAAGGCAGTATTAATTCCCCTTCTTCCCCCCTCTCCTTTCTTCCCCTCATTTCTATGCAAATCCACTCGTATGTGAGTATCTGACTGAAGTCAAGTGCCACCCAAAAGTAATGCTAACAAGTTCAAGGGTTTCATTTAAGCTGCAGCTACACAAGCCAACAATTGCATAAGCCCCTTTATTTTAGGAGCTCTGGCTAATATGGAATAAGAAATATTTAAGTGCTATTACAGCTCCAGAATTTCTTATGGGTTCTACAATCTGAAACTAGTCCAGGAAAACAACCAAAATTTATCTTCCACATCACAGAGATCCACTGAACTACATCTCCATCATACCACTGCTTTATAAAGCATTAATTAGCAGAACCAGCCCAAATATTTTTTTGTGTATTCACTTTTATGGAAAAAAAATAATTTCACTATGGAAAAAAGTTCCACTTTATGGAAAAAAAAGTGCTCAGCTGTTTACCATTTTACCATTCCAGTATCAAGTAATGATGGAATGTTATTATTAAATGTGTTTCCTTAGGCGCTATCACTCTCACACATTCCCACATCAGCTGCCTTTTTAAGAGGTTCTTCATCTGTAAAGAAACATTAAAGCTTCGCTGCACAAAGGGTCTCCCTCAATTGTTGGTTCTAGAAGTAGCAGGGAGCTTTTCTGCAGCTGTTGGGAGCAGCAGCTCTGCTCCTCTCTCCCATTCACTCGGCAGAGCTGGGCCATTGATGTTTGCAGTTGCAATCCGGCCAGAGTCACGCTGAGTTTTACTAACAGAGGATCTGATCTAATACGTCTGAACTCCTCTGCTTGCTCAAGCAAAGCTACAAAGCCTTTGCTGTGATTCTGCCAGCTTTCATCAGCTACCTTGGTCAAGGCTGAACTCTTCCTGGATGGGAGTTTTCCAAGAAAAATCCAGCAACAAGCCATCCCTCCAGCACACAGGGCACTGTCGGAGGAGCCGTGTTTCATATGTGGTCATAGGCAGGCGTGGGTTCAGCACTGACTCAAAGGGAAGAATACACTCCCTGAATCACCAGCACAGCTTCCTCCAAACCTTGAGGTTTCCTGGCCCTACATCAGAAGAGGTTTCTGTCCCTTCTGACATTTTTGTTTACTCTCTGTAATTTTCCACTATGCCAGATAGCCGTGGATTTTTTCTCAGTGCCCCAGTCAGTTCACCTGGATTATGACATTCCCAAGACCTGCCATCCAACTTCTGATGCCAGGAGCTGGGGCTTTGCAGCCTGTTAAGGTGGGCACACTCACTGAAAGTCTCATAAGGGAGATGGGTCCCACTGGCCCACCTTCTCTAGACCTTCTCCAAGGCTGATAAGAGAAAGAAAGAAGGAAAAGAGGGAAAACATAGGGGGAAAGAACCACTGTGCTGTGGCTATCCAAGCAACTACAGGTCCTAGTGCAGGAGGAGCTGTGCATCCAACACTGCACAAGACCAAAAGAAAGACCCCCTCCACCTGCACCCTCACAAGGGGCTCAGACACAGACCTGTGCTTTCTCTGGGATTGCTCCAAGCTCAGTGCCAGGCTTTGCAGCTCTGCACTTGTGGGTGGCATGAAATGGCATCCACAGTTCATGATCATGGACCTCCTGCTGTTGCTACAGAAACAACTTTCCAACTAAGAAATTTTTCCTCATATCCAACCTGAACCTCCACCTTAAGGGAGTTTCCTCTTGTTCCATCCCTTGCTCCCTGGCAGCAGAGCCTGATTCCCCCTGGTCATCCCCTCCTGTCAGGAGCTGTGCAGAGCCCAAAGGGTTCCCCCCTGAGCCTCCTTTGCTCCAGGCTGAGCCTCTCCAGCTCCCTCAGCTGCTCCTGCTACTCCAGACCCTTCCCTGCTTCCATTCCCTTCTCTGGACAGGCTTCAGCCCCTAAATGTCTTTCCTGTCATGAGGAAAGTCCAAAACTGGACACAGGATTTGAGTGCCCAGCACAGAGGACAGGCACTGCCCTGGCCCTGTGGCCACCCTGTGCTGCTTCAAGCCATTGACCTCCTTCCCTAAGAGCCAATTGACACCTGATGACCAAGAGAAAGAGAAATGTGAGACCTCTTTGTCATCATATTTAATCCTGAAAGTGAACATATATGGGTAAATGCTGCTTTTTCCTGTCCTGGGAAGACACCTGATATCTCTTTTGAGGTTGTGGGCTTTTTGTGGTTTGTTGTCAGGGAACCTGAGAGATGGGGACGTCCTTAAGGGAAAAATGTGCAAGATTCTATACATTCAGTGTGAGAGAATATGCATTCATTCACTGCACTCCCTGTGTTCTTTTCCATTAAATGCAGGGATGAAATGGCCTTGAGGGCCCCAGAAGCCTAACAGCATTCAGAGAAGGTCCTGAAGGGGCATAAAATCCCTGCAGAATTTATGAAGCTGGGATCAAAAAGCCCACACATGCCTATACATGCCCTGAACTTCATCATTAAGTTCAAAGGAACAAACCAAGCTCTTTTATCAATCTTCTTTACCTGAAACTGATGCTTCCCCTGCCCTGATATTTAGAATACAGCATCCAATCTTTATTCCAGGACATGGTTTTGAACTCTGGTGGGCTTCTGGGTGTCTGGATATTTACTCAAGGCTGTGCAAATCCCTCCTACTCAGAGGCTGGGAAGTGAAGCCTCTTTAGCCAGGCTGGTGCTGCTGTTCATGACTCAAGGCTGAGTCATTGAGCCTCTCTCTGTGCTGATGCTGCAAGACCATTTATGTGTGCCTCGATTCCCTCTTTGTCCTCTCCTTGCTGCAAGAGAGGGAAGGAAGAGGCAGTGGGAAATGGGCAGTGTGGAATTCTCACTTGTGAATAAAAAGGAATAAATCAGGAAAGCATTTACAGGGGAGAAAAGGGAAAATTAAATATGAAGGGACCTTAATAAAAAAGTTCCCAGCCTTGATAAGGAATCAAAAGAAAAGCAAACACAATGATTTTGAATCTGTTGGTCTATCCTGGGATATTACTTTTGGAAAACACTGTATCAGTAAAGGAAAAAGCAACAGTGCCAGCAGAGGCAAAGGAATGACAAAAACCAGTTGTCCTAGAGGTAGGAAAAGAAGGAGAATTTCTTGTTGTGGAAATCTAGACTTCCCAAGAGAATTCTTCTCCTGAATTTAGTAAATCCCATCACTAAATACCTTGCAAAGGATGCAAGGTATTGCATCCTTTGCTATGCCTTTAGTTAGCTTAAAAGAACCCATACTAACAAACCTATTGTTTCTCAAGCTGACTCAAAATACTTTGTGGAAGGGAGTAGAAGCTCACTGATAGGGTTTTAAATAAAAGGATCACCTGCTAAGGGAGGCAGCTGAACTGTTCCCTTGCCTGAGAGCTCTCTACACCTAGGTCATATTTGATCAGCAAACATTTCCCTTTCGTGCTGTTCTTACTAAATCTACTTACTGCAAAATGTGCTGCAGCAACTTTTGTGTGCTTCAGCTCTTCCTCAGTTCAACGAGAGCTTTGCTCAGGCCAGGGGAAATTTGTGGATTCAAATATTTTCCTAAGGCCAGAAAGGACCCATTTGCTTGTGTGTCTTCACCTCTTCCATCACCAAGACAGTGAACCTCTGTTATAACTTCTCTGTGGGTGGGAAATAACTTTATTTTCTACCTCAGCCACCACCTCGGGCTCAATAGTTTGTGACTGACCTGGGACATAATTTTCAAGACCAAATACTTGAACTTAGGGATGAACATGATCTGTGATTTTGCCAGAATGGGCAATGTTGGAAGGGAGGTCACCTAGTCCAAACTCCCTGCTCAGACAGAGCATGTTACTCAAGGGGATGTTACTCAAACAGCTTTTGAGTATCTCCTAAGAAGGAGACTACAATGTCTCCTTCAAACATGTATTTAAGCTCATGAGTGCAGAAAGAGTGTGATAACACAATTCCTTTTCCATGCTGTCACTCTGCAAAACTCACAGGTCATTCAGACTCAGATTCCTGACTAAACTGGTAAGAAACTCCACTGATTTCACCTGGATTTTGTGAAGGAGAAAATTTTTGGATACAAGTATCAGCTTTATGGTCTTGTCCTTATACTCCATGCCTGCTCACGTAGCATCAACCTGACAGAAAGGAAAATGCTCTTTTTGCTCCACCAATGTCCTTTATTTGCTCCATCCAGTGAAAAGTGACCCAAGACATTTATTAGTCTAAGGCAGTTGTTTGGTTTTCCTTGGTCACAAACTGAAAATGGTCAGAAGCATTTCCTGTTATTTCACCACAGGTCTCCACAGAAATCCTGGAGAGTGGGAAGAAGAGATGAGCCCAGCTCCTACAGTTTTAGGTGAGCATTGGGTTGGACACACACACAAACTCAGCCACATGGAAATGGGAAGAGGAGCTCTGTGCTTGAGGAAAGAGCCTTGGCAGCTCCAATGATTCTTTTGAGTCTCACCTGGCCCTGGCACCAGAGCTAAACTCCCTTGGAGAGATGGTGGGATAGGGAGAAATTCGGTGTCTGCTGGGAATATTGGTCTCCATAACAAAGAAGCCCTCCCCTCCCTTTTATTCCTTGTGTAAAACACAAACATTTGGAAGCCAAGCAGGTATAAAGTTACTCATGGAAGCAAAAAATCACTGCTGGAAATGAGTAACACAGCTAAGGGGAACCCTCAGACAGCCACAGCTGTACCCACAGATCCTCAAAGGGCAACAGAAATGTGTCCAAATAATAAATAACAATCCCTGTGTGTTGCCTCCCTGAGGCCAGTACCATCCCTGTGCCAGGCAGGGCAGAATCACATCCCATGAGTTGACTCCTGGGCTGGCAGCAGTTCCAAAAACACTTCCCTGGTGCTGATGGCATCTGGGCATCTCTCAAACTGCATTAATTTATTCTCCTTGCAACCCTTTGAGCTGAGGAAACACCGGTGCCTGTGCTTTGCAAGGAAAAATTCAGGCACTAAAAGGTCACCAAGTAGCTTTGTACATCCCAGACAATCCACTTATGCAGGAGAGCTTCCTTCCTCTTTCACTGGGAACGTTCTGCTCCAGCTCCAGCTGACCCAGTGGAAAAGGCTGCTGCTCCAGCCCTTTGCCACCCATCCAAGGGCTCTCCAGTGTTAGAACAGTTATTTCCCAACAGCTCCAGACAAAATGACCCTGCTTGGCTTTACTAAATTCTTCTCTTCCCCACCCTGCCTCAGGTCATTCTGAGAATGAACTTCATGTGAAAAAGAACTGAAACACCAAGATGTGGCTCTGGCTCTTGAATACAGTTTGGGGAATTTCTTAAAAATGCCTGAAGAATTAAAGGCATGCTGACCTGCTCCAGTCATCTTTGGGAAGCACCAGGTCAGGCAGCCAAGCCCTGCTTCCACACTGTTTGTGCTCACAGATTTTGCATCAAAAAAAAAACCTCAAAGACAACACAAGGATGACATAAATGCAGTTTTTCCCCCCTTTCTCTGCTTCCCCTCGCAGGGCCTCCTGTTTCTTTTGCAGTTCTGATGGGACTTTGACTGGAGGCTCTGGTGCAGGCATTAGTAATCCTAGAGCCTCTGTATCCTACAGCAAGCAGGAGCTGGCAGGTAGGGAGAAGTTGTAAGGAAACTTTGCTAAAAGCCAGAGCACTGTTTTTGTGCACAGCCCTTTCAGGGCAGCTGGGAGAGCAGGGAGGAGGCTTGGGGGAACATGGATTCATGTGCAGACAGAAAAACACTGCCAAAAACTTCTGCAGAGTCACCAGATCAGCCTTGTCCATAGGCCATAAAGGAATAAATTCTGCATTTCCCACAAGAACATGATCTACATTCACCCCTTCCTTGTTTTGGGGGTTTTTTTTGTTTTGTTTTTTGTTTTTTTGTATTTTTTTTGTGTGTGTGTTTCAGCACCATCTGCATCTGTTAAACAAACTATCTCATAAGGATGCAGAAGTAAAATGCCCCTTTACTTTTTTTTTCAGTGGAAACTCATTTAAACTTGATTTATTGCAGCTAGGAATTAAAGCTTCAGATGAGATTAATGGGCTGTTTTCTGGTTACATCATCTTCATGGATTGTCAAGACGAGCCTACAGTGAATTCACAAAGGAAAGTTTGGTTACAGTACCCTGTTAAAACACTGGAGCAGTTCCTGTTTCTAAGTAACTCAATTGGATAACATAACAGATAGGCTTCATGAGAATAAATATGGAATTTCCACTGTATTAGAACAGCGAGCTGTGGCCATGTTTTACATTACAGGAATAGATCATATATTTTTAAATACATCAGACATGACTCATTCTTCAGTCCACACTCTGATTGGCTGAGAGAACATATTTTTCCCCTTTTGGAATGTGTTTTTGGGGGATTTTGAGCTCTATACTTACACTTTCTAGTGAGGTTAGGTTGGAAGTTGATAGGGATAGAGGAGAAGCTGGAAAAGGAGGATTTTCAAAGGCAGAAAAGACCCTGCTGCCGTGATCTAAAGAAAGAATGTAGGGACAAGCAGCACTCATAGAGCAAAGGGTTTATTTGTAATAGAGTAGCACCCACAGACTCACTGGAATTTGGATCCCATGGGTTCAAAGCCAGCAGCAAACCCATCCTCCCACCCTGCAAGTGAAACAGCATTTTTCATTGCTTCTGGAAAAAAAAAAAAGAAGTTTCAGTCCACAACCATGTCCAGCAACTACAACTTTGACACGTTTCCTGAGGTTTCCTTAGGGAGAGAGTGTGATTTCCATCAGGTATCCATGTAAAGAAGACTGAAAACAACTCCAAGTCACAGCTTCAGCCAGCAAAGGACCAGATCTTAGGACCAGATCACAAGTGGCCACCCAGAGCTGCCAGACAGAATTCCCCTGCACCAGCCTGCAAAGAGAAATTCCCAAGGGGCTACAGGACATGTTAAGGTGGGAGCTTTCCCCCAGCTCTCCAACAAGCTCCACGTGTTTTAACAGCTTGACAGGCTTCCAGGAATGCAGCCTGGAGCCAGTAAATAAAGGGCTCAGTAAATAGGAGATGCAAAGAGTGATACTGTTTGCTAATTTACATCCAACCAATACAGATAGCCAAGCAATTGGATTTGGCTTCCTTTCCACACAATCTCCATCCCTGGGGGTATCTAGTTTAGAAAGCAAATTTCTTTACAATGAAATGGATTTGGCAGCCCTGCTGCAAATGAAGTTCATCTTGAGGGCAATAAAAAAACCCCACCACCACCCTCCCAACACTGCTAAGCAGTTATTGTATAATTTATATCAAATGATTGGTTGCTAGGAGGAATAGATCCAGATTTGCCTACATTTGCTATAGGAAAGGATTATAGATCTTTCATTCAGCCCATCAGAAGCATTATCAGAGCTGCTGCTTAGTCTGCCAAGTGTCTGATAAATGACCTTTGGGGGATTTTGTCCTTAGAGGATTCGTTTCTTTAACAGCCTTATTTAAACTGTGGAGAAGGACATGAGCAGGCTGTAAGGCTGAGCCCTACATGGAGCTTTTGGAGGACCAATAAAATCAGAGTTTCTGAGCTTATAAATATCTCAGATTCTTAAATCTCCAGAGGGGAATTTGTGAGAAAGTGCAGTAAAACCAGAAAAGTTGGTATTTCTCAAAGATACAAATGAAAGGGGAGGGGAGGGAGGAGAGGAAATTAAACCAGACTTTAAAATACACAGTTTCATAGAAAAAAAAAAGTTTTTAGATATCTTTAGGGATCAATGGTGAACCAGCTTTACTTCCTACCCTGCTATGAAGAGCTTGTATTCAAGGAGGAGTCAGGTTTAATCAAAAATTAGCAGCACTGCAATTTTGTTTACAATTTCCCATCTACAGAAGTGCTCACACTTTGCTTGGTGTCAGATTTGATCTGAAGGAATTATAAGATCCTAGCAAATAAATGAAAGCCAGCTATCAACACAGGCCAGACTGTTCAGAATTATTAAATATATATCCTTTCCCAAAAGGATGGATCTTTGTAGCACATGAGCAGCTGTTATAACCAGCTCTGATGTATTTTCTTTGCACATTGGAAGCACCCAGCAAAGCTAATTAAGCCTGAGACTAAAAGCCAGCACATTTATGGGCCTTAGTAGACATTTCTCAGTAGTTCATAGGGCTTACCATAAATTTACATGTTTGTTTAACTTAACCAGGACTATTTGCTGGAGGGATTTTTTTTCTTCTGCTTTTATAGATAATTTTTCTAATGTAAGAAATTGTAAGTCATGCAAAAGCAGCATGGTGCAGCACAGGAATCTGCAGCTGTGCTCTGGCACAAGGTTTGGGACAGAGATGAAATTGAGCTCCCCAGTGCCATTGTCCAAAGACATTTAGGTTCAAGACCTGTGGTTTTTAAAGCAGGATCCCATGATCAGGGCACAGGTGAACCACAACAGGCTCCTTTTTCATGTCCTCTGTGGCCACCTGCTCCCTCCCACTAACCTGGGGCCAAACTGTGCTCAGCCCAAAGGTGTTTATTGGTCCTTATAATGGTCAGACTGGAGGTTGTGGCTCCAGTTGCTGAACAGAGGCCATCAAATCACCAGTGGGAAGGGAGCTGGTCTTGACCTCGTGAATTTACCTTGGGGCCACCTATGATTGAGGACAAAGTCAGGATAGAACAGTTAGGAGATAGAACAGTTTGCAAATTTGATATTCTGTAACTTCAGCTCCCATCCCACCTGGTTCACCCTGCACTGGCCAACTCAGCCCCTCTTTACAGCAAGTTACCCTCACAACTCCATGGTGCAGAGAGCAATGGCGTTGCTTTTGAATTAAAGCAAGTGCATCCACATACTTCATAAGAGTGGAAAATCAGTTTTATGGAATGGAAATTCCCTTAGTCTCATGGCCTCCTCAATGATCCAATCAATATTGTAGGCTCCAGAGTAGGAGCTGAGAAATTCCAAAAGGGTTTGCACTTGTATTTTTCTGTCCAGCAGCTGAGGCAATTCCCAGTTCCAGGCCTCTACCAGCCAGGCACAAAAGGTCACCTGTCCTCCAGTACAAGTGGGCTACAGGACAATGTCCCATTGAGCAGCTGTGAGTTTGCTTTCAGGTAACCATTAACAGGAGCTCAATGTACAGACAAACAGCTCCTCTTTCCTCCTACTCCTCCAGGTGCCACATGGATGAACCCCAGCAGTGACTGTAATTACAGACCTCTGTGGGCCTGGGGAGTCCTTTAAAGTCTTTCCTTTGGCCTTTGTTTTGCCCTGATCCAGCCTTGTTCAGGAATTACTTAATAACCCATAAACCCACCTCTGTTTTGAGACACAGCTCTGGGAGAACAAGCTGCACTTTGCATAATTCCTCAGCAGATTTTCCTTTGAGTTGGAAAAGCACATGTATTTGACTAAAAGACAACGGAGGCAGTATGGACTAAAGATGTACTTGGGACCAACAAATCTGGTGAACACATTGAATCAAGACCTTGAGTGCCCTGTTCTGGGTGCTGATCATTTCTTTATGTGACTTTGGATGTGTTTTTTAACAATAAACCCTCAAGTTTATTGCTTAAGTGCTTTGGGCTTCTAGAGCCTTCTTTCATATAATCTACTGATAGGGATCAACTGTAAATAGAGCTGGGTGAAACTGGAGAATTTTGGACCAATTTGTTTGGTCAAGAAAAATGCAGCTAAGGGTGTAGATGGTTTAAACCAAAATCACTGTCAAAATGAACAGGATGACACTGATTTGTCAGAATTTCTGGTCTTTGTGTGGTTAAAATATCTACTGTTAGCAGCAGTATTTGTGAAGGAACCAGGTGCTTTCATTGTACCTGTTCACAGCACCTGAGTGAAAGGCATTTCAGAAGCACCTCAGAAGAAGATTCCAGGTGTCATCTTTTTTCTATTCTTTGTATTCTTCACACTTCCCTGCTCATTTCATTGCAGGGGGATCAGACTAGATGACCTTTGAACATCCCTCATTTTTTCATTTTTCAATGGTACATGAATCACTGCCCAAAATGCACTTTCTGTAGCTTACAAATATTTATCCTCTTAATTACTGCAAATTAACTGATGTGAATAAAAAGACAATTAAGAAACCTTCATGGTAGCCCATGACCAACTCCTTGATAACCTTCTCAGTGCACACACACTTGATTTGGTTATGTCATGTGTCTGTGCTATTTGCAAAGTATTCCCCAGAAACCAAGAGAATTTGGGGGCATGAATCACCTCAGTACAAATTCTGTTACAGGTCAGCAAAGGAAGGGGAGGGAATAGCCAACCTAAACAGCACAGGTAATTGATCTCACATTCTTCTGTTTATACACCCTGTGCCCTGAAGGTACATTGTGAGTCCCTCCAGATTGCTTGAAACGTCATTTCTTCCCCGTGTTTCCTTAGAGACAGAGGTGAATCAGCCTGGAGAAAAGCAGCTGGAGTCAATAAAAATTCCAGAGGGATAACCTGGCCCCTCCACCTCTTTGCCTAAGACTTTCAGAGCAGGACTCTGCTTTCTCCTGTTACTTCAGTCTCAGGGGCTTCTGTTTTGAGGGAGGAATGCAACACCCTCTCATTAAATTGCAAGGATCTCCGGGGGGTTCCTCTACAGTTTCAGCTGTTTCCCTGTTTTCCCATGCTTTGTTTACCCTCCAGTATCTGTTGGTAAGTGAATGGCTCAGGCAGTCCTGTTCCTGCAGTCCTGGTAATGCTCAGTGTGAACACCAACTAATCCATCTCCTCTGTCCCTGTGTGTATCAATCTCTTGGTGGGGAACTTAGGGACCAACAATTCCAGGTGTCATCTGCAGCCCACTGGACTGGAGGGAATCTCTCACTGGGTTTGATCAGGACCAGGCACAGCAGAGCTGAAGCTTTCTTCCACCTCCAAGCCTTCATGTCCACTCCAGCTGCAACTTGGAAGTTACTCAGGTGATAAAAGACAGTCCTGTTCAAATCCTCTCCCTTCCAAGCTCATCACCTCTGCAAAGATGCTGTGCTTGGTGGAAAATGCCCCAAATCGGTAATGAAAGGACGTAAGATGTGGCTACCCTTGAAAGGCTTAATAAAACATTCATCTGGAAGCTGCACAGCTCCTGAACCTGTGGGGCTTTTTGTAAATGCCACTCAAATTACTTAACTGCTTCATTTTATTCAAAAAGATGAGGAACAATCACAGAAGGGTCAGGGAATGTAAATACAGTTAAACCAAAAAAGAAACAGATGCCTCCAAAAGAAATGGCATGTTTGTTATCATTCACTTCTGGGGTTAGAGTTAATAGTCAGTGGCCAGAAAAATACTTTCAAACTGTCTCAGACAATTCTTTTAAATCGATTTTTCCATGCTTTAATTTGCATCTTACCTTTATCTAATTTATGAACTTGAACACAATCTACAGCCCAACTTATTTTTGTTCTAAATTCTAAGCTTTGAAGCTACCCCCACACAGTTCCAGACATCGAGGGTGTATATTTAGCGTGTTAATGTGTAACAGGTTTCATTCATAAGTCTCAATATATTCTGTAGCATAACACAGCCAGAGTCAGATCTGCTGTGATCAGCAGAGGCTCCATTCAGGAAGAAGGAAACTCAGCCTCCTTCCCTCTCTCTTTCTGGGGAAAGCCTTTGAAATTCACAGCAGACCGGAAAAAATGAGAAGTTCCCTCCTACTCCTTCCAATTTCAACAAGTTCCCCTTCTTTTTTTTTTTTTTTCTTCATTCATGAGCGTAGAAGCTATTAATAAAATCCCTGAATGAGAGTGGTTAACCCTCAAAACTGACACATACCTTAGGCTTTGCAAGCCAACATGACAACAGTCAAAACAGAAATCAGCCTCTCAATATCTCAACACATAACGCTGTCGTGCTTTAAAAAAAATATCCATCAGACGGCATCGTATCAGCTGCAGACAGATGAGTCACTAGAAAGCCTGAGACAAGCAGACCTAGAGTCACCTCAAGCCTGGAAAACACTTCCTGTCTTTAATAAAAAAGTGGAGGATTCTGTCAGTGAAGCAAAACTCCTGGCAGGCAGATGCCTTCCTCCTGGGGAAGGGGGAAGCAAGGGCAAAGAGGAGCGGTGGGGAAAGGAAGAATGAGGCTCTCTGCAGCAGGCCTGCAGCTGGTACAGCAACAAGGTTTGTCCATGAGCAAAGGAACATGAGAACAGCCCTCAAAGGAAAAGTATGGGATGAGGCACAGACATTTTGGGCTGCAGGATAGCAAAAGGTTTTGGCTGGTTGGATTTCTTATTTCTGTCTCATCCAGCAAACCTGGAATTTTGCTTTTCCTCTCCTAAAAGCACCTCTCCATGGCAAGGTTTAGTGGCAGCAAGGAACAGCATCTATCCAAGTGACCATGTGTGTCCCAGCAGGCAGTGCTGGAGGGATTACAGCAAGACAGGGCCTCTGTGTGAGGGCTCTCTGCCCTTAGCAGGACCAACCTGTGACTGTAAATGCCTTCTCTCTCCCTCAGCCACTCTGATAATAAGCCAGCAAAAGCCTCAATTACCAGGTCATTCCCCTTTCCTGGTGCTGGAGACCTCCCAGGTGGGATTCCTATCACAGCTTTCCTAAGGCAGTGTGGGGCTGCCCTCAGCACAGACAGCTTGGGTTAAAACCTACATCTCTCCTGACTCATCAGCTTTATTTACATGGTTCCTCTGTTGACAAAATCCCCACCAGTCCTCCCTTTCCAGATTTTCAGGACAAATACAAACAAAATTTCCTCAGTCAAACTGCTCTTAGTTCTTATTCAAAGAAATCAGAAAAACAATTCCTATCACTATCTCTGCTTGCACTTCTCAGACCCCCTCAAGTTTAAAGAGAAAAAGGGCTGCACAACCTCAGACCTGTCATTTGCTGTTGAGAATGCCAGAGCCACTCATGTTTCCCCATCTTCCCTTGGTAGCTCTGCCACGAGAAGCTTCCAGGGTGGAGCAGGTAGGGCACGGCTCCCAGCCCCTGGAAAAACATCTCCGAAAGTTTGGCTTGCTCCATTTCCAGCAAATCCACACCCAGCAAGGAGCAGCACTCGAGGGCAAGCGAGGGCTCAGCCCAGGAGGGAGCAGGGAAGGGATGGCTGGGCTGAACCAGGGCAGCTTGCTGGGCATGGAGAGAAATCAAGCTCTGCAGCCTGGGGAGCCCCTTGGAGAAATATGGGCACAAGGACAGGATCTGTTTTGATAAATAGCACAGCCAAGGGTGGTACAGACAGAGGCCTTGATCTGACCCTGTCCAAGCCTTTGGATGCCATCTGAAAAGCAAAGAATGAAAGGTTCCTTATCACACAGAGATGACCCTTCATCATCCCTACAAAAGGAATAAAGTGCAAATAAATAACAGTGAGGGATGGAGAAATACTTGGAAATACTTTGTATTTGGAAAGGGTAGCATCCATTCCTCTCAATGGGATAAAATAAATACCTCGGCTCTGAGCAACCATAATGCTTGAAACCCAAATATTTATAAGCTCTACTTTGCTCTTTCTTGCCCCTATTTTTTTTCTTCTGATTAATGCCTTACCAAGAGTCTGGTGTGCTGTAGTACAGGTCTACATCAGGATATAGCTCCTGAATATTGCAGAGCTCAAAACAAGCCAAGAGGAGAGGAACATGCACCAATAAACTACAGAAAATCTGCAGGTTTTCCAGCCCTATGAAACTGGGAAAATACCTGCCTCGGTACTTTATGGTCAATGTGGCCTTTTTTCAAACCTGATTGCTTGCACCACAAACTATCCTCTAACAAAACAATTTCTAATAGGAAAACACAGCTTCCTAACCCTGTTTAGCTCCATGAGATAAAGCAGCCCAGATCAATTTTCTTCATGGACATCTGTAAAATGTTTTGCTTTTGAGGACAGGGTAAGTGGCCTGTTGCCATCATTTGAGTGGAGATGGGGAGGCTCCTCATTCCCAGTGAGGCTTCCCAACCACTGGCTATTTCCTTGCCATATTCCATCTGCTTGGGCTCTCAGCAGAGCTAGAAAAAACATTTCATGTGCATTCAAAGCACTCCACAGATCGTAGTTAAATTTCTCAGCATGTAAAGTAGAGTTATTAGTGTTCTGCTCTTGGCTGAAGGGATTTCCCCACAAAAGCCGGGTTCTGAATGAAGAGGAGGGGGATATCCAGTGCTGTTCCCTTGGGGACACCTGGCCATGAAGCAGCACGGACAAGAGCTCTGGGTTACACTCTGCAAAAGATAGGGAAAAAAATAATGCACTTTATTGCCTATATGTACAACTGATCCCAAGCATCTCACTCTCAAACTGGTGAGTTCAAAAAAAAAACAACATCCTTTTTATCCTGTGAACATTACCTCAAAAAATTGTGTTTAGCCATAATCTCCAAGTTTCTGGCAAGGAAGAAGAAGCAGGAGCTGATATTTTTAATCCCTAGGTAAAAAGAAGAAAACATTACCTGCCTTAACTCCATCCTTTTGCTGCCCTTTGGAATTAAGAGAGGGAATTATTTCTGCACAGCAAAGGACCAGCCCATCCAAAACAAAACACCCAAAATCCAAAACACCCAGCACCTCATTTTACTAACACAAGTTCTTGAAGTGCTATTATGGTCATCTCTCTAACTCCAACAGTATCTGAAGAAAAACAATAGGCAGGAAGAGAAGCAGGGAACACAAATGGTGTAAAGTTTTAAGTGTGGATACAAGTGCTTTATTAAATATTGTCTGCCAAATGTTCTAATGCTGGAGGAACTTTGCCAAACAGGAATTTGGCTCTGTGTACTTCTTTGTCCATTTATTTGGTTTCTTTAAGCTTTATCCCAGCTCTCAATTTAAGGTACTCTGGAAGCACAAGAAGGTCTAAGATAGTGATGCCCCTCTTAAATATTTATCAAGAAACTCACAGACTGGTCCATTTTCAGGGAAACCCTTGAGCAGAATTTAACTTTTCAGTAAAGGCCCCACTGTGATGGCTGCACTTATACCTGTGCTGAAAATTTTACAGATACTCCACAAATCCCAGTTTTGCTTTCTGATAATCATGAATACAAAGAACATTGCTTTTTCCTTCATCCATTGACTGGTATTTACAGCAGCTGATTATTCCCTTTCTACAGCCTCAAACCACAAAATCTCTTTGTTTGACTAGATAATAAGCTAGCAGCAAGTGGTGTTTACTTAAAGCATCTTCAAAGAATCTCAGAGCACACAGGCCCCAAACAAAGCTACTCTGTACAATCCACTTGACTCGTTTACAAAACTGCAAAGCAAACCAGTGTTTTCATGTTTTATCTGAGATAAAACTCATGTGGAAAAAGACTGGTCAGATTAGTTGGGTACTTTGAACAGTGATAAAACAATATCAAATACCTTGGTTAAAAAGCCACAGGTTAGAGTTATCAGAGGGAGTAAAAGGAAGATTTTAGTCTTTCTGCTCATCAGCTGCTCCTATTTGCCACTGGAGCTAAGGACTGATGCTGAATGTATGAAGTCATTAGAATCCTTTTTATGCCTTCCATGCCAAAGCCCTTGGAATCCCCTCTCATTTTTCCTCCCAAGCCATAAGAAGCAAGGCCACCACTCTTTGCTACAAACCAGGCATGATCCTGATAAAGTGGTTTTCAACAGCAAATCTCAAGAAGCTGCAAAAATGCTCCAGGGTCAAAAAGACCTTTCTGGAGCAGGAGGATCAATCACACATAGGTCAACAACACTGAACATAGCTGAAGGTTGGTATTTCCTATAATTAATAGTAAGTATTTAAGAATATAATTACCCCTCACTAACCAAGAGTGCAGAGTTGCACTTTTACATACTTAAGTTCAAGCAGCCAAATTAGATGGACTACTCCATCTCATCATCCAAATTTTAGCTACTAGCTTGCAAAAAACAAAACAAAAAACATCAGGAGGTAGATGAGGATGATGTGTGAAGGTTTGACTCACCAGAGAAGACCTGACCAGCACAGCCATCTTTTGAGTGTGCTACAACCACAAATTCTTGGGAAGGGGCAGCACCACTGCTGCCCTGTGCCCAGTGCGCAGTGTGCCCTGCGAGGTGTGGGAAGGTGCCCTAGTTTGAACTCTGTGCTTAAGGCAAACCAGAGCTAATTTATGGATGAAGGATGAAGCAAGTGCTGCAATGCCTGGCTGCCCAGACCACAGGCATACCTCACTGTGAACAGGATTTTGGGTGCTTGGTGAAGTCAGCCCAGGTCTGGGCTCAGCACCTAGGCCAGCTTAAACAGCTCCCACCTTTGCCTGTCTCCCATCAATCACTCCCTCTGCTCTGACAGCCCACTTGACCCCAGGGCTTGCCAGGACACAGCACTAGTGAACAGATCGGGTTAAACTGCACTTCTAGGATTATTTTATCGCCTGGAGCAGTTCACTTTGATCCAATTTACCTGCTGGCTTGCCAAATGCATGCCAGGCTCTGGGTCACAGCAAGCAGGTGAAGGGAGGGGACACAGGGAATGCTTTAGGCTGCTATTGCTTGTGGGGAAAGGAGCAGTGAATCTGCCCCTGGGGTTGAGGAGCAGCTGCTGAGGATGTGGGAATCCTTTCTGGATTCAGGTGCCTTCAGTCCCTTCTGGGGCAATTTTGTCACTTTGAACTAAGGAGTCACTAGCTGACAGACGCTCTTTAGTGTTGCTCTGTTATTTGTAATTAAAATTTAAACCTTCCCTGTGACAATGTCACTGTACCAGCCTTCTAAATGCTCTTTTCCCTAAAACCCCACTAATTTGCCGGTATCATGCTGTTGATGAGTTGCTCAAAACAGAACACATGTTGCTAAGGGCCATAAACACAGGGCTGTTACGTCCTTGTCTCAGAACCCAGTGCTTGAGGGCACTGAGCCTACCATTTAATTAACAGCCATTGGAGCTGGGAATTGCACACGCTACAGGAGCAGCCAGTGTAGAAACACCATCTGTGCAGACGAGTTGGAAAAGGGGATCTCTCATCCCTGCAGCCTGGGGAGCACAGAGGTGTCTGGCTTCCATCTCCACGGCTGTCTTAGCCACCACATTCGTAAACGCAAAGCTCGTGCCAGCACACGGAGTATTTGTGGTTTGAGGCTGTGAGGCAGCTCTAGGTAAGCCACAAATGTTTGTGTCCCAGAGCAAGCATTTCCAGGGTACCCAGACAATCCAGAAGAATGGCTGTGATTGAGCTGTCAGGCAGATGCACAGACTCCTGTCTAGACATACAGATCACACATCAGGCCAGGGCAGGTGGATGGACACACATGTGGGAATGTGGGTGGCAGCAGGAAGATGAAGTGAGCGGTGTTCCACAGCACAGCAGATGTCCCAGCTTTAACCAGAGCCAGATGCCCTTGCAGGGATTATCTGGCACGTGTCCTCCTCGGTCTTCCTTGTGCCCATGTGAGATTTGGTGTTTGCTGTTGTGTTTAAGAGTGCAGCATCATAACAAATGGATTCGAGAAGAGAAAATAATTTGAGGGTAAGTTGAGCTTTTAAGTGTTTGCTCCCAAATTATAACTTGTTTCCTTTAAGGGAAACCTATGTACACAATTCTCAAAAACTGGAGCCTCAGCCCTTTGTTGGAGATTCACTTCTTTGGGAACTACAGTGGAATTATCAATTGGACTGCGAAGCAACATTCCCTCTTGCCCCAGGTTTAAGTGGGACAGATGATCCCAATCAATGCTAAAAGCTCAGGCTGGGCAGGTTTCAAATCACTGCTGAGCAGGACACACCAGTCAAGATATAACTTAGCAACAAAACTTTCCTTCCAGCAAAGTATCAATACATCCAGCTGGACATCTGCCCAGACCACAGAGCTGTTCAAACAGCCTTGCTGGAGAATTCAGTGCCCCAGAAGTCAGTCTCCAAGCCAGAGTCTCCCAATAACTTTAACAATAAAGTCTCTGCACCCAGGCATTAAAAGGAGGCAATGCTGTCAGTGACCAGAGGAAATGGCAAGTCCCTTGCTAGTTCAATAAGTAATTACATACCCTGTTTGTGAAAAATGTTCCCTGCCAATGGAAACTTCATTTTTAATAAGTTTTAAGAGGCTATTTTTTTTAATAGCCACTCTATAAAGCAAGCTGGGAATAAATACCCATCAAAATCAGATCTAGAACTCAGTAATAAAGCAAAAAGCAAATGCAATGGGTTTTACTTGGTAAACTTTCTCTCCCATGTTCCCAGGCCCCACAGCCTCACTGTGCTGTGCTCTCTGCAATCCTTTCAGCAACTCCCCCATCTCCACTAAAACCCAAACTGGACAGGCCAAGCTCCCCATATCAAATCACATGGCTTTTTACAAATTATCTGGATCTTTAGCCCTCAGTCCTCTTTCCTAATTTTTTCCCAGCCCCTCCTATCTCATTTCCCTCTGCACAGAACACAAACCAGTCCTGAGACACAAACTGGATCAAACAGGTGCCATCCATCACAGCATTATGGACAGAACAGGCTGTGACAGAACTGCAAGGAAGAAAAATATCTTAAAAAAAACAAAAATATCATGTTTTTATACGTATATCAAGCAAATCCCTAAGCATGAGTATTAAAATACAGCCTGCCCTTGGGAATTCTGTTTTAAATAAGGCTGATCAGGTCCAGACAGAGCAGAAGAAACTTCTATTTTGCCCCATGAGCATGAACCTCCTGAGGTTGTTACTGCCCACATCCCTTGGGACACTGGCTCAAACTGGAGGCATGAGGAAGCCAAAGGGACAGGCTAGTTAGATTATATAAACTTATTTTGCTGGTATAAAAATAAACAGAACTTGAATTACTTTTTTCTGAAAGCACTTAAAGCAGACATTATTTTTTTCAAGCCTTCCCAAGGTTTTTTAAGGATGTTCCTCAAATTTTTAAGACAAATATTAAGAGTACATTTTGACTACCAGAAATAAAAATGTTTTGAAAAACAATTTTGCTGGAAGTTTTATAACTTAAAAAAAAAAAAGTTGTCATTAAAAATACTTCACAGAGGTGCCTTTCTGTGGAAAATTTTGGTTTTGAAAAGCTCATTGATTTTCACATAATTTTTTGGACTGCTGCTAAGAGGAGAAAAGCTGCTCCCATTTCTAGACAGGAATTTGGATGCAGAGATTTTTGGGGTAAATGCATCCTCACCTTGGCTTTCAGCTCCACAAAGCCTCATCTGGCTGCATTTCCTGACAAAACAGTGAAGCCATACCTGGAGCTTCCTACTGTAAAATACAATCTATTGGTCAGGATGCTACAGCCACCAACTAAACAGCAGGGCAGTGGTCAGTCCTGCATTTCCATGGATGCAGAGCTCATGAAGGCTGGAATGCCCTCTCCATGCACCTGGGACCCCAGGAAGAGTCATGGCTCTTTTGAAGTGTGATTACAGCTGTGCAAATAATTACATTTTAGTTCCCTGGCTTGACTTGAAAACATACTATTCTGTTTCAGATCCATCCAAAATGATTTAAAAAGGTTGAGTGCACCAAGAAATAGAAATCATCCGGCTCCCACCTGGGGTCAAATGAAACATTGCATTTCCAGAAGGAGAGAGATAAAATATCATTTTAAATGTCAATTGTTAGGCAGTGACGCTTCCCTCTGCACACAACAGCAATGAAACAGCTTTGAGGGGCTTGCAAATCTCTGCAAATACACAGCCCTTCCAGAAGGCACAAAGATTGTCACAGAATGGATAAGACAGGAGGCACAACCAAGTGGCTGTGGGGCTCACACCACCCTGACACCTTCCCTTGCCCCCTGCCTTTTGTCCCAGAACTCACAGAGCTGGGCTGAGGGGTGCAGAGGATCATTCCCATGGCCCTGCCTCCTCTGGGGTTGTGCTCTTGTGCTCCCAAAACTCCATCCACACATTGACTCCTCACAGCAGGCCCAAGCTGCAAAGTTGGTTCTTGACTGGATTTGCATTTGGCTCCTCCTCTCCTTTGCAGGAAAGGCTTGCAAAGGTTATTTCTATCAAATCCCTGATATCAAGTTTCCAAAGGGAAAGGCAATGCAAGTGCTAAACAGCAAAATATTAAATGCTAGAGGTTCCAATGCCAGCAAGTCCAATAGTATTATGCCAAGGTGAGTGCTGATCCAAATCACACAGTACTCCCAAACACATTTGGAAAACAAAATGTGCTATTTATGTCTTTCCTGCCAGTATGATAAAATAATCTGGAATGTGATTTTGGCTAATTAAAATGATCTTCCCAAATCTGGTTCTTGTCTGCTCTCCAAAGGCAGAGGAAACCACCGAGAGCACTGCCATCACTTGCTGTGTGATGAGACCCCAGCTGGGACACACATGGGACAGAGCAGCCCTGTGAGGCCTCAGGGCATGGATCTCCTTCTGGAGGAGCCCCTCATGCCAGAAGAGCCCCACAGAAGTCAACAGGAATCCATATGACTGAGATTTTGTGGCCTGAGCTGGGCTTACATAGGTGGGGTGGATGAAAGATGACAAATGCCATTTCCTGACACCAAATGCCAGTTCTCATCTCTTGGGATTGTTAGCCCAGCCTGGCTGTAGCAACACAGCTCCTGCTGTTATCCTGAATATAAATCCACACTGAGCTCTCCCCTTCAAGTAGTTTGCATATAAAGTGAAGCTGGCATACTTTGGCACATGAAAACAGATTTAATGAAGGCCTGGTTTAAAAGTGCTTGGTACTTGCCAAGAATATTTCACCAAATCCAAGCAGGCAGCGGGCCAGGCTCTCACTGTTCCAGATGCATTGGGCTCCTATTCCGAGAGCATGGATGAGTCACATGGACAAACCCCAGGCTTGGTGTGGAGGACAGAGGAAACAGCCTGCTCCAGTGTGAAGACATGGAGCCAGTGGGAGCCTGTGCATTGCTTTAGCAGCCTTGGATCTGCACCTGGGAGTGTTTGTGTTCCCAACATGCATTTCCCTAAAAATAACCCACCACTGGGATACCTCCTCCAATTCTCCCTCTGTCATCTCCTCAGATTTTAGTTTGATTATCAGAAGTCAAACTTCTCCTGTATTTTTCCATGTTCATTCTCTGTTTGATAGCACAGAATAACCTCAAAATCCCAACCAATGTTCTTCAGACCCTGCAGACTCAAGTCCAACAGTGAATGAGACAGCTTAATTATTTGCCTTTTAATTAAATTAAAGCTACCATGTTATATTAAGAAGAACTTTTCCTCTATTAATTGTTAAATCAGATTCCTAACATAGCATAAATTATAGTTAATTGATAGTTACCTAACTTGCATATATAACAGAAGGAAAAAGTGACAACAAATAAAATTCCATGATAAAAATCTTCAGGCACCACTGTTTAGAAATTTCTGATTTAAAGTTTAGATTTGCCTTCCAGCTTCTGGCTGGAGCAGAGGATTGAACAAAAATGGTTTTGTATTTATATTTAACAAGATGTGAGAAAAGGGCCTGAGGTGAAGCTGCTGGATAGGAGAAGACACAAGGTGGAGGATCAGTCACAGCAGAAGGGGGACCTGAGTATTTGAAGATTGCTTGCACCCAACCTAATTCAGTGTGGAACTGAGGGTGGAGAACCATGAAGACAACATGCATGGAATGGGTCAGTTCCTCATGGAATGGTCTGATATTGTCAGGCAGCAGTAAATTGTTTTAACAAACAAGTCAGTCCTTCTTTGGGCAGGACTTACCCTGATTTCCAAAGGCCCCTGGCCAGGAGACCCCCGAGCCTGAGTCCTGCATGGCTCCTGGGTTTCCAGCCTTACAAACTGAATGTGCCATAATCACAGTTTGCTACTGCAGTCTCTCCTTCACTCCTTGTGCTGATGCTCCAGGCAAAGTTTCACTGCAATGCACATACCCCAAAAAATGCGCCTGTGGTTTTGGAAGCCTAAATTTGAACTTCTTAATAGCATAACAAAAACAACTGAGGAGTTACTCAGTGCATCATCCATGGCATTTATTAATCTTAGATCACCCATGCTCACTGGCTGCTTTTCTGAGTAGCCATCAGCAGAGATTTATTTCCTTCCAAATTATTTCTCCCTTCTTGGATCAGAAGGGACCTATATGAAAAAGTCATCCTTTGGAAAAATACAGTAAAAGAAAAACTCTATCCTAAATTTCTCCTTTTCAACACAGTCTGCATTACAGTAGCTTGCAGCAGAATAATTCAAGAGACAACAAGAGACTCTTCTGTGCCTTTCTGCCACAGAAGAGGCTGAGAGAGACAGTTAACACTTAATGTTTACATCCTTCTCTAGACAGACGGTTGTTTTTCTTGCCCAACCAAATACGTACATCTGGCCTGTCTCCAGTGCCCCGGTGGTGCTGCTGTTGTACTTTACCCTGTCTTCTGAAAAAGGTTTTTTTTTTTGCTTTTTCTAACAAACCAAACTAAACACCATTTCTCAAGCTCACCACTTGAGCAGCAGTCACTGCTTACTCTCTGAAAACCCTGGAAATGCAATGACAGCAGCTGAGTACTCGTTACCAGCACTGTTGCTTCTTCTCACGGTTCAAATGCCTTCAGCAGCAAAATAGCTGCAGTTTAATCTTCTGCAGCTCCTTCTGCTAAACAGGGTAACAGTGTCAAGTGCCCATTTACACCTTTCTCCATAAATCTGTTTTTTACTCAGGGCTGAGAATTTTGCTGATGAAAAACTCCAGCAAAGGCCTTTCCCTTGACACCAGCAAGAGTTGGATCAGCCCTATAGCAGCTATAAACATGAGACTTCTCTGCCTCTAACAAAACTTGTGAGCTCCTGTGCTTGGAATTTTACACTTTTCAGTCCAAGCTCATCAGAATCTATTTCTGGAAGCTTTCAACAACATCCCAGTGAGGGCCTTTCTTGGTCTTGCAAACATACAGTGTATCTTTACATCCAGCCAGTGAAGAAGTGAAGGCAATAAATAAATAAACCTGTGAGTTCTCCTTTTCTTCAGCATGCCATTCATTTCTAAGTGGCTCAGACAGCAGAATGTTATAACCATAGTGAAGCAGGACTTCCCTGCACCAAGAGGTTGCAGCTCTGATTTTTGACTGAGCCATTTGTAAGGGATTTCACCTTAAGGCAGAAAACCTGCCAGCAGCAGAGCATGGCTGGCTTCATGTTCAGTCAAAGCACCACGTCCATGAGTTTCCTCAGGCCCTGGGAGGATGTCCTAAGCCCAGTCAAGTATAAAAAGGAGCCTTTCCAAACTCTTCATGCACTGAGTTAGGCAAAAATACCACCATTAAGGTTGCTCTTGGAACATCTCTTTTCCTTCTCATTAGTCATAGAGTTACTTGGCCTAAGCCATCTGTACTTTTCCAGCTGAGGTTCATCACTGACTTCCCAACAGCTTCCTTCCAAACTAGTAGTGATTACATGAACATAATTAAGACACTATAATCCTCTTAAGTTTAATTAACACCTCTTAAAGTAATGGTTCCCCCGCACAGATCCCAAATCAAGGGGAATTTCACTCGAGTACCCAAATGGGTTTGGGCTGGTCTCCAAAAAGCTGCTCCATGCACAATATTATGAATTTCCACAGGAGAAAAATAAACCAAAGCTATGGCTAATGCAGCATTTTCCTAGGGAATCCCCTGTCCTTTCTCCACCACCACAAAGGATGAATCATTTGTAAAATGAGACAATATAGTACAGACACAGGAAGATTTTTTGAAGATGAATGAAGGGATCATATAAATACAGCACAGATAAAATGAGTGTACATTAGTCAGATATATTTACTTTTCACAGGCAGCCAATTTCACCTTACTGTCACATAAAAGCCTGGCAAACTTTATGTGAAGGGTGGGCATATGTATCAAAGGAAATATTGGCAGAACATGCTCCTAAATTTAGTATTTACATTAAGTGGAGCTATTTCAAAGAGTGATTTTTCCCCCATTTTAAATTATTAATAAACTCCACCATAAGATCAAAAATCAGAACTTCAAATACTCTGAAATCAGGACTCCCATCTTCATTGAAAGAATGATTATGCAAGTGTTAGCAAGCAGAAGGATAAAAGGAGAGATATATAATTGGATCCATTGGTTATATATGGTAGAAAATGGCACATCAGTTCAGCCCTAAGACTGGACACTGAATTCCCAGAGAAATAAAAAACCAGTTGATGTTTTTAGTGAAGAGCAGAGAAGATACCAGAGAGCATTCTCAGCTTCCCACTGACAAAAGAACTAAAAGGAAACCTAAAATCTCTGGATTTGGGTGCCAGGCTTTGCCTTTAGATCTAAAGAACAGACACTGAACATTCAAAAGGCAGCATCAGGCTGGAACTCACACTGAACATCAGGAACAGGAATGCAGAGTGGAAACAAAGATAAAGAAAGACATTCATTTGTACTGCCAGCAGAACACAAGAGAGTAACATATGAACTAGCAGGAGTGTACACCACAGCCAACAAGTGCTAGAACTCCTTTTACAGCAAAACCAGGAAGCCATCTGCAAGGATTAATTCAAGCCACCTCTGCATTCACAGGCAGGTTGACTACAGATTTTTATATTAACCACTCTGAGGGGTGCTATAAAGGAAAGAGACAATTTCAGGTGCCTGCATCAAATCTTAGAGCATGCAAGCTCTGGAGAGTGAGGGGATGAGATGCTTCAGGCTCTCCTGTGGGAAGGATGCAGCACAGAGTGGCACCAGCTCTAGATTATGAAGCTGTGTCATGATGTGGTGCCTCTGTAGAGGGAAGGTTGGAATAGTCCTTTGACTTCTCACTGTCCTTTCAAGTGTTCACACAGCTACACCTATGTTGCTTGGCAGTTTCATGAAGATATTTTCATACTGTTGGTAAAACAGCAGAGAATTCCAGTCTTTCTGGATGTGTGAGCCATGGTTTCCTGCTGTCTCAGGAACCTCTGTGTACCTTAATCATTAAGCTTTAAACAGAAAGTGATAGGAAATGGATGTAAATCCTTGGAGGTGAAGCTAAACCATTCCCATCAACCAGATATTGTCTTTTGTCCTCATCAAGTTCTCTGGGGCCAACCCTTCCCCAATTTTTGTAACAGCAGGAGTCTGGATCCATAGTTTTTATCCATGAAACAGGTTACAGAACTCAGGATTATGGATCCTTGTGTTATTTAAGTTAAAGACTCTTAACTTACAAGCAGCAGCTGAGTCAAGTATCTTAAGGCAGCTACTAGATGGGGACAAAGTGTGTACTGGTGTACACACACCCTCTGTTAATTGGGATATCCCAAATGAGCTGCAGCCTTGATGACTGATAAGGAGGGACTCAAGACCTCTTTTTCCTCCCTAGATTCACAGACCTGCAGAATAATTGCATCCCTGCTTCCATAGGAGGCATACCTCAGAAGAGTTGCACATCAGGATATCCTGATAGGCAGGAGGGAATATTTTTGGGCAAGAATCATAATTCTTTCCTGACTGCTAACATCTGTTTGCTAAAACCTACAGAACTTCCCTGGAGTTTTGAGGTTTAAAAACATTGCTTGAAGATGACATACGAAATATTATTAAAATGTGCCTCATAATACACACCCAAAACCCCCCAAAGAACATTTCATATTTTCAGTCTTTGGTCAACAAAACTTTTTTGGACTGTTTTTAGCTCCTTAAATGATGGGTATTTAATTAAAAATGACTCTATGTACCAGTATTGGGAGGGAGCTAGACAGCCAGAAACCCACAAGACCAACTTTGAACTAGGCTATGATTGGAAAACAGTGGTTACATCCAACATCATCACCTTATTGGGAACTGGGATCATTTGCAAACAGTGAGCCATGGAGTACAGGTAAACAAATAGTAGACAGATATTTCCCATCTCAGACATCCTTGGAAAGCCTGCAATGCTGCAGCATTACTCCAGGAAACTGAAGTCACCATTCAGGAGCCTCATTCCTCCCTGGACACAGCTGTGACTTGCCAGCACTCTGCTGACCTTCTGCAGCCACCACTCCTCCTCCTCCTCCTGGATTATATGCATTAACACTGATCTCCCACAGTCTTGGTCTGCACTAAAATTTCTGGGCTTTTTCTTACTCTTCCTTTTCCCCTAAAATCACTTCCATTCACATTTGTGATTTATGAAGCTTTGCCTTCACCACCCCTCATTTGCTTTGTGACACTGAGTGACTGGCTCAGGTAGATGGATGAGACATTTTTAAAATCCCAGCTAGAAACTCCCATGTCTGGAAACCCAGGAATTGGCAGAATGTGGTGAAGGGAGACCTTCACCAAGTAGCCAGAGAAAGGCACTCCTTTCTGCTGATAACACAGAGCATAAAAGAAATAGATGTACACCGCTATTTAAACATAGGTGACTCCTTTTTTGGAAAATTTTTTGAAGATTCTAACTAGAAATTTAGCCTTTGATTCTTAAGTCATGAATGACTACACCTGCCCTGCTTATCTCCTCCCTGCAGGTCATGCAGATAAAGAGAGTTCTCTCTTGTACCTCTCTTCAAGCTAAAACAAATAACACTTTCAGTCACCTCTTGCACAAAAGCCATTCTGCACCCTTGATCTATTTTTATCCTTCTCTGTATACTTTATTCTCTTTTTGGGTATCAAATAGCACACAAAGTCCTTAAGGGAATGATGTGCTGAGAATCTATACGTTGCCACAAGTTTAGTTTATTGTGTTTTATGTTTTGATAGTTCTTAAAATCATTTGATCTGCTTCTTACCTCAGCTGAGTGGCTATTTTTATACAATCACCTATTGCAGCTTTTATGGAAAAAACTGGGTTTCAAAACATTCCTACTCACCAGGAGTTGGAGTTGCACATGGATGATGAAATCCCAGGCTGGTCACACAGGGGACAAAGCCATATTGGTCTGGAGGATGTGTCAGTCTAAAGTAACAGCTCCCTGAGCTCAGGAACCAAGAGAGCATCCCAACCTGACCTGTCACACCTGATGTGCACACAGTTCTGAAAATCTGACACCACCTCCACCAGCAAAGGACAGGGCAGGACTTCATCCTTCAGGCAGGCGACAGGCAAACATCAGCCTGACCATAATGTGTGTTTATGTATGTATAAATACATATGTTTATATAGGTACACATATAGGGAGATTTTTAATAAAGTCACTTTGAACTTTATTTTTAGGCCAGCTGAAAGCCACAGATGAAGAGACCTGCTTTTTGGTAGGGATCCAGCTGTTCACATTTTCAGCATCTGGAATGCTAATGAGGCCAGCTCTATTTAAATGAGCTCCCTAGCACTGCTTGGGCCAGCTTCCCAAAACAGCAGCCAAAGAGCACTTAGAGTAATGTGCTTCATAAAAGATGAAAGGATGGCTAAATACCTGTTTAAGCCTTGAGTGAACCCCCTTTCTCCAACAAAACTCAGGTTTTTTTGACAAGGTCAAAGCTATTTCTCATGTTTGTTTCCTTCAGACCTATTGGAGTCCATCAAAGCACATTGCACAGGCTCAAATCAGCTCTGATGCTCCATGTGCTACTGATTGGACTGAAAACCTGCCCCCTTTAAAGACTGCCCAGCACACAGACACCTCTGGGGCCCCTCATCCCCACTCTTCCACATCAGTAAGGAGAAATCACTTTCAAACAGAGCATCAGAAGGAATTTGTCTTGCCTGGGCATGCACCAAGTATTTGGAAGCTTCATCATCGTTGTGTGGTGTAAAACCTGGGGCCCAGCTTACACAGGCCACCTTCTGCCTTTGTAGTTCTCAACAAGCCATGCTATCCCTAAGATATAATTAAGTACAAAATAATCTACTTCCCTCCTCCTTATATCTGATACCTTTGACAACTTTGTTTTGGTTCAGGTTTATGTCAAGACCTGGCATGGTGCAGTATTTCTTATTTATGGACAAATAGACTAAGATTTTCTCAAATGTGGCAGCCTACGATAGGTCAAGTGCATTTGCTGTAATTGAACTCCAAAAAGGAGGCAGGAAAAGGTTCTCTCTTTTCTAACCCCACAGAGAAAAGTAGGTTTCTTCCAGTAAGACACAGAGAAAGTCAAGATAATTTTACTAATGCCTTCCCAAACTCCATTTCCAATCAAGCTGACAGTAATTCATGGAGCTTCATGCCAGCACCGAGACAGCCATCGAACATGATAAGTATTAACTTTTTATATGAAATCTAAAAACCAGCTCTGTCTAGACAGGAAAGGATGAGTAATCAAGCTTGCCAATCAATCCAGCTGCATAGGTTTGTAAGGATATTTGTTTTAGTCAGCATTTCACTTTGCACTGGCAAGTTCCACCTTCTGCTGATACTCCTTAATATGTTCCAGTTTAATTTTCTAACCCCAGGCTCATGAGGCATCTAATGAGAGGTGTCCCTTTACTTCCAACTGGCTGTGCCTTCCAGCTTTGCACAGCTCCTGTTTCTCCTGGCCTAGAGAACAGAGGAAACCTTTTCATAGATAGTTAAAATCCAGTCTGGTGAGTTACCCTAATACAGGAGTTGTCTTGCTCCAGTGAACAGGGCAGTCAGTGGGAATCCCATGGGAGCATATTCTGCACATGGGACTGCACATTTGACATCAGCCACTCCACCCAGTGCCATTAGCTGCTCTTCTTTTTGGTGTCACCTGATTTTTCAAAACTTAGCAGAATGTATTAATATTCTCTGGAGGAGAGGGGAACCTTGGCCATCAAAATGTTTATGAGAATATCCTGAGTTTGTTTAATCATGAGGTTTTGATCTTTCCTTTGCTTTCCAATAGAAGAGTCAAAGATTTTCAGAGGCTGTTCAAGCCTTGAGATAATTGGTGACTTTAGGAATTTTAGGAGAGCTTAGGACTGCTCTCAAGACACAGTGCAGAAGAGGTTTCAACCTGTGGGGCCCTGTTTGTCATCAGCTGCTTACAGATTCACCCACCTATTACCCTGAATTTGGGAGGTGACCTGATTTGTGGCCATTCCTGTTGGCTCTCTGCAGACACAGCTCTGAAAGGAGGAGATCATTTTTCCAAGACTGGTAAAAGAGTTCCCCAGATGAAAAGACAACTCCCAAGAGCTTTGGCTCCCACAATGGCACTGGCTTGGGGTGAGTGGCCAGTTGGAAGAACTGCTCAAAAATCAGTGGGATTTTTTTTCCCATATGTGTATATTGTAGAAGAGTACCTATGTTATGGAAGTGTTTCAGAATTTTTCTTCTATTATTTGTGGAACAAGAGTAATCAATATATTCAGATACTGGAGAACAGCCCAAATTCCCAAAGTTTCACTACAAGAGAGCCTTTGTCAGGTCTCATGCCAAAGTTTATTATTAAATGTTTGGTGCTGTTACTCAGAGGTGTCAGTCACTCAGTCAGGGCACAGACACGACTCCTGATGGCAAAGGGAACTGTTCCCAGCTCCTTCCCCTCTCACCTCCAACCTGCCTCAGGAGAACTAAGAACAGCCACAAGCAAATTCACATTTGCCAACCCACCTGTGGGTGGGCTTCATCACAACACGTGATATTTCATTTCCCCATGTCAATGGTGGAAAACTACATGTTTGTGTAGAAAGCAAGCAGCCAATAATCCATATCCTCCTTTTAGTTCCTTTGGATGAGTTCAACTTGTTAGAAGAAGGCTTTTGGCTCTGATAAGCAGAGGAAATGGAAAAGCCCAGGTTGGCCTTTATCTGAGATTTGCTTGTCTCGCTCTGTGGTAGGTTTGAAACAAGTGAGTTTTTTGGATAGCACAGTGGTTGGCTTCTGCATCCATGGCAGGTTTAGGCTCAGCCTGAGTGGGATTCAAGATGAGAAGAGCTGATAGAAATGAATGGCCAGATAAAAAGCTTTCTCTGGAGAGTTTCCAATACTGACACCTATGCAAACTGAACTCTGGCACAAAATCTGGAGGAATAGTTGGCTTGGATTTGTCGTGTTTCCCTTGCACTGTGGGAAGCCTGTAACCATAGGCAGGATTGTTATCACCTCTGCCTTAAACATAATACCTAGCCCAGCTTAGTTTTGTCTACAGTGATTAAATGCCAGCGCAAAATGTACATGTATACATCAAATTTCATCATGGAATCACAGAATGGTTTGGGTTGGAAGGAACCTTAAAGCTTTTCAAGGTCCACCTTCCACTATCCCAGGTTGCTCCAAGCCCTGTCCAATCTGGCCTTGTGCACTTCCAGGGATGGGGCAGCCACAGCTTCTCTGGGAAACCTGTGCCAGTGCAAGGAGAAAGTTGGATATGGAGGATCCTGTGCCATTTTTTACTTGAGGACATGAGCCATATTAACACAAAAGAGAAATTTTTAAGGTAACTCCCTTTGGGAATGGGACATGTGGCTCTCCAGGCTGTTGGGCACACCAAGCATCTTCTTTTCTCATGGAAACAGCAACAGAACAGGCAGACATATGAACACGTACATGAATGACTGCTGTCTGCATGACAGCTTGGATGAACATGAAATTAAAATAAAGTGTTCAAACACAGTGTTGGAGGGCAAAGTCACTGTGCTGCCACTGCTGGCCCTCCACTGTGGCCTGAAAATGGGCCAGGGAGAGAAGAACATAAAGCCACCCTCCCCTTAACACTGCATAGAAATACAATCAACATTATTAAGACACAGGAGAACTATGTGAAATATGAAAGATGAAGAGGAGAAGAGAGGCACAATTTCCAGCCCTTAAACAGCACTTTTCAAAAGTGTATTTAAAATAGGCATTTCCTACCCACACAAATCTGGCTCTGGAGTTAGATGAGTTTGGGACATGGAAAGTTGGAGCCTTTCAGTCCTTCAGGCACATATTTAAATGGATTTTGAGGCTGTTGAAGAAGCCTATATTTCAGGTATAAGTCAGATACTATTTATACAAAGAGGTTTGGTTTGAACACCCCCTCCTCAAGTTTAAATGTGAAAAACTGAGTTCCATCTTAGAAACCCAGCTCTTTGTATGGAACTGGCAGCATTAAAGGGATCTTTTCAGCAATCTTCCCCAAAATCATGCAGAAACACTTCACACATCATTAAGTCTCAGAACGTTCTTGGTTTCAACACATGCATGACAGTAATATATTGATAGATTTTTACCAGGCGTTCCAGTGTCCCAGAAAAGACACCATAGATGTGATAGAAGATCATAAAATATTCCCATCATCTTTCCAACAGCTCAGTCATAGGCAACATTTTCATCCATACTGGGTTTGCATGTGCAGAACAAGACTCACTGAGTAGGTTCTGGTGAATTGGGAAAAGTGTTAACCTAGCACCCCTTGGTTAGTGCAGAAAGCAGTTAGATTATATTATAAAGATTATCTTAAAAATACTAAGCCTTGCTGAATACTAATGATAAACAGGAAAAGCAACCACAAATAAATGATTAGACAGGCAACCAAATCAACTACAAAATGGATCTGGTTCTAGATAAACCAAGTTATTTATCCATGATAGAAAGAGCCAGTAGAATAAGCTTCTGGAGGTCTGCAGCTGGACCACTGTGATTTCTTTTACACCAGCTGGCTAAGAGGTTATATATGAGAAAGCACCACTAGATTTGAGACTCAAGGTTTCATTTTCTTTTAGACTGAGTTAGGTCAGTGGCAGACGTGTAAACATCCTAAAGGCTCCCAGGCACACGACTAAGTTAGGAGCTACTCTAGGCACACTAAGATGCAGACTGACACTGATTAAAAACTTTTTTTAAAAAAAATTCTTAGTGAAAGTATGGTCACATTTTTTAAAGCATCTCAGAGATTTGGAAGATTAAGTGATTTGTATTATTGTCAATACTATTTTAGGCTCTCTCTGAAGATGCATAAACAGAACACTTAGTTCTTTATTATTTTTGGATTCCCCACCTGAGCTAGCTTAAACTTCAGGGAATATTAGGCACAATTATACCTAAAAGCTGAGAATAAGTATGGTGTTGCATCCTTCTCTAAATCAGGACAAACACAAGATAAAAAAAGGAGCAATTCCTGGCTAATAAGACCTGGTCGTAACCCATACCTCAGAGCATTCCTAGTACATTATAGAAGATACACACAATGACTGAAAATAATATTTGCAAAAACAGAAGGAAACCAAGACTATTTCCATTTCCTGGCTCCTGTTTCACTCTCCAGTGAGTGGTTATTATATACAGGAGCTGGTTGTTCATGTGAATTGCTGGTCATCAGGATTCATAGACATTTTACAGCTCCTTAGTCTGGAAAAAGCTCATCAAGATGTGAAACAGGTCAAGGATTTATCAACTGCTTATAAGGTAACCTTTCATCAGGCTCTCAACTTCACACCTTTTTTATATATATTATATATATTTCTATTTGGCTTGCAGCAAAATCAGTCATGTTTAGTGAAAAACAGATTTTGAGACAGTGTTGCCAAGTCAGTCATTGTTCAGATTCCCACCCAAGGTGTAGTTCCTGCAATGCTGCTTACTTGGAACAGGAACTCAGTGGGGGACAACTGTGCTGCTTGATGTAGATGGTGAGCCCTGTATTCACTCCCTGAGGTTTTAGAATGTTCAGCTGGATGGGGAAAGAGAAGCATCTCCACACTGCTAGCACTTTCCAGGCAAAGATGTGAGAGGTACAAAACCCACACTGAAACCCCTTCAACTTTAATAAAGTTATTGCTAGATGATATGGAAGGGCAAGACTGACTCCAGCTCTTTGCACCACCAGAAAAATAATGTGTTGAAACTTCCCAAGGTGCTTTGACATCTTCTGCAGGTTTCAGTGTCCCTTGTCTTTCAAGGCTGAGACTCTGGCTCTGTCCTGCTCAGGCAGAGAGTGGTGGCAGAGGTTGTACCCTCGCACCCACACAAACAGAGCCACATCAGCACAGCACGGGGAGGAAACGTCTGGAGCCTCCAGGCTGAGATGGGGCATTTCAGCACTGCCACTGCAGACAAGGCATTCACAGCAGTCAACTACTGAGCCTGTGTATTTAAGGACTCAGTAAATAACTACTCAGGGGTTGGTTTTTTTCAAACATACCAATGGTATTTTCATCAAAAGAACCTTTTAACAGAAATAGACGAAGGAGAAAAAAAAATATTTATTCAGCGTGTGTTTCAGGGAAGCGTCGCTGGCTGGCGTTTTATGGTAAATGATTACGGTGTTCTGGGACAAACAGACCTGGCACGTCAGACTTACTCCTGTCCTTGAACTGGGACAGGTGCAGGAGGAATAGCCTCTGCCTTGTCTGCTCTGGTCCTGCTGAAGGAGAAGGGATTTTTCCACCCAGTCTGCTTGAGAATAGCACTTTAATGGCCAGAGTCACTAGAGCACAACATTGTCCCCATCATTGTGACTCTCGCTTCACCATCTCTTCCTGAACCTTCCCAAAGAGGTACTGGAAGTGATGGGTTTGCCATCACACTCCCCAGAACTTCTGAGCTGCTGCGTCACACAAATGTTCAGCTCCTCTTTTGAAAGAAAAGCTGCAGACACATCTGTACCTGGTATTCATTTACATGTTCTAGGGACCTTTTAATAATATAGGCCAGAACAGTTTCTGAAAAGGGAGAATAAAGTTGTTCTAAGGAGTAGGCCATAACCTTGCTTCTCATCTAGAGAAGGTTCTTCCCTAGTTCCTGTTCCTATCTTCAGGCAAGAATTTTAGGTGGTCTCTCTTTTAGGAGCATTTAGGAAATATCCTTCTCTGCAGTCAGCTGCTCTTAAGTCTGCCTGCAACATCAGATGCTGGCAGGAAAGGATGGATCCAGTTGGACTAACACTCTGAAAGCTGCTCCTACCAGGACCTTTCTCACAACTGCTCAGACAGTCTGGAATAGTATTTCTCTGGAGTGACTCATGTGATGGCATATAGTCAGTAAGGCTGGGGCCTTTTGTATACATGGATACAAGGCCATGCTGTGCCTCTGTTCAAAGCAGGGAGAGACACAACTGTTCCACATCCAGTGTGCAAGCAGAGACTCGCTGCCAAGTGTGCAAAAAGGGGCGCTTGAACCAGCCAGCAACTCACTCTGTTCTCAGTCAGCCAGCCCCACACTTGCAACAAGGTCTGGAAGCTGCAGTAATGCAAGGAATCCTCCACATACGTATTTTCGGTTGATCCCAAAAGCCGAATTTTCAGCTGTGCGTTAGGATTGGAGACCAGACTCCTGAATTGTTACTGCCTGTAAAAAACAGGGGCTCCAAGGAAGTCAGATACCTATGGATATGTATATGCTCTAGAGCTTAACATGTTGCTTGTGTCCCATCCATTTTGGAGGTTTAACCTCTTGCAGTTTCCTCTGTCACTCCAAGGACAGAGGCTCTCTCTGTGACTCAGCCCAAGCAGGTCACCTCATCCAATGACAAGCACCTCATCCTGTAACAAGGCACAGAAGTTCCACTGGGAATAATAAAGAACACTGGTCCAAGGAAAATGCAATAACATGGGCCTGGCATCCCAGTTTGGCTCATCTCACTTGACAGAGTGCTTGGTGAGTTACACAACTTTACTATGAAGGATCACAAATGTTTATATCCAACAGATTTCCTAGCACTCGCGGTTAAAGCGTGGCAAGACTGCTTCGCTCTACAAGTGTCCAACAGCAGCAAATAATCATGCAAGCCCCTCCCAGCTGACCTTTTAAGGCAGATTTGAACCAAGATCCCTCCAAATTGTCCATAATAGATTACTTTTCCAAGAAGTGTCTTGAAATCGCTTATACCAGTAAGAATAAATGAGAATAAATCAGATTTCAGCCTACTCATTCCATGATGGAATTTTTATAATGTATGTACAAGTCTCTCATAGCTGAGCTGAAGTGAGCTACTGCAAAGTGAGCACCTGCCCACAAGCCAGGTCTAAATCTAAACTAAATCCGAGTGGGCAACTAACTACTTGATTTAGTCCTGGGACAGGTAAGAAGCTGGGTTATGCACTCAAAAAGTTGCAGGGGATAAAGAGATGTTCAGGTAGCAAACAAGACCAACAGATCCTTGTATCTCAATTTTCTGAGGATAGAAGGTTACAGCTGACTGTTTCATGCACTATACAACACAAAGCCTTCACTCCCATGTTACACTTTGCCATGTGGTTCTTGCATTTACAAACTCGCCTGAATTAACGCACAAAATGGAGTTAGGATTTCTCTGGGAGACAATGCAAATCTGCTCAGAAAAGCATTTCTGGGAAATGTAGACAAACACTGGGCCAAAGTCTCTGCTGGCCCAACTCCACTGAAATCAGAGCAGCAGCAGAAGATAATTCAGCCATACATTCTTAGAGCGTCACTGCTCAAAAATCTCTCCCAGATGGGAACAAAGAAACAAACAAAGAGATATTCTCATTAAGAAAAAATTAGAGAAATTTATTTAATCAGAGATAGAAATATTCAACTCCTACCTCTAACTCTGTCAAGAGTTTCCCAAATGACCATCAGTTGGCACTACAAAACCTCTGAACTTCAGAGGAGCTAGGAAAGAGAAACAAACAGAAATGAAAGGGAAGTGCTGTTACGGGGAAAACAAGAAATTGTTTTCCTAAAAGCTAATACTCATTTTTAGGAGACCAAATTGATCATTGTTTCACTCAGCCTAGCAAACACCAGACCAATAAAAAAGGATTTTAAAAGCAAGTAGAAATTGCTTAATATTCCCAAATTGGCATAAATGTAAGAAACAAAACACTTTAAAATTAGTGCCATTAATCAGGATACCACAATCTTTCAGTCAAAAGCAAAAATAAGCACATCAATCCTGCTAATCTTTCTGATACCATCAAAAAGGGAGACTTCAGTTGGTTTTCCATGTCCCAGCAGCCCTTCTTCTTCCACAGAAGGTGGTGTCATTCATGGGAAGGGAAGCAGGACATTCCTGGCATCACCGTGAGCATTTGCAAGAGTTGGCTCATGCCTCAAATGAGCTCAACCACAACCATGTGGCTGATTTACACTTCTGTAATTAATCCACAATTCACCTCAAGGAGAAAATGCATAATATTCAACCAGGTAAAATTTCCCTAAGACATGTAAGCTATTCACATACCTGCCAAGACCACTGGAGTAAATGCCCACAGCATCTAGGGGAAACCAACCTGCCCCTTACCTCATGAAAATGTAGGGATGAGAACAGAAAATATTCCAGCACCCTCTGCCTTCTCTGTCCACACAGGGTTTGCCTGCTCCCAAATTGGTGTCCACAAAACATCCAGCACTCTGACAACATTCTCCACATTAAAGGAAGCTAATTCCCTGCCACTGTTACATGCTAAAACATGCCAGTAGCAGCCAGAATTAGGATGCTTTAGCAGGTTTGAAATGGCCAAAAGATAGATTGAAGTTCTTAATTTTTATGTTTTCTGTATCACCAACATCCAGAATATTCTCTCCTGTCGAGCAATCCACTAGATGTGCTCAAACTGTGCATTGCTCCCATTTAAACAGGATTATCCCTGCACTTTGTGAGACATTTAACAGATCTAAGTGTATCTGAGGCTTGAGGTGTCCCGAGGTATCTCAGATACCAAGCTGCAATCTGCAGTGCTGCAGCCTCAATGTTTTGCTGGAAGAGCCATGGATTATGACACCTCATTCTTCAAGTGAGGGATATCTTTCAAAGGAAAGGGCTCCAGACAGATGGAACTGGAAACAGAATGTCATCACAGGGAAGAGATGTAGGCTGAGAACATCCAGCCAAAAGATTTGAGCTCATTTCAACCTAAGTTCTGAATCATTCGGCGCTTTTCAATGCTTTCACAATACCGTTTTTGGTACTGATTGGGTTTTGCTTACTTTGTTTTTTCAGTGCCTGAATTCAGTTCCAGTTAGAGTATTACAGCTCTAAAAATCCCCCTTCAAGACACCACTAAGTGATTTCTCAAAAAAAGCTGACCTCTAAGAAAAATATAAAACATAGAGGTTTCATTAGCTACAGTGGTACCTTGGCACTGCAACAGAGGGGGGAATTTGCCTTTCTGTGGCTCCAAACAAGCACCAGGGCAACACTTCTGTCCCCCTCTTTATTTAACACAACAGATATCCCTTTCCTCCCTTTTGGACACAGAATTGCTGTCATAGAAATTAATCACCAGAGTCTCACAGTGGTTATCAGGTTTATATATATATAAAGTAATGATGGAACTTGAATAGTTTCAAACACCAGCTATTCGTTGTGTATTATTCTCCACCTTCTGATTTAATGAGCATTTGTGACAGCTCAATCAGGTCCTACTGAGACACACACATTGTCCCTCGCTTTATCCAACAGCTCTTGTGAGGCAGCAAAGCAGCTGGACATGGAAAAATATCCACTTGTCAGTCCTTGCATTTCTCAAGTGTTATGTGAAGCTTCATTATAAACCTTGGAGGTAATTAGAAGTAGAGATTTGATTAATTTGTCAAATATGAGCTGCATGAGCAGTTCACGTATTCTCTTTTGAAAATTATCCTTAAGTTCTTATTTTTCCATCAACAAATATTTGGGAAGTACAAGTAGGACAATCTATTCTGCTGGAATTATGAGGTAAAGAAAGTTTTATTTCTAACCAAGATGGAAGAAAGAGGTATTAAAATGAATCAAACATTATTAAGGGTTAAGATTCTTACTGCTATGTTTGTTCTCATCCCAGTTGTGGAAAACAACAACTTGCTTCTTCTAGCAAGCAGTGAAATTCCAGCAATAGAAGCCAAAAGAAGTGGATGAATTCAGCTAAGCCCTGACTCTCCAAAGCTGCTTTTGCTCCACA
Organism: Parus major; assembly: GCF_001522545.3. NCBI lineage: Eukaryota > Metazoa > Chordata > Aves > Passeriformes > Paridae > Parus > Parus major. Next base: position 2,473,039 of record NC_031776.1, read on the forward strand.
TCTTTCTGGATTTCTCAAGGAAGTGTGACCCCACAACACCCTTCAGTATATCCAATACTATGTATAGCTTCCTTTCCCATTTTAAATTGGGAGCACTCATATTTGGACATAGGCTAAAGCAAGGTGAGATTAAATTCCTCAGTTCAGAGTTAAGCTATCTGATGCCACTATTATGTATTTTTTTCAGATTCAAAATACTGTCTGTATCCTCTACCACATGAGAAAATCACTTTGACCTGCTACAGCATCTTTTACCTCAGAAGGAACAGCCTTCTGTTTAAAATACAGGTAGAACTGAGCACTAAATAATTTTATTCTCTTACTGTTCTCTTGGATAACTGGACCTTTTTGAGAATTTTGTTGGTTTATTTTGTTGTTACACAAAGTACACCCGCTCTGGAGGGATGTGTCAGGAAGTTTCACCCTGCTGAAGTCCTTTATTCTGACATTTGAATTGGAGACATCAAGATCTCCCAAGTAAGTTTTATTCCAAATCCATCTCACCTAGCAATCAAAATCTGGAGGCTTTAGCTGCCTGTCTGTTTTTTCTGAAAAAGGAGAATTCAGCTCAAAAACTGAAAACCAAGAGAGCTAAAATCCCAAGCTCATCTTTAGGCTGGTACAGCAGTCTGTGACATTTGACATTACTAAGAACAGTCAAGCTGAACTCTGACCTCGCAGCCACATCTTATCACAACTGAAATCAAAAGTATTGAGTGCTGATGCCAGTCTGGAAACTTCTCCCAAAATACTGATGTGATTTCAGAGACTCTAGCTCTGTCTTTAAAGTATTTTATTTGGTTTTTTTCCTAGTGATTGCTTTGTCACACATGAAACCAGTTCATATCTTGGGCACTCTGCAGTTGGGTTTTTGGGGGTTTTTTTGATAATTCTTAACCCAAGGGCTTTGCAAGCACATGGGTAGGAAGAAACACGATCCTGACAGCCAGATGAGATCATCCTATGTCATGTGGATCTCTCCCCCTCCCAGATTCAGACAATACCCTATAGACTTTGAATGTACCCGTGTTATGCAAGTGTGTATCACAACAGTTCTCAGAAATGGGGGAATCTGGAACATCTCCTCTTTTCTTGCTCTCAGACTGTTGATATCTTGTTGAAAAAGAACATTGTGAGGAGAGACATGCTGCTCTGCAAGACAAGGGGGTAGGCAACAGCTGGATGGTATCCCTGCAAATCCAAACATTTAGGAACAGCTTAAACCAAAGAAAGAAAGTCATGGCTGTCAGCGCATTTAGAGATGCCCAAGGCAGAGCTGACAGACTGGTGCCATCCTCAGCCTGTTTTATCAACACCTGGTACAATTTGCTGTCAAACATTAAGCTATCTGTGCCAGGATGGTGTGGGAGGGGTCCAACCCTGCACTGCTCCTTTTCCATGCCCCAGGCAGCAGAGCAGAACAGAGCTGTTCAGCCCACCCAGCCACTGCCAGCTTTCTCTGCATGAAATACAGCTCAGCAGCCACTCTGACAGCATCTACTGAAAAGGAATGCTAATTTTCTCCTTAATTCAGAGTTAAGCATCACACAGGGATTTATTGGTACAGAAGTGCTGTAAATAAAGAATACAGGCTCTGAATATGGCATAATTTGTCTACCATGAGTGCTACAGAAAAAGGAATCTTGCCTGTAATATGCTGGTTAAGTATATATGAGCACCACAAATATTAATAAAAGAAGTGTAGTGCAGAAGATTTGGAGTCAGCTCAGCTAAGAGTGCAAAGGGAGGACAGGGAAATAACCCAATAGATGCCCCAGGGGTGTGGACCCACCAAACCATCCCTCTTGAAGTTTGATTATTTAGCTATTAGTTAAGGGGACACTAATTTTTTGACATAACCATACCAGTGATCACAGGATGGAACTGATCTTCATATTTAGGAGAAGCCAAGTGTTTTTAAGGGCGTTCAAAAAATAAAAGGCACATAGATACTGAATCTAAAGGCAGATGGCCATCCAGGATGAAACATTTCAACTGTCCCCAAGCATGCACAGAAGCAGCTTCATGTTTGATTAGCCTGGAAATTTAAAAATCTGATCTTTAGCTTCAGCAGCAGCTTTTCCTCAGCTTGGACCACTTACAAAAAGCTCACCCTAGCTGGGAACTCCCAAGTATCCTGTGAGCAGGAGGTTACAGTTTACATGTAAGTTGCTCCACATATGTTGAGAAATATTCAAAACTCACATTTAAAGAGTGATCAGACATCAGAAATTTGATTAATTGATAATAATACAGTGTTTTAGAACAGATCCTTATTCTATGATTTAAGCACCTGATAAAAGAGACAGTGTATGATATCTAAAGGGAAACATTTGGAGATTGGGAAAGAAAAACAAGAAGCTTAGGAATGGGACAAGGATGGCTTTCTACAGAAAATCCAAGTGTTCAAGAGAAACACTGGCTGGCAGAAAGCAAGGAGAAATGTGTGGAACAGATGAAAAACTACGTGTGGATTTACCAGTCTCCTAAGATCATCCCTACTGGAAATTCACTGCTCATCTGCAAGAACAAGGGATTATTTGACCATAGCTGGATAGAAATCAAAACCCTCTGGAACATGGTCTAAAAAACAAGACAACATCATTATTGATATTTTTCTATTTTGCTCCTTACATAACAACAGTAGGAAGACTGGACCCACTGTGTCTTTGGACTTCTTATGGAATACACAGACTGTTCTGCAAGTGCTTGGAGCTGGAGAAATGCCTGTAACAGCTGGAATCATATTTAATGACAAGCCAAGGAAGGAACACCCTGATCTATGAAATAAAGATGAGAAACAGCACAAGGTCTCAGACACTGTCACTTGAAGGCTTGTGAGACATGACAAAAGGGAGGATCTCAGGAGAGATGTCCAGGTTGAGGTGCAGCCCTGGAAGCAGCAGGGTGGCAGGAGCTGGTTGTATTTGAAGAGAGAGGTCTAGGAGAGGCTGGAAGTGGTGTGAGGTTTCCCTTCCATCAGCAACTTTCTCACAGCTGCACAGAAAAATAGGAAAAACCCAAAAATCTCATTTAAAATGTTTCTAGCTCTTTATGAGGATCACACTTTTTCCTAACAAAGACAATCAGAATTCATGTACTTTGCTTCATACCAAAGCAATAGTACAAGGCTTTACATAAGTGTTTAGATAAATGTTAGTCTTACAGTCATAAGTGATGACTAAACCTGGATGAGAAGTTTTGGCAGAGAGCAGCAGCCAGGACTGAAGGAATGTTTTACCAAAAAGGCTATAATAAGCATTTTTGTTTGCTTTGGTTCAGTGGATAAGGCATTGAGAGATATTTGAAATCTTTATTCAGATCTCTGCTCTACTTTGCTGTGCCCAAAACACTGGGCTCATCTACAGGATTGTCCATTCTGATACAGATCTTGTTATAAGCTTCTAAAGCAGAACCTTAACTGAGGTCATTTGGGATAAGCTTTTCATCAAAATATGTATGTTTGTGGTGAAGTTTTGTACTGGGGATGCTTTGCTCCAAAAAATATAGTTTATCCCTCAGAAAAGAAAAAGAGTTTCTCAGAAAAGAAAAAGGTAGTAGTGTTTACAAGTTGAATTCACTTTTTAATGGTCAGATCTGCTGTCAATTCTTGGAAATGACTGATAATTGGTCAGGAGGAAAAACTCCCATCAGCCATCAGCACCTCCAACTTCCCCTCTCTCCTCAGCTGCTTTAAAGGTAAAGCTACCCCATGACAAGTCCTCATATTGATTTTCACCCAGGAGCCAGAAAATAATTCTGTGCAAAGTGTAAATCATCTCATCTGAGAAATAGAAATAAGATTATCTTCTAGATCATACAAATAGATACTCCCTTTTTTATTTAAATCATTGGTTAAAAGCAGAGAATTATGGATGTTTGACACACACAGAAGTAACAAGAATGGCTGAGACCTGCATGGTTATAGTTATTGTGCCATAGCACAGCAAGTACAGTTATTTTGATTTCTATTTTCCCAAAGTGTTTTTATCTGGCAGGAAATCAATGATTCAGTGAAAAGCTGAAAAAAACGTTCTTCAAATGCTTCATTTTAGTTACCTGATCTGAACAAAAACCAGGTGAATCTAAATTGCCAGTTTGGAACCTGTATTGTCATAAATCCATAATGTCCATCACAGCACATCTGGGGCAAGAATTTATTGCTGTTATACATAATTTTTACAATAATTTTACAACATTTTCTTGAAGATGCCCTCTCAGACCAAATTTTTAGGGTTTCATGCTTTTAAGGCTTTTGTTTTTTAAAGGCATAGGAATTTCAAAGCAGCAGGTATTTCCACATGAAAAGCCAAGATCTAACACTGAATCCCACAAACTCCAGATAAAACTGTGGATACACAACATTCCCCCCAAGCCTTTACCACTGTCTAGTTGAAAAACCACAGTTTGCAGAGTAACTAAAGCCAGTGGGGTGTCTTATTTTAAGTCTGAAATGCACAATACAAATAAAACAAAAAAAACAAACTTTTTACTTATGTTTATTTATAATGACATTGATCAGACCAGCATTGGGGATATGTGTAAATTCCACACTGTCATAGGTAAAATACTATTCAAGATCAAATAATAAAACCTGGGATATGGTTGTGAACATAGAGAGTTGACATAAAGCTGCACAACTCCACAGCTATACCATTTTCTGAGGCACATATTAAATTCTACAAACCAAATTTTTCATTGTCTTAAAGTGCATGCTCTTAATTATGGTCCTGCTAAAAAAAGCTTATTAGTGCTTTGTGAAATGTGTGTATTGCAAATGGAAAAATTAAGAGAAAGAGACATTAAATGAAATAAATAAATAAAAGGGGTTTTTTTATGAATAGTTAATCTGAGTGTATTTAGTTTGCTTTTCTGTTTGTGTTTTTCTCTTAGCAACAAGGGGGAAAAACAGTGTTTTAACCATGAGAAACTGTAAGAGCATAAAAATTGACACAGAAAATAGGATATCTGAAACTCCCTACAACAAATCACTTTCACTCTTTAGGCTATAAATTGAAGATATTCCTGTGACTCTGAAGGAACACAGATTTGTGTAACTACAAACAAACATTTAGAATTGTATTTTATACAAAGACATTCTTCCCAAAAAGCTTTACACGTGGAACACATTCAGATCCTAGGAAAACCCTGAGGACTTTTATTCAGACTATTTCCAACTCAGTGAGATTATTCATTTATTTAAAATTAGTCACTGGTTTATGTATTTGCAGAAGTGAGTGTGCAGGAAAGATTTCTCATATCTCACTGAAATTCAGACATCTCTGCAGCAAGACAGAGCTGTTCACAGCTCTGCACAGGAGAAATAAAGCCATCAGGTTCAAGGAAGGCAGAACACAACAGCCTAAGTTAAAACTTCACCAGGACTAGACTTCACACTATTTCCCCAGGCAAAATGCACAATACAAACTATTCAGCAATATGTTCACAAGTTAAATCTTTGCATCTCAGAGGTGGTTTATCTTAATTTAGCAAAGCCCAGAGGAGAGTGGCACTGATTTGATTGCTATTAGCATCACCTGCATGGGATGAGCTATTGCACAGCAAACCTTGGAGGGGAACATGCTCAAACATTCCCCAGCCCAGAGGCTGCAGAATTTCTGAGTAACTAGAGGAGGTAAGTTTTACTAAAGTATTAGCATACAGCTGACAGAAAAAAAAAAACAAAAACAACAACCCTCTGAACCTGTTATCATCCTGTAAATCTCAGGCTGGGAATGAATGCCATGGCCTGTTAGGCAGGTCTCACACAGCCTTAAAGTCTCCCTAACACCTCACCACAGATTGGTGTGATGAGAAGCTCCAAGCCAATTCCTGGGCTCTGCTTTTCAAAACATATTCCAAACAAATACTTGTTGTCAGTAAACCACCAAGGAAAACATGCACACCTTTGCACCTTCCAGCATGGCTTGGAAATGAATGACCTGCAAGTTTGCAGCAGACCTTCTCCTTCCTTGAGGTTGGAACAACTCAAGTAAACCACGATAGCAAAGTGAAAAACAAGCTTTTAACAAGAGGCTTCCCAGAGCATGGAGATCTCCAGCAAATTCCTTTTTCTTAATCTCCATTACTGTATAACCAGCTGCTGTTTGTGAGCTTTCTGAGGAAGCTCTTATCAGGTGGGGGAAATCAAGGGTCAGAAAAAGAACTGGGCACTGCTTAAGCCTCTCCCAGGTTTTCTTTCCTCCATCACCATGTTAATCTCAGCCTGAACAGTGCCCACAGGTAAGATCCAAGCACCCCTGCAGTTAGGAGAACAAAGAGGCAATGAAGATTATGATCTTGAAGCAAGATGGGGAAAGCAGGTGGAATTTGCAGCAGTGGCTTGAGGGCTCAGTATGGCTTTAGCAGGACCAGTCATATGATTTAGTTGACAGCAGGGATGGGGTCATCCCTCCCCTTTTTGCTGTACGAACTCCAGCAGGCTCTGGGAACCTTGCAGTGTCACCAGCACTTGGGCTGCTCTTAAAAACCCTGACTGAGTAACCCACTTAAGGCTGCAGGCAAGTTGTGTACACCCTGCATTAAGCAAGTTCTCCAGCATTTAGGACATACCTGCAGGAGCTGTGTGTAGAGCCAGAAGAGACCATGCAGCTGTATTGTCCTTGCTCCTGGGGAGCATTTTATCTACAAAGCACCTTTTTTTGTAGGAATTGTGGAACAATAACTTCCCCTGACAGCTATGGCAGCTTTGTCTGAGCAGTTCTGCACACTGAGGTGCACTATCAGTCTTGGAGGAGATACATTAACATAGAAATGTGTCTCCTTTTAGCAAACTCAATGTCTCTTGTCCAGTTTCAGAGAGGGAATAGCTGCTTTCATTCTGGATTTTCAGTTTGACTGGAAAAATGATTGGAAGTGGCAGGCTCTGAATGACTGGTGTGCCTCCAGGTTTGGGAAATAACCACGCTCACTGCTTCCTGCCACATCCAGGGGACCTTGGAGCCAAGTATCACCTGCCCCTCTAACCTCACCCTCACACTGTGTTTGGGCAAGCCCAAAACAATAAGTGGTACCTGTGAAGATCAAGGGGACGTCAGCAGCCAGGATCAGCTGATCCAGAACGCTGGAGTTTACATTTCCTGGAGGGTTTTTGCTCAACAAGCTGACTGAATCTTTTGCTTAGCTAAAATAACAGCCTGATCCCTGCTGATGTCCTGTTGCCTGTGGTACACACACACAGCAGCTGGTTTTAGTCCTTTTGGAAAGCAGATCTACCCCTTGACCTCTAATGCATCCTGGAAATGATCCTATCAAGGAGGAATTCAAGACAGGGAAGCAAAGAGTTGACAGCATGAGGACAGGGTCTGTAGGCTTCAGCCACAACCTCTTTGGGGTTAATTGGTAACCTAGAGAATAGAGGGACTGGGATGTAATTCCTTGATGCCCTATGAAGGCATCATCACTTGATGCTATGGAAAATGCTACAAGGCTACTCCCTGGGTCCTGGTGCTTCCACCATTCAAAGCTTTGCCTGCAGCAGGCCTGTAGAGACTCTTTCAATGGGAATATAACTAAATTCATCCTTAAATTAGCTATAGTCTGAGGTTGTCACATAGCAAAGCCAAAAGCAGTTTAAGAAAATGTCCTGAGCAGAAAGTATCTTGTTTGGACAGACAGAGCACAAATATAACCCCACTGCTGCTGAAGAAACCTTTTCATTATAAAACATAAGCTCCAAGTACATGCAGGAGCAGGGTTTTAGCATGAAATGTGGAACTCAAAAAAAATCAACTGTTTACATGTATAGTAGATATCAGAGAAAGAACTGGCTGGATGAATCAGAGGTGGCTTGAAAAACACTCCCAGGAGTTGTCTTTAACAAGGCTGACAAGCTTTGGGTTTCTTAAATGATTGCATAGAGAGCTTTGAAGAAACAAAGAACACTGTAAAAACACATCACAGAGCAAAGTAAACACTCCACCCTAATAGGAAGTCTCTCCCCCTGCTTCTGATCAGACATTTTTGTGTGTTTTCAAGCCTGGATTTCAGATCCAACCTCAGAAGTTCCATTCTAATGGCTATTGGAAAATCCCCAGTACCATGCAGTGAGGAACCTTATTCCAAGCAGTGTCCTCACAACAAAAATAAATTCAGTACTCTGGCTTTAGGTTGGATTTCCTGAGTGACATATCTTGGTGTAAGGTACACAGGAAAATTCAGACTCAAGCTAGTTCCAAACAACAACTTAAAAGCCATTAAAAACTCCAAACTGAAAACAAAGCTTCAAAAGTCAGCATCAGACGCTGATTTTAATCCTGGTGGGTTTGTGACAAACTCACACCAGTACCATACATGATCAGCTGCTTCTGAAGTCTGGTACATCCATTTTAGAACAACTAAATCATCCAGCCCCTTTGGATTACTCTTTGTTTTGTATTAAAAGAAACTTTTGCACAATATGCCATATTTTTCTTCCCTGAGAGCCCCCTGGAATGCCACTGAAGCTTTTTGCCTTCATATCATTGAACATTTCTTAGTGCTGTTTAAGCCCTGCTGCACATTTCTGCCTAGGACTGTGCCTACCACTTAATTTCACTTCCAGGCCTGCACCAGGTCTTGTGGCTCACTGCATGTCCAAACACAGAGATAACAGCTCTAAAATGAGAGGGAAGGATACACTTACAAGTACAATAGCCAGAGATAGTTGTTTCCCCAAAAAAATGGTTAATAGAAGACACTTCAGTACAATTACTGCAGGGACAAGGAGCCACACTTCCATAGCAGTCCTCAGATAACTTCCTCACCTCAAATATTAGCCATGCCCAGAGTGGAACACGAGCCAAAACATTTGGACATCAAAAGAGTACTGGATTGGAATGTTTTCTCCATTTGTGCTTTTGGAATAGGCAAGATTACTTTTGGCTTGCAGAGTGTGAGAAAGTTCCTATTCAAAGCTTTTCCAAGAGAGAATAGGAGCAAAAAGCACCTTCACACAAGAAATACTTGCTTCCAGAACATTACAGCAATTGTTGGTAGAGGCTGTGAAAAACTGGATGAGCATTAGTTCTCCTAAAAGCAAGATTAAACTCCAAATTTTCTGAAAAGGCCCATCCTGAATAATTAGTGCAATTGTTCTTTGTTCAATTGTTTTTCAGTTATTGTATGCTCTCAGTACACATGCTGGAAAGTACAACCCTGAAAGCTTCAAAGATTGAAAAATTAGGAAGTGACTTTCCACTGGTTTAGCCAGTGGATCAGTATGAGCTGTCTGAACATTACCGTAACAAACCACCACTGCACCACTTAAAATTAATATTTGTCTACTGAAGTTGTCTGTTACAAAGTCATCAACTTTGAGCAGTTTAAAAAAAGGCACTAAATTATAGGGTGGAAGTGCTTAAACAGTTTTATTTGCAGGGAATTTGCAGGACAGTTCTGCTCTTTTATCAGGAGCTGGCAGATGAGGATTTCACATGTTTTTAAGATCCTGGCATGGAGAGGATTGTGGCTGATGTGACATTTATGGTCTGATCCAAACACTACCAAACTTTGGCATTTACTGACATTCAGTACACTCAGACATTTACCTCTAATCTTGCAAAAGTGGTCCCATCACTCTGGTTCCAGTAGGACTGGTTTGTTTTGGTGACCTAAACACCCAGAACCAGCCAAGTGCCATTAGTCTGGATGTGGGGAAACGTTTTATTGCATGACTGGCATCAGCACCTACTCCACCCTCCTCACAGCACCCAGAGCCAGGGCAAAATGAGGTAGAGAATGCTGTTTCTAGGCAAGTATCACTAGGATTGCACCCAGATCTTATTGTCTCAGCCCAAACCCTAAGTTTTATAGCTGATAGGATGGACACTAACTTATAAAGCAAGATTTCTCAAGTCTGTTCCTGGTCCATCACACGCCTTGTGCTCCAGGACAAAATTATCTTTGCTCCCTCCATCTCAGATTTCTTATCTACTTCAAGCTCCTTTGGAGAAGCCAAGGACAGGGAGGGAAGGATACAGCTCATGGTTTATTCATGTGATACAGAGGTACAGGATTCCTCCCACTTTGTGACTAACATCAGTAAGATGGATCAGTATTTCTCCCCCATTATATCTGCAAAGCCCAACATCATCAAGAAAGCAACACTCATCTTCTGCTTTAAGTGATAAACTTCACTCCTCTCAGCATGTGCCATTCCCTGTGCATCACAGAGCTCTCAAATTAACTTGTCCAAAGAGGAAGAAGCCTTCCAGTGAAGACAAGCAGAGACCAGAGCAGACAGCTGGCCAAGGAGACAGATACAAACAGAATATTTTAAGGGAGGGAATTAACTCCTCGGTGCTGACTGCAGTATTTTGAGGGCAGCAGAAGGCTGGTTTGCAAGGCCAGGCTCCCACCTCTCCTGCCACGCTCCAGTGATGTGTCAGCAGGCTGATTTTTAGTCAACACAGCTGAAATGTTTCTTCTTTGCTGTCCCCACTCACGATGCTCTGGAGCAGAGTCACAGTCAGCTGCTCAGGGAATGAAGCAACAGCCAGCTCATCCTACAGCTGGAGAAGGGAGCAGTCACAGCTGTGGCATTCCCAGCAGCTCTCAGGTTTGAGAGCACAGCTCCTGGGACAACAGGCCAGGGACACAAATGGCACATGGGGAGAGGGCTCAGCAATCATGGACAGCAATGCCTGTTCAGCCTGGAGGTTTCTCTTCAAGTGCTTTCCCTTTCTGCTCACCTTTGTGGCTTCCCTCACAGCTCCCACCCAGGCAAACTGGGCTAGAAAAGCCCCCATGGGACCTCCTCCCTCCATAACTCCATGGGAACATCAACTTAAAGCCATTCCTTCTATAGATATTTTCTTCACCCAACGCTTAAATGCACTCTCCCAGCTTCAGACTCACAGGAGCTCAGCTGCAAGGCTGATTCCTGACCATAGCATTGACACTTGGAATTGGAACAGTCACTGATCACAGGAATTCATTCCTGGAAGTCACATTCTTGGAAGCAGATGTTTAACACAGGGTTTGGCATTTTCCTTACTCTGCCATTAAAGGTTTACTTCGTATGTTGAGCATGGTCAAAACTCCCAATTGGAGATTTCAATTTTACTGGAAACCTCCAAGTTAGTTTTCATCCCAAATTAGAGAAGTTTTCTGTTTCAACAATTAAATTACCATCCCAGGAAAATGTCTGCTGGAGTAAAAATTAAAGAGTCTATTTCAATAAAATTGAGAAGGTTTGTTCAAACAATGGTGTTTTGAAGCTTGCTAATACTGTAACTCAACATATTCCCAGTGAAAGCATTATTGTGAAAGGAAATCCTTCATCTTTGTTTGCTTACATGACAGAGCTACACCGATGCCAGCATTTTGCCATCAAAGTTTGGGATTTGTTAAAATAAATTTGTGTTGTGTGGAAGCTTTCTGTCAGAAGGATTCCTACCACATGTGCTCTCCAGAGCCACTTCCTGAGCTGCCAGTGCAAGGCTCTGTGGGGCAGTGGGCTCTGGGAAGAGGAGTCAGGAGGTAGCAAAAACAACTCCCAGAGATCAGCACCTCCCCACCACTGAGAGACCATTGTTTGTGTGTCAATAAATGCTCAGCAGCACCAGCTTTATATTCCTTACACTGACCCCAGCTTCCCTCTTATTACTTCAGCTCCATTTCTGCATGGTTTTCCCACCCCAATGATTTTTGATCAATAAACCAAGAAGAAAAAAAAATAAAGCTGTAAATACATAATTTATAAAGCTGCTCATCTCAGTTTCTCCTAGCCATGCCTCAGGGTGGTAATTATCCAGGCAACTTCTCCATTGAAGACACCAGTTTGCTGCTCTGCAGGTTTCAGCCAGGTGAGAAGAATGTTCTAGGCATCCATAACATTTAATAAATGGTTGCCTTTTTGTAACTTAGGACTAGAACCTTAAAATACTTACATTCAAAGAAGAGGTGGCAGATACGACTCTTCTGCTCTTGTATTATCATTAAATGATAATACAAGAGCAGATAAATTGATAAATTGTATTTATCATTAAATGCCTTGAAGAGGTAGATCTCAGACATATGCAAAGGAATTAATTGCACTGATAACTTTCAAAAGAGTGGATTTTGTGTTTATTCAAAAGTAGCCTTGATACAGAAGTTACAGAATCAGCAAATAAGCCAGAAAAAAATGTCAAAACAAAAGAACAAAGTGATGGCCAAGAAAGAAGAAATTAACAGATTTAGGAGTAGTAATATTAAGACTGGGATGATTCAAATAGTGGAAGGAAAATGAAGAATATTGGGCCACACAATGCAGCCTTTCTGCCTCTGCTGTGGGTGTGGTGCAAGGACAATGCATTTCAGCCACAGCTTGGAAAATGAGACATCTTCTGTCTGGGTGTAAAGCCACAGGCAGCTGTAGGGAGCAGGGATAACATGTGGATGACCATGGCCCCTTCTCCCAATGTTCTCCTGACATGGAAGTTTTAGTTTGCCATCAGTGCATTCTATTTTTTCCAACCTGCACTCACAATACTCCAAATTCAACACAGACTGGGCTCTCAGCTAGTTAAAGAAAAAAGGAATGATAATTTTATCAAGCTCATAACCTCCCCAAGCTGTGAATTGAACACTGCTTTCAAAAGCTCCAGGCTGATAACCCACCCCACCATCTGGCAGCAGGTCCAAGGATCCATTTCACTGTGGGGGAGAGCTGCAGGGTGAAGCCCAAGGACACTGATGGCTGCAGCCGAGGGCAGCACAAGCACTTGGAATTGCCTAGGCTGGAATAAACGTATCAATATGGTATTTCAGCTTAAATGGGTGAAACACAACATGACAATGGTTCACACTTCATCTCCTGTTGAGCCTTTAACAGCCAGCCTTGCCAGAGCTGTAGAAGACAGGAGCAAGCCAGTGTGAGGCCATAAATCTTCAGGAGGGATCCTAGAACTCCATGACACATAGGAGGTATTAGAATTGGTGATTTAGTTTATTTCTTGCCCAAAATCTATCAATTCTGAGATAAGTTTCCCACCAGCTTATATGAGCACAATTAGAGGCAAATACAACACCAGCAAAGAGTCACAAACTTGGACAAGACTTTGCAGCACAGCTCCTTGTTCACAGATAACCCAAATGGGAATTACCCAGTTCATCTTTAAGAGATTATTTACAAATACTGCCCATCATCTATTTAATTTTACCATATATAGTTCACCAAACAGGCAGGGAACAACAGGAATGAGAAGAAATAGTGGTTTACATTGGGATTTCACTCTGCCTGTTCCCCAGGGACCAAAAGCAGACAACACAGGTGGGACTGTGAGTGGAGAACAGAAGAAATAGAAGGATTCCTCTAACCCTTAACTGCTCCAGCTGCTCTCTGTGTCACCATCCAAAAACAGGCCAGTCTCTGTCCCAGCCTGGACTTCTGTCCTTTGCTCAAAAAGAGAAGTATCACTCTGTCTAGACCTCCTTACAAAAGCACTTTCAGTGGTTTCTGCAAGATTTCCACAATTTGCCTACAAGAACAGAGGAATGAGTTTAAAACTTTTTAAAAAATCACTAGAATTGGGATAATTGACCAAATATTGTAAACACCTATTTATACTCCGTATTTGCTTTTCAAAGAAATTTGTTTCACTGTCATAAGGGCCAAAAACTGAAGAATATTTTTCATGACAAAGAAATAAACTTCATTTTTCTTCTGTTTAATAATAGGAAGTTTTCAAGCAGTACATGAAATGTGCAGAGGAAACAACTCCATTAAAACTTGGCCAGTGAAAAAGCAAGGGCTGAAGAGAAAAACCCCCAATATTTGTGAAGCTTTTTCTCAGGAATATCATGGGCATTGTTTCTGGTGAATCAGTGTCTGCATGGTCAATTATTGACCAACCATTTGTTCGTGTTTTTACATGAGGACATGCTGCTTCAGGCTTCTGTGCCATGAATGGTCTCAGCTTCTCCAAGTGAAAACATGGAGAGCTGCTTCTGAATACCTGTATTAACACAGCTTTTATTGCACATCAGCACCAAGAATAGTTGTCTCACCTGGAGAACTCATGGAACAACAGTGAAAAAAATCCCATAAAAGCCACCCAAAACTAGATGAAAGGCATTATGTGCCAAAAACTTTAAGGCTGCTCTCTTTGCTCAGTCACAGAGCTATGGTCAAGGACTTGCTGATATCAAATGTAAGTTTATGCACAGGAAGACATCAAAAGTGAGCACACAAAAATTCACCTTCAAATCATTTTCATAACTGGTCTTCACAGGGGTTTTTAGCCAGTCTCACACTTCAGAGATACTCAAAGCAAGCAGGGCAAAGAGAGTCCAAGGGTTTATTCCAGCCACCCCTGGTTAGTACCAGCAGAAAACACAGGCAGCACTAAAAGCAGCAAGAGATTGAATATTCCCCATTTAAAACATCCTCCTGAGCATAAAGAAGATTTAAATAGTCAGCACAGCTCTCTATAACACTTTTGAGTTTTTAAGGGGAGTGCTGCATAATCATAACGAAGCAAAATAGTCAGCATCTAAAAACTCCCTTTCACACACAGACACAGAAGATTCCACAACACAAATTTTTCTTCTGAAAATAAATAGTTCACTGTAAGAAGCTTTTACACTTTTGAGCCTGGAGAAAGCATCACGGAATTAGATCGAGGAAAAGAAAGCCAGGGAAAATGGACACCATAGCCTATTCCAGGAACATCTTTTCCAAAGCAGGATCCACAGATAATTTTATACCAGTAAGGACAACACCTAGAGGAGACTCGCCCTTATACAGCCGCAGCTACAGAACTTCTCCATCTAAAGGTTGTGAACAGTAACCACCTGGAGTCTTCCCCTCCTCCAGTCCAGTTGTCACCCCAGTAATGAGCTTGCTAATGAGCTTGCTAATGAGCTGACGAGCATCATCTTTCTGCTGCAGAAACGCCGGGCTCCGGGCTGACAGGAGCTGAAGTTAATTTATTTTTCCCTTCTTTTTCAAACAACTGAAAAGGCCCAGTAAATTCAAAGCTTAATTCTGTTCAGATTTTATTCAGTACACGCTGAAATTTTGTATTTCAGAGGCAAACATTCAGTGCCTCTTGCACTGCTCTCCCTTTGGCTCTGCTAAGCCCCCTATCATACGCAGGGGTTTGTCCACCTAAGCCGTGCCATGACGGCTTGGGAAAGATCAACATTTTCCATCAAAAGTCTGCTTTGACCAGGTATTTCCAACCAGTTTTCCTTTACCCCGAATATATTAGAAGCAACAGGAAGCGACTCTCCGTTTCAAACCACACTCCTCACCCAATTTATTTTGCATCCTATTTATCCGTTTATTTCTAATCACATCCTTTAGAACCATCAGCGTTCCTCTTACTAATAATACAACCCATTTAATTTTAATTGTCACTCATTTACAAGAAGGGCGTGGCCAAGTTAAATTGTAATTTGTGAACTGACAACTCTCATTTGCAAAAGAAAACAGCTGTACAGCCAGATTTTTCACCATCCCCCCACTAAGAAAAGCTGGGAAAGAGAAATCCAGCAAGGAAAATGTATGATAAAGAGCTTTATTCGTTTTCCTGGACACTACTATCACCCTTTAAGCAGCATATGCAGGTCCTGGAGGGATGAACAGCAAAACTCTCCCTGTTTCAGTGGCACCAGGGTTGATTGCGTGGCTGGAAGGGAGCTGCAGATGATATTTCCAGGTTACTGGTCCAAGAGCATCCCACATCATCTGCTACACAGATGTGTCCAGATGTGGGGGTGACAGCCTCCTGGTCCAAGGCAGGCACATTTTAGAGGAAGGCAGCTCCCAGACATGACAGGGTATGGCAGACCCTCTGAGCTTGGGAATTCCAAGGAGCATCCTCACCTCCATCAGCAGCTTTATCATGAATCTTTTACAGGTAGAGAATAAGTAGCTGTAAATTTTCTAGGATTAATAGATCATGGATGATCTAGAGAGGGATTTTTGCTTGTTAATACACAGACAAAAATAACCCTCTGCCAAAATGTGCTCTAGGAAGGGCCAAAGGAAGGTTGCACAAGGAGCCCATCCCATGGCTGCACAGACAAAAGGGCTTTGAGAGGAAAATGTATCCACAGAGCTGCAGGAATGATTGCTTCCAGAAGAACGTAGGAAATCCTCACCAGAGGGAGGACTGAGGCCACTGACTCATCTGGTGCAAGGCAAAATTACTACTTCACAGTAATAAACCATTTAGTTTAGAAAAGACCTTGAAGATCATCAACTCCAACCACTTAGCCAGCACCACTTCCCATCAATGAAATGAGGCTGACTTGCAGAAGCAAATACTCTGTGTCTAATGAAGCTGCACAGAGGACTTTTCTCAGCCAGCATTTTTTCTCCCAGTCTCCAAGAACTGTGTGTCCCCCTTAGACTGGTTGGTGGGTTTATTATTTTAGTAACATTCCCCACCACCCCATGGAGGAGAGCTGAAAATGATCTTGGAAATATGCACTTACTCTCAGTCAGAAGCAAAACATTAGAGGATCTGCATCAGACAAAGAGACACTCTGGAATCAAATTTGTCACATTTCTCACAGACAGTCCTTGCTAGTAATGCTACCAAAAAATGTTACCATTTCTTGCTATTTCAATGGCTCTTTCAACATCTGGTTATTTTCCTAAACACCCCAGATTGTGCATAACATGGTAAAAGACTGGTCCTGTTGTTAAATTCCTGTTTCTTTTTTAAAGATACATAATAAAGCTGGACTCTAATCCAACATCTTTAAAGACATCACCCAGTAGGGAGGAAGAACAGGATTTTCTGAGCCAGCAGTGTCCCAGGAGTAGGAACCAGGCTCAGATGAGCAGCAGGGTCAGGCTGATACAGATCCAAGGGGATTTCTGGAAGTCATCTGGTACCACCTGCCTCCTCCTCTGAGGAGGAACATCTTCTGCTCAGGTTCTTAGAGGCCTCTTCTAGGCAGGGTTTAACATCTCTGAAGCCACTCCAGCTATTGCAGGAAACATAGAGACACCTCAGAGTAAATCCAGGGAGGCAGGAGAATCAGTCCATTGATGAGAAGGTATAGGAAAATGGATGGAATTGTATCTAAAAAGCATTATTTTTTTCTATCAATCCTACCCAGAATTCAGAATTTCAGACCATGAAATTGTTGTCTAAGAGTTCATGGATTCATGGAGTTCCTGTGGCACGTCACCTCTGGATCTCCATACCATTATAATCCAGGAATCTCCAAAGACCTCTTCTGCGCTGTCAACACCTTTAATTTTTCCATTCATCTCAATTTATTTGGCATTTTTCTTAACAGCTCAGCTTCTAAAGACACAGACTGTTAGAACAATGTTGACTTTCATGGTGAAAAACCCCTGCTAGATTGTGCAGGAAAGCAGAACAGAGAACCTTACAGATTCCAAGGCCACAAGTCAAAAGCACCTCCAATTAATTTTATTAGTTCAACATGCAGTGAAAGCCTGTTTGCTACCGAGCCACGTCGGATATGGGGATTCTCAATCATTTCCCCATTAGTGGAGCTTTCATAACGTCTCTCCTGGGCACATTCAGACTTACTCACACCTGAGCTCACACTTCAATCTTTCCTTTCAGTCACAAGATCTCTCTTTCTGTCCTACTCAACAATTTATTGCTGACTCTTAGAGTGACAAAATTATCCTTGACGTTTCTGCCTTTCTGGTGCAATTGGCTTTAGTCAGCGGGTTCAGAAGTTGAGGGGAGAGGAGGATGGTCACCTAAGGAAACAAAGTGTAGTCAACACAGCTAAAAAGATCTCACAATCTGTAATCCAACCTCATCTTTTCTAGGGTTATGATTCCCTCTTTAAATGACTGCTTGCAAGTAGCGAGACTCAAAGCAAGGCTGAAGCTGAGAGCAGAATTTCTGTGTTATGTTATGAGAAACATAAAAAAATGAAAAACAAAAAGAAATGTGTTATGTTTTAGCATTATTGTATGAGTGCATAGACAGAGAATAAAATGTTTTATCTTGGGAAGTGGGAGGCATGGGAAACATCTGCTGAGAGCATTATTAACTTCTTTAATATATTAAATACAGTCATGTTATAAAGGCAGATCACCCCATGTATTATTGAATTAAAAAATAAATATTGCAAAGATTTATATCCTGGATTCCTGTTGCTCAAGAGACATTTGTGATGAGGTTTCCAAGGAAACAGTGTTTCACAAGCAGCTATCTAATTCTAGCTGCTGTGTCATGTTAAAGAGCAAGACTTTCTTCAGAGTGTTGAACTCACCACCCATTTGTCTCAACAAAATTTCCTACAAATCTTTCTCTTTTTTTTCTCTCTGCTACCAATTCTGCCCTTGGTGTCTGAGTGATATTTCTCTACAAAGAATGAGAAACCCTGTCTTTTCTATGATTGCTTCACTCTTTTTCTAATAAACACCTACTGCTAATAATCACTAGCTACCTAATTAAGCATTTTGCTTAAAGTCCTTGGTTGGAAAGCAAAATGTTATTGCCTGGGTTTTTTTTTCCCCTTCCACTGTAGAAAGTGTTTAGCTTTTGTTCTATCTTAACCCAGCCTTTTGCAATAATTTTTGCCATATAAAAGGCAAATTCCCAAGTCCTTGTTCTCAGAAACTTCTAAGGGTCCCAAAGCCATGAACAGAATGATGTTTTGCTGCAGGAAATGGGGTAAATCTCCCCCATTTTCACACATATTGACTGGTTTTATACTTCTATCCATTTATCTGGCATTTCATCCAATTAAGAGTCACTCCCTGGAGTTTCAAAATCTCCAGTGTACTCATCTCATCTCATCCTACCTCTCTGATCTTACGTTATCTTGGTCCACCAGAGACTCACTGTATTGCTTTCACTTGTAATTCTGCTCTGCCTAATTCACCCCAGTGGAGGATTGCTATTTCATTTGTGTGGGTCCATCCCTTCAGAACCTTCCTCCTGTTGCTGAATCATTTCCTCTACAGCAAACTCTTTTTTTTAAATCAGGCTGTGTAAGAACTGATGGTAAAACATTTTTCAATGTGCTTTTAGAAAGACCCACAGGAGAAAACTGTTGTATGACAGTATTTCTGAGTGCAAGTTGCTTGTCAGAGAGGACTCCACTTAAAAATCATGTTAATGGAACCACTCAACTTCATAAAGCCAGTTTTGGAGGTATGAAGTAGACCTTTGGTGGTCAAGACCAGTTGAATGTATTCCAGCCCCAGAATACTGAGTAGGCTGTGTAAATGGCCTCTGAGCTGCTAAATTACATGGCATTGTTTTTATTGAATGATTAAAACACTCCAACACCCACAAAGAACTTCCAAAACAGCCGAGCAAATGCTTTCAGAGGGTGTCACGCTTTTTCCTTTCCATTTTTGAGACATGCTCCTTTCCAGTTTTATAACTGTTGTAAATAAAAGTGGTCGGACAGATGTTTGGAGGAAGCAAAGAAAAGGGGTCACAAAGCCAATTAAAGCAAAATCAGGCTGTTCAGAGCTGAAGATATGGCTCCCAGTTTCTCTTAAAAAATAAATATAGATTAATGTGTCTTTATTTCAGTGAGCACAACCCATGCTCGTTTTACAATGTCTTCTGAGCAGAATGAAGCATCTATGAGGCATCACCGAAAGAAGGAAGAGCACAGAGGAAAGAATAATAGTAGAGTAGAAAGGCCAGAAATCCTTCTGAAAACAAAGCACATCATTAAAGAGGAAAAAGGCTCCATTAAATATAATATCTGAGACAGCAATGTTATTTTGTACCTTACAATAACGCCACGAGGCCTAAAATGATGATCAAGAACTCTAAAGCATGATGTTTTGTAAAACAAACTGCAAGACAGTCTTTGCCTTGAAGTATTTACAGCTTCAGCATGGAAGGCAAGAGGCAGAGGAAAAGAAAATCCAGGCCCTGAAGAGTTGTAGGAGAGGGAATGGGAACAGCACACTTATTCCCCTGACATGAGTTAAACGCTCAGTGCAACAACTCCTTAATCTCTTATTTTCCTTCAGGAAGAATAGATCTCTGCCACTTAAAGAGTGGTTTTAATTTCAAACTATTTTTACTCCAAAGCCTGAAGTGCTGTTTTGTAAACCCATCGGGTTGGTCTCTCACCAGTGATGTTTTCATGTCAATAAGGAAAATAAGAAAGGCAGCAGGAAGGATTTGATGAGAGGCTACCCCAGGACACAGGAGTGACCCAAGGAAGCTGCACTCCTGTGCTCACAGAGACCAAGGTTTTCCAGAATCGGTAGCTCCACAGATAGGATTGCCAGCTGGGCTATCCTGAGGTGGGAATCAGTGCCACAACACAGTCCCAGTTCTCAGCTGTGTTTCATCACCATTTACAAGCAGCCATCAGGGCAGGCTGTTCCTGGAAACACTCGGCATTCCCGCAGCACTGAGAACAGGGCTCTGGAGGAGAGAGGACATTTTGGACAAAAACCTTCTGATCTTCATCAGCTCCAACTGGTGTCCACCAGGATAGAGCTGAAAGTGAACTGGCACCAGCTGAACCTCTTGACACTGAATAGCAGACTTTGAAGAAATAGAAGTGAAGGGAATTTTGGTAAAGCATGAAAATAACCCCTCTTTGTACCTATATGCAGCAACAATGCCCTGCTCTAACAACTGGGACCAACACTGAGCTGTGTCAACATATGACTCAGAAGAGGAGGAGGAGGAGGAGAAGATGGAAAAACAGGCCAAAGAAAGGCAAGGCTGCTGGAAGAAAAGCAAACAAAAAGCAGCAGTGAAAGCAGCTGTGTTCTGAAGGGAGCGTGCAGGACTCGGAAATCAGTTAAATTATGGGGAAATTCACCTTTCATACTTCCTAATACTCCCAACAAGCCTGCCTCACATTCTCAAAGGGGGCAGGGGAATGAAAACATACTTGGGGATAATTAAGCAAACATGGGATGATTAAGAAGGTAAAGCTGTTCTCCCTTCAGTCCAAACCACCATTCCCAGCACCCCAGCTCAGAGCACATTCTATCCTTATTTTTCAAATCAGCCCACTGAACTTCCAGCTGCTTCCCTAAGCAGGGAATGCAACGGGTTGTGCAAGAGAGCAGCACAGAAGTCCAGCCATGCAGGAAATCCATCAGGAGCTGATAAACCCCATACAGGTATGGGATTTCAAGGGAAGCAGGGCCATCCTGCATGTTACAACTCCTATTTAATAGAGCAGGGCAAAAAATGCCAGAGTTCTCATGTTTCCACCATTTGAATGATCCTGAAAAAATGCAGACAGCTGCTTTTTTTTTGGTGGACTCCCTGAGACTGTAACACAGAAGCAGCATTTAAGAGATTCAGGGACATACCTGTGCAAAAAGTTAGCCCTAACTCGTTGGAATTTCTTACGTGTCACTGAGGCTCAGTACAGACCTGTGTTTGAGGTAATGAACCAGCAATCTGACTTTCCAATCAGAGCAGACTCACATCCAAGGCATTTCAAAAGCCCTGCAATTTCAGCATTTATTTTCATTCCAAATCAAATGGTAATATTTCTTGTCAAGATTCTGATCAAAACAGAAGGAATCTAACTTTCATATCAGATTTAAAAAAAAAATTTTCTTTAAATTTTTAAAATTAGCATAAATTTAAAAAAATTTGATTTCCTGCCTTTTTAGGGGTATTTGATATTATCAAAATGCTGGATCTTATTGTCTGGGAATTTTGTGGACATTTTGCTGAAACTCCTGAAGTTCTGACTTTGAGGATAAAGTACCTTCCAATAGCAAAACATTTCATAATGGCATTTGAGTCCCACAGATTCTCACCCAGGAGGGCACTCAATACCTTGGGCCATGAAAGAATTAGAAGTAATAGCTATTAAGTTAAGCAAAAAGAAATAATACTGATTCCTAAGAGATGCACAGGGCATTGCCCAGCACTTTTGATGTCACCTAATGACAAAGGCATAGGATAAAATGCACTAAGGAGGTAGAAAAAGTCAATTTAAGGGGATCTTCCTGCTTGTCCCAGGAGGCACCACTCCACACCAACTGTATCTCATCATTAAAAACCCCGTTCCATTTGCCAAAATCGTAGGAGTGAAAGCCCACAGCCCTGGCTTAGTCTCAAATGGGATTTCGCCTGCTTATAATTTCACTTGTGGTTTGAACCAGAAAAAGTTGCTGTTCCCCTCTTGTTCCTGTAAATGCTGCTCTGCAGGGATGGTGTGTGGATATGCTGCTTCATTCCTCCTGATTCTACTTTCTCCTCAGTGATTATTTCCCTTGAATAAGTGTGTCCACTAAATAATTATTCTAGTGAATAATCAGCCTCTTGAATAAATAACAGCACTTCAGGACCTTTCAAGGTGGAGCTGTGGAGCAATTCTCCCATCCCAACTGTGGAACAGCTGGAATAACTGTACCCTTGGCCTCTCTGCTTTCCCCTTCATTTCAAGCCTCTCTCAGAGTTGCCTATGGTAAGAACAAAGCTCTGTAAGAGACATCTTATGAATAGTGAGGTCTTCGGTGCAAGCCTTTCTGAGGATTTCCACCCACTCTGTTTCAGGGAGAGTGGCTCCTCTGGAATCAATTAAATGACTCCCAACTGTACAAGCTAAAGATTGCTCAGGTCATTCTCATTCCTGCCTCTTGCCCCAGCTCTGCAGCAGAGGAGTTCATGCCTCCACAAAGATCCTTGATCATTCACTCCGTGAAATCTGTCTCTGACTAGTTTGCCCTGCTTTGTCTGCACAACATGCTGGCTGCTGTAACATCAAGGTATTTGCATTACCAGGAAAGTCTTGGGTGTGAAAGGAAATTTTAATTTCCTCCTTAGCTGAGCACTTTACAATATGTGTTTTAATAAAACAGAGAGAGTTAAATTATTGCTTATAAATGCCAATGCACAAGAGAATTAATTAGGGCACAGCAGTCTGGCTGTGGAGCCTCTCTTGAGGGGTTCACGTACTCAGGACAGCCAGAGCATGGATTCCCTGAATAAATGTCTCCCAAAATTGCAAGTTTATGCATTTAATCTTCATGCCAAAAAATCACTGCTTTTGAAATCAGACTGATGATACACCAAGGGCCAAGTTTATCTCTGTTTCTACAGTATCAACCATCAGCCCTGAAGGAAATGGTGATCCTGATATGAAGGAGGTGTGTCTGACAATGTGTCTTTAACCTGGAGGAGACTACAAAATATTTTTTTTATAGCTTCCAGTGAGAATAAATCTTGAGAGGTATTAGGCAAGATGGTATAATAGTCCTGCTAATCTCCTCCAGAGACTGGGTTTAGGCCAGTACATAATGGTTTAGTCAAAATAACCCCAAAAATGTAGAGGACAATAATCTGCTATGAGCTTAGATCCAATAAATACCTTGGGTGTTTAATTGTGCATCGTTTTACATGCTGTAATCCCTCCACCAACACCTCAGTGCAGCTCAAAATGCTGTCAGTCATCTTAAGCTCTCACAAATCCTTCAGCTGACTGCAGGAGTGAGACACACTTTTTCTGTGTCTCGGAGGTCTGTAGAAATTCTGGCCCATCTACCACAGTTAAAAGTCAGGATACAAAATTAGATGGAAATGCAGGATGGTGTGATAGGCAGGATGAGTGTGGCTCCAGAGAAGGGAACAGGAGTGAGCAGGATCTCGTGCCCAGAGGTGCCTGGGGTGGGTCAGAGGATGGACTTTGGGTGCATGAGAAGAAGCTGAGCCCAGCAGGAGAAGCATCACCATATAGGACCATAAAGTGAAGGGAAAACCCCCTCCTGATTCATGCAAGTGAGAAGACAATTGCTATCCCTACCTGCCTGCAGGCAAGGGGTTCTGGTGTGAGCCTGCTGTTCCGTGCTTGCCAAACAACACAGCCTGTGAAGCTTTTCCAACGTGATTCAGCCCAGTTTGTTTTGAAAAGCCACACATATACACAAACACATGTACAGGAGGCACGTAAACTGCAGCTTGTGTTGGGAGCACAGTCGCTGGGTTTATACACTTCAGCCAGAAGGAAAGGAGCTCTTGTTGAAACTTGTTCTGTCTGTTGCTCTGTATGTAAACTTCACATATTTTGTGGGATGCTACATCCACAGAGAGTAATCAGAATGCATGGGGGGAAAAAAAAGGGAAACGTTTGCACATAGTCCAGTTTCCATTTCTGCTTTGCTGCTGCACATTATTAGCACAATGAACATAACTGCTAGCGCTCACTTACAAAGACTATGAATAAATCATTCCTTTGATCTCTTTCAAAACTCAAGAGAAAGAAGAGATAAGATAGGGTAAGAATTGCATTAAATCTGATAGTGTTTAGAATTTCTTCAGTCTTGAATGCTCTTTTTTCAGGGACCAACATTAAGCTAAAAATTCAAATTATTC
This sequence comes from Parus major, assembly GCF_001522545.3. Taxonomy (NCBI): domain Eukaryota; kingdom Metazoa; phylum Chordata; class Aves; order Passeriformes; family Paridae; genus Parus; species Parus major. Next base: position 2,497,299 of record NC_031776.1, read on the forward strand.
CCATTAAAACATGGTTCCCTGGTACAGCTCTCAAGAATAAATAGAACATAACTAGGACATTTGTGTCTGGCCAAAAGTCAGGAAAATTTTCAAGAATTCTCAAGGAGAACTCTCAAGGACAGTGTCAGAATCCTAAATGACTTTGACATCACCTCTGAATCAATGACTTGACATCTGCTGGAGACAAGTGGAGAATGCTCAGCGATAAAGGGAGCTTATGTGGTTCAGCAGCAGAACTCAGAAAGAGAAATAAGGGGTAAGGAAAACTTCAGACTATAAAAATCAGTAAGCTGCTGTTGCCAAAAATTATAATTCTCACTTTGGGCAGTAGGAAGGGAGAAAAGCAGAATAGTGTAGGCAAGGCTCAGAGGCTGATTCCCATCCTCTGCCTGATCAGCTGTGATGCCACCCCTGTTATTGTGAAGCCTTTCAACTAGGGACAATTTGTAAAGGGAGCAGTAGGAAAGGAATAAAAGATGATCAGATATGAAAGTGGGTTTTATCTGGGGAA